>NW_005054317.1:6436198-6440747 GCF_000277835.1 Geospiza fortis
CCGCCGCCGGCCGAGAGGCTCCACGCGGCCGCCCTGCTCCTTCGCGGCATGCGGGTGCCGCCCGGCCCCCATCCCCACGCAGCCCCTGGCGCGAGGCTTCGAGTCGCGCCCGTGTGGGGCCGGACCCCGGCGCACGGGCTCCCCGGGAAGGGCACCAAGGCCTGCGCGGCCTGCAGCGGAGGGGCTGCGCCCTGCCCCGGGCGGCAGCGCGGAGCGAAGCGTCCCCATGGAGGCGGAGAACGCCCCGCGGGACCGCGCCGGGTCTGCTTTAACGGGCCCATGTGCTCGGCGCGGCCTCGCCAGCCCCGGCCCCGCTTAAGGTGGCCCGTGGGGCTGGGCAGGGTCTCCCTGCGCTTGCTTCACCGTCAGGGGCACAGACACGGGGCTCATGGCGCGGGGTTCATGCCAGTTCCGCGGGGACACCGCTCTGACCCCAGCCCGGGGCCGAGCAGGGCCCACCCCGCTCGAGTCCACCTTAAGGGGGGAGGGCGCTCCGGCGGTGTTTGTACACAGCGTGCACACCCGCCTGCAGCCCCTGTGCCCCGCTGCTCATCCCCTGCACCCGCCCATCCTGCCTGCACCCCCCGGAGACACCTCTCCATTCCACACCAATACCCTGGACCCCAGGGCAACCTTACTGTGCTGGCTGGGGCAGCTGCAGCTCCCGTGGGGTCACAGCACTGCTACACAGCAGATAGGAGCAGACTCTGTGCCCCCAGAACAAGGGAGACACCCCACACACGCACCCCACATACATCAGGGGGACAAACAGGAGACCACCCCCACCCCAGCACCCCAAGAATGAGCAGGAGAACAGGAGGCAGTGACAGGGCTGGGATCTCTGTTTATTGAAGCAGTGCTGTGGAGCACCCCAGGGGATTGCACCAAGGCACAGTGGCACTGGGGGTGTGCAAGGACCCCCAAGGAAGCAACACCACGGTGGTGTAGCAGCAGCAGATCCCTCAGGCCTTGCCAGGGTCCTCCTTGAGCGTCACTGTGCGGTTGAACACCATCTGGGGAGAAACACAGGGTCTGCTCAGGGCCCCAGGCAGGCAGGGGGTGCTTGCACACGTGTGTGCAGGCTGCCTCACTGCCCCCATCCCACAGGGCTCACCTTCCCCTCCTCACTGTCGGGATCCACAGAGAAGTAGCCCAGGCGCTCGAACTGGAACTTGTCAAAGGGTCGAGCAGAGCGGACAGAGCTGTCCACCAGGGCATTGTGCACCACACGCAGGGAGTCCTGGCAGGGAGGACAGCTCAGCCAGCACCCCTACCCTTCTGTCCTCTGCACAGCCCAGCTCCCCTCAGCTCCTCTTCCCCTTGAGACACAGTAAGGCCCTGCCCCAAGAGGGGTAGGGTGTACATGGAAGTGGGTGCCTCAGGATTGGGTGCAGGAGGTCCCCACTTCCCCCCGGGCCCATAACCTCAGCTGCTGCCACTACTCACAGGGTTGAGGTCACTCAGAAAGCCACCAGGTACCTCCGATGGGTCCTCAGGATTTTTGTGCAAAAACCTACCATGAGATAAGAGTCTTATCCCAAAGCTGCCAAATGAGGGGACATGGTGCCACTCATGGGACCCCAGAACATCATCTTCCTCACAAAAGGTCTGGGCAGAACCCAGCAGGGCCTGCTGCTGTACAGCTGTGCTGTTGCTCCAGCACTGTAGAGTTTGTGCTGGCCTTGGTTGGCAGTGGAATACTCACAGCCGCTCATAGAGCCGCACTTCACAGGCCAGTGGCACCGACACCCAGTGGATGAAAGCCTTGGGCTTTTCTGCCACATCCGACTTGGTGCAGGTCACCTCCAGCTCAATGACACGCCCACTGACGTCCTGAGGGAGAGGAGATGAGCCAAGCTGTCAGGCAGCAGTCTTATCCCACGTGGTAGACCCAGGGCTGAATCCCCAGCCCCACAGCTCGGGGACACCTTGTTCCCCTCCGTGAGGCACAGGGCAGGCAGAGAGCAGTCACACAGGCAGCCTGACCCTCACTGTGTCCAGAGCAGCCAGCATGACACTCCACAGCCCAGCCTCATGTCACCGGTGCCCACAGCCACGCACCTTGATGACATTCTGGACGGTGATGACGTAGCCAGTGTGGCGCAGCCCCACCGGCTGGCCAAGGGGCAGGCGCCTGGCGGCCACCGGCTGCCCAGGGGCCAGGCGCTTGTAGCCCTTGTCTGCCTCCTGTAAGAGAGTTCACAGCTGCATGAGGGGCCCAGCATGGGCAGCAGGTCCCCCCTCTAGCACGTCTCTCTGCCATCCCAGGGATCAGTGATCCCAGGGCTGTTTGAACTCCCGTGTTGCTGTGGGATGTTCCCACAGACAGGCCAGGTTGAGAAACATTGGTTGGACATGTCCTGGCCAGGTTGAGGGCAGCATTTGCCCAGTGCCCATCAGAGTTGCTGGCCCATTTGGGAGTCACAGTCAGGTCTCAACACCCGCATATGACCTCTGTGTGCAGCACCAACATCACTTCCAGGCTCCTGCTGCACAAGCTATAGCTCCAGGAATGAGGGTAGTATAGCCCAGTGGGCCTGGCTTACCTCCCTGAAGTCTGTCTCCTCAATGTAGACGGTCTGGTGGAAGGGCACTTTGTGAAAACCACGGCTATCATCGGCTGGAAAGTTGGGCACAAGGACCTCCAGTGCCTGGGGAGAAAGAGGGCTTGAATGCTGATCTCAAGGAACACTACTCCCACAACAGCCCACGGCAGTCTCACCTTTGGAGCAGGGAAGTTGGTGATGGTGACCTTGAGGGGCTCCAGGACAGCCATGGCACGGGGGGCCTGCTCGTTCAGCACCTCCCGGGCACAAGCCTCCAGCAGATGCGGCTCCATTGTTGCCTGGGCCACTGTCACACCAACCTGAGGAACAGTGTGCTGTGACCATGCTGGCCAGGGTTGCAGCCATCTGCCCTGTCTCACCCCACCCAAAGCCTACCCGTGCACAGAAGTTGTTGATGGCCTCAGGGGGGAAGCCTCGCCGGCGCAGGGCTGTCAGCGTGAAGAGACGCGGGTCATCCCAGTCCCTGAGGAAACACCAGTGTGACAACCAGGCATGCTCTGGCTGAGCCCCATCACGGCAGCTGGCCCTGCTCCTACCTCACAGCACCCGTCTCCACCAGGCGGATGATCTTTCTCTTGGAGACCACGGTGTAGAGCAGGTTGAGGCGCCCATATTCCCACTGCACAGGGCAGTAAACATCCAGAGCATTGCACAGCCAGAAGTAGGAGGAGCGCCTGCAAGGGAGGTACAGGCACAGCCCAGCTCAGCCGCATGGACACGCTGTCCCCCAGCACTCTGGCAGCCACCAGGTGCTGCTCCCAGGTCTAGCTCAGCCCTGGGCCATGCCATGCATGGTGGCTCACCTGGCCTGGAACTCCTTGGTGCAGAGGGAATGTGTGATGTGCTCGATGGAGTCGCAGAGGCAGTGTGTGTAATCGTACGTGGGGTAGATGCACCTGCAAGGCAGATGCAGTCAGCTCAGGGCAGAGCACGGTGCTGCTCCACTCCTGATACCTCCTCACTACCAGGAAATCCAGACCCAGCCCCACCACACGTGCCAGGACATGGCAGGCCCTCCCTACCACTTGTCCCCAGTGCGGTGGTGTGGAGTGAACTTGACACGGTAGGCAACGGGATCCATCTTCCCATCCTCCATCACCAGCTTCATCCTCAGCGTGGCTTCCCCCTCCCCAAACTTGCCCTTTCTCATGTCCTGTGGAGACAGGGGAAGCTGTCAGCTGAGCCACAGATCCAGAGCCCACAGGCCTGCAGCACCTGCCCCAGCCAGGAGTACCTCAAAGAGCAGGAGTGACTCCTCCACAGGCCGGTCCCGCCATGGTGAGGGTGGTGGGTTGTGGCCTTTGATCTCCTCAACCTTCTGATGGCAGACATATGCCTGACCCCTACGGAGAGGAAATGCCATCCCCAGACTTGAGTGACCCATCTCCTGGGCAAGGGGGAGCCCTGACCACAGTGCAGGATATCAACACCAGCCCAGCACATTCCTACTGCCCCACACTCACCTGCGGATGAGCTCCAGGGCCCAGGTGTAGAGCTGGTCAAAGTAATCCGACGCATGTGTCACTGCATAAGGCTGGTAGCCTGTGGGGATGGGTGAAATGGAACAGGTTGGAGGAACCCCAAAGGTCCAGCAGCAAGGCCTGAATGCAGGGGTGTCCCTGGCACCTGGCTTGATCCTGCCCTCCCCACCCCGAGCCGTACCCAGCCACTCCACCATCTCCCGGATGGCTGTGAAGTATTTCTCCTCCTCCTTCTCGGGGTTGGTGTCATCATAGCGCAAGAAGCACACGCCACCATTGGCCTGGGGATGAAGAGATGATGAGCAGTTGCTCCCTGAGGGACCAGCAGCCAAGTAGCAGGGAAAGGCAGGGGCCAGGGTGGCTTGGTGCTTTGTACCTTGGCATAGCCAAAGTTGAAGTTGATGGCCTTGGCATGGCCAATGTGCAGGATCCCGTTAGGCTCAGGAGGGAAGCGTGTCCGCACCTGAAGAGGCAAACAGGACACCTCTCTCCTTCAGCAGG
>NW_005054317.1:6440759-6443241 GCF_000277835.1 Geospiza fortis
TCAGCGGGAGATCTTTCCCTCCCCTGACAGCAGTGACACAGCAGTGACACGAGCCCCTGGCAACCGTGCAGAGCACCCTGTGCTGTGTGGGTGCTGCCTCTGCAGTGCCCCTGTGAGCTGCGTGTTCCCCACCCACCCCAGCTGTGTCACTGCCACGTGGAACCGCTGGGCTGTGCGATATGGCCTCACCTGCCCACCCGTGATTGCCAGGTGCTGCTTCAGCAGGGCCATAGTGTTGGGTGTCACCACGTAGCCCTCAGTCTTGTAGTTCTCTCCTGCAAGTAGAGGATGCTCAGAGCTGCAGCACTGCCCTAACCATGCCAAGCCCAACAGCCAGGGGGGAAGGACACAAGACCTGTCCAGTTCTCTGCAGCATGGAGAGCTGGGAGCAGGCACAGAGCCCGTGGAGTGGCCCCACATATGGCAGTGACACCTCGCACTCACCTGGCTTGTGGAACTTCAGGGCTTCTCCTCGCAGCTGCTCCAGCAGTGACTTTGTCTCTGTGCCCATGTCACCTGCAGGAGATGGGGCTGAGCTCCCTGATCACAGCTCCCAGGGCCCAGCTTGGAAGCAGGTCCAGCAGGAACTAAAGGGCTGGGGAAGGGTCTCTTACCATTCTCCACCACAGCCACCTTCTGTTTCTCTGCTGGGGCCAGACGGGCCTTTGCCACCTGCAGAGACCAGCACAGCATGCTGAGTGCCCAGTTGCAGCACATACCCTCCCCTCCTGGCCCAGCCTGCTGGCCCCAGCACTCCCTCTAGACCTGTACCCATGGTGGCAGAGCAGCCCAGAGCAGTTATTTGGGATCCTGCCGTGACACTTGGCAAGAAAATACCATGCAAGTCTGCAGCCTCCTCTTCTCCTTACCTTTGGTTTCTTTTCCAGATCAGCTTCTGTCTTTGGCCCAAGCAAATGTAGCACCTGGAGAAGAGTGACACAGTCAGGAGTCAAAAAGGCTCCTGGACTAGGTGTGTCCTAGTGTCCTGTCCAGTCATCATTCCGCTCCCCCTGCCTGCACCTAAGTGGGGCAGGCTGTCCCCACCGCTGGGCCCTCCAGGGGACCGGCTGACAGGTCCCACACCAGTCACAGCACACCCAGGGGACCACAGCAGCACCTGACACAGTAACCTCACACCCACCTGCAGGTCCACCTCGTTCTTGATGGTCTTCCCGTCTGCCCACCGCAGCTGGCTCCGTGCCTCCCCTGCAGACAGGGCACCCCGTGGGCAAGGGGCAGTGCCCAAGCCCAGGGGAGCTTCAGCCTGGGAGCTGATGCAGAATGCCACACCCTTTGCCCCAGGGCTGTCCCAGTTGCTGGGCACTATGGCCCTGCCTGTGTGGGGGACCTGCCAGGATGACATCTCTCCATGGCAAAGGGCTGGCTCTCAGGATTCAGGGGAGCACAGTGGCACTGGCAGTCAGGCACAGGGACGTGACAGCCACCAGCACCAGGCTGGGGCTGCCCCGGTGTCACCACTCACCCATCAGCAGCCCCATGTTGAAGTGGTAGCGCTCTGCCAGCAGTTCTGCTCGGTGCTTGCTGATCACAGCCTCCACCTGGGAGCAGCACAGGGACCCCGGGGTGAGCAAGGCAGGCAGGAGCACAGCAGGAGCCAGTCCAATGTCCCCTGTGCTGTCTCCACAGGGTCACAGCCCCACTCACCGCCTCCTCGATCTGCTCGGGGGTGATGCAGACCCCCACACCGCAAGCTCGCTCAAAGTCTGCCACGTCCAGGGGCTCCAAGGGGTGGCTCCTCACGTACTCCAGGGCAGCTGGGGACAGAGCAGGGATGAAGTGCCGTGCCCGCGGGGCCGGGGCCGGGGCCGGGCGGGGGCCGGGGCCGCACGGTACCGCTGAGCTGCAGGTCGGTGAGGATCTCCCTGCGGGCGATGTAGCCCACGAGGAAGCCGAGGTGTTTCGGGTCCTTGAGGCGGGCGGCCGCGTTGTACAGAAGTGTCCCGGTGGCCTTGTCCAGCGCCGGGCCCAGCGCGCTCCGAGCCTGTCGCCGCCCCGGAGAGCGTCAGGGCAGGACCGGGGCCCGAGTCCCGGCGAACCGGCGGCACCGGGGGGCAGAGCGGGACAGGGGAGTGCCAAGGGCCGAGGCCGCTCGGCGGGGTCGGGAGGCTGGGGGGTCCCGGCAAGGCTGGGGTCGAGGGGGTGACAGCGGGACCACGGTGCCAATGTACCCGGGTGACACCGGAGATCGGGTTACCGGGTCCCGGGGGTGACACTGATACCGGGGTACCGAGTTCCCAGGGTGGCCAGGTGACATCGGGGTGACGGGGTACTGGACCAGGGACCAGGGTACGGGCCCGCGGCGGACGCACCTGCAGCACAGCCCGGCGCAGCAGCGCGCTGAGTGCCCCGTTGCGCAGCGTCTCCCGCGCCTTGGCCTCGCTGAGGCCGATGCCCGTGAACAGCCCCAGCGCCTCCTCCGCTTCCTCCGCCGCCATCGCTGCCGCCGCCGCCGCGCTGCCGC
>NW_005054317.1:6443636-6446940 GCF_000277835.1 Geospiza fortis
GTCGGGGTGGCGGCCTCAGCACGGTGTATGCGGGGCCAGGCCGGCTCGGCGTCCCCGGCTCCCCCGATCGTGCGTGGTCCCTTGGTCCTGCTAACCCAGTGTCCGCCCTCTTCCCTCCTCCCCTGTCCCCCTCGCTGCCTTAGTACACCCCTCATCCCAGTGTCCCCAGGCTCCCCTAGACTGGTGGAACTTTGGCTGCCTCAGCCCATGTCCTCCTGCACCCCCCCGCCCCGTCTTGTGTCTTGTCCAGTCTGGTGTCCCCAGTTCTCCCTTTGCCCCGCCAGCTTCCCCAGCCTGCTATTCTCCAGCTCTTCCGGCCTCGTGCCCCCGGGTGTCCTCCACAACCCCACGTTTTCTGCCTTAGCCCGGGAGTCCCTGCCCCAAACTGATATCCTCCCCCCGCCAGCTTGGTATCTCCTCTTAGCTCAGTGCCCCCCTAGCCCAGTGTTCCACCCATCCTACTCCCACCTCAGCCCGAGTAGCAGCAGACTCGAGTGGCTGTGGAAGAGGGTTTATTGGAAATACGGGGTGGGAGGAGGCACTAGCAGGTCCTGCCAGCCAGAGCCACCGGACACAACCAGACAAGGCAGGTCCTGGCTCCTCCATGGGTGGGTGCTGGAGTCAACGCTGGTGTCACAGTGAGTCCCACACCACGGAGGGGACAGCCATTGCTGAGCGCCGGCACAGAGCTATAGTTCCATCCTGGTGCCAGGCACCGTGTCTGTCCCCTTGGTGGCTGCCTGCTCCCTGCCCGTAGCTGGCAGTGGCTTTAAGCTATAGCGGGCACTGACATTGGTACCTGAGACGCTGCGGTATTCACCCATCTCCGTGCGAACGCTCTCGTTCTGGGTGATGGTGAGCAGGACCGGCACGGAGAGCGTCACCTCCTTCCGAAGCACTTGGATGCTGAGCGCTGTGCGCGGGGGGATCTTGGCCGGCAGCTGCACCTCCACGCGCTGCCGGCGAGTGCTGCTTTCGCTGCGCCCTTTCTGCACCGTAAAGATGTTGGAGGCTTCCACGGTCAGTGTGAAGGAGAGCCCGGCTTTGAGGCTGGTGGCATTGCTGAAGTGGAAGCTCTGCCAGAGTGTGGTGCCGTACTCCCGGCTGCTGCTGGCCGCCAGCACCTGCTCCGACTCGGTCTCGTTCACCCCCTCAATCTCATCCACCAGCACCTCCCGCTCCTCCTCCACCCGCTTCTGTTCCCAGAGGAGACGTGCTGAGACCAGGGGCCGCCCAGGCCGTAGCGGGCGCAGGTGGGACAGCCGAGACTGAAAGTTCAGCTCCAGTTTGTAGTCGGCGAGATGCTCGCCGGGCCATGCCAAGCAGTGCCAGCCACCCCGGCCGGGGTTCTGGTAGAGCAGCCAGACCCCTCGCTGCACCGTGTGGGAGGCCACCCGGTCGTTGAAGTACCCATACGCCAAGTTGGTCTCCTCTGTCACCACCTTGCAAGCGCCTTGGAAGTTGGGGTGCTCGTAGAGGGTGATCTGGGGGTCCCCCAGGTCGTGGTGCACGAGGCGCAGTGCTGAGAAGCTGTTGGGCCGATCCACAGAGGGGTACTCGCCCTCCTCGAAGGCATACGGCTCCCCCTCGTATTTGGGGTCCGTGTAGGCAATCCATGGCTGCCCCTCCACCTTTAGGGAGGCGATGCAGTTCCCAAAATCCAGCTCATGCAGGTCAGGCACGTCACAGGTGAACTCTCGGCTCAGCCCCTCGAAGTTGGCGCGCTCGTACACGGTGATCCGGTTCATGGCGCTGTGGGTGCCCGCCCCTGCCAGGGCACAACAGGGACCACGTCCCCTCCTCTGGGCTCACGGGTGCTACAGGAGACCCGTGAGGAAAGCCCAGCAAGCAAAGGCAAACCTCGGCACCCCTTTAACTCTTGTCCTCTGCCTTTCCTTTGCCTACCTGCTGCCTGGGCCCTGTGCTCTCACCGTCTGTGCTGGCAGCACCCTGCAGCTGTGCCTTTTAGGAAGGGGTGGTGGGACCAGGGCGTGCTGCGGCACGAAGCGAAGGCAATGACAACGCTCGCCCCCGCACCCTGCGCCCAACCCTTGTCCCCACTTGGTGCTGGGGAGTCAGCCAGGCCCCGCAGAGCGGGATGCCAGCAGGTCCCACAGACCAGCCCTGCTGGAAAGTCCTGCCGTGCCCCAGGCACGTGAGGCTCCTGCTAAAGAGTCACCGCCAATTATCAGTGATGCTTCCGCCCTGCCCGCGCTAATTACAGTGTGCATCGCCGGTGGGGCAGGAACTGCTGGCTCACCCCACCAGGGTGAGAGGGCATGGTGGTGGGGCAAGCTGGCGCCCCAAAACAAGAGCCTCTGAACCCTGGTGATCCCAGCAATTGGATATGGGCACCTGGCATGGTGGCACTGCTCCAGCCCAGTCTCTGAGGATGGCTGGGGCAGATGGGAACACTTCCTCCCCCTTGTCGCTTCATGGGGCGCCCAAGGCACTGCTGGGGTGGGATGCTGGGCACAGCAGGACACTGACATCAAACCGAGGCATTGGCAGGCAGCCACTCCAAGCACAGCATGCTGGTGGTTTCCTCCGGGCTCCATGCAGGTTGCCATGGCATGAACTGGAGCTGGCCTCTCCAGTAGCTACTGCTGTGGGGCACAGGGCACGTGCACTCCCTAGCTGGCACCCCGCTGAAACAGGGCTCAGGCAGCTCACAGCTTCTGGGGCAAGGTTAAGCCTTTGACTTCTGGCTACATGCCCAGAGGCTGCTTCATCCACTTGTCCACACAGCCCTCACCAGCCCAGGGTTTTTCCCAAGGCACAGTGCATGGAGTGGGGAGCCACAAGGCTGATACGAAAAGCTCCCAGTAGGGTACAGCTGGATCCTGACCCACCCCTTGGGGACAGTCAAAACCCTCAAAGCCTCTGGGCTAAAATCTGCCTCTTGGAGCTGATAAGCAAGGCCAGCCCTTGGCTGCATGGGGTCCCCTGGTCCCACCAGGGTTTGGTACAGCCTGCAGGCACCCACATCCTGTGGTGGAGAAGGATGGAGACCCCATTGCTCCAACAGCCTGCACCCCACAAGTCACCCGAGAGGAACCCAGGCGTCCCTGAATTCTTGAACCCTATTCCCTTCAAACCTGTGTCCCCCAAAGGCCAGTGCCACCCCACACCTTGCCCCTCAGTTGTCCGCTGCTGGTGCCCCACTTCCCCTGCCTGCAGTGCCAGGACTGCCAGGGTCTCCCAGTTTATTGCCAGATGTTGGGGCGGTTGGGGTTACACCAGACAAACACTACAGGAAGCAGTTAGTGAGTGGGGGGCCATGGGGGCCGCGGGCAGGGGCCAG
>NW_005054317.1:6447177-6451299 GCF_000277835.1 Geospiza fortis
CCTTGGGGGGCTCTGGGGCCAGCAGCTTGGCTTCTGCCTCTGGCGTCAGGTACTCCAGGTGGTGTTGGCCCCAGATTGGAGTGGTCAGGAGCTGCCAGCGCTGTGGGGACACCATGTCAGCGCCCAGGGACAACAGCGCCAGGACTGCCTGGACCCAGCTTGGTGAATTCCCCGCAATGCACAGGGAGAGGAAAGGGATGGGATTTGGGTGGGGGTGGAGGTGAGACTGGGACAGGAAAGGGATTGAAATGGGATTGAGAAAGGGACAGAGATTGCACGGGGACAGGAATGGGACTGAGACTGACAGGATTACAACAGTGATGTCAGCAAGGATGGGGTTTGGGTGAGGCTGGGAGTGAGACAGCAGTGAGGATAGGAATCTGATAGGAGTGAGAGCAATGAAGACAGGAAGAGGACTTGGATGGGGCGAGCCTAGGATGGGAAGAGGACTAAATGAGATTGAGAGAAGGACAGGAATTTCAAGAAGACAGTGATGAGGACATGCACAGGATCTGACTGCAACAGGGATAGGGATAGGACTGAGACAGCAATGTAAGCATCGGTGGGAATCAGGTAAGACTGGGAATGAGACAGCAATGGGGACAGGGATGGGATTTGGGTGGGGGTGAGACAACGAAGACAGGCACATGATTTGGATGGGAATGAGACGGTGATGACAACAGGAATGGGACCTGGCTGTGGATGGGATTGTGATGGCAATGTGGGTAGTGGTGGGATTTGAATGGGAATCAGACAGTGATAAAGACAGCGATGGGATCTGGCAGTGGAAGGGATTGAGACAGCGATGTGGATGGTGGAATTTGACTGGGGCTGGGACTGGGCCAGGGACAGGACTAAGAAGGGGACAACCATGGCTGAGAATGGGGTGGGGACAGAGGCAGGAGTGATCCCGCTGCACTGCCCTCACCTCGCGCAAGGAGCCTTTGCAGCGCAGGAGCTTGTAGATAACAGTGCAGGGGATGCAGAGCATGGAGGAAAGTGCCAGGACCCAGCCGATGGCTTCCCCCCACCACGGGTACACGTATGTCTTATTGTATGTCAGCGGCTTGTAGTTCACCACGTGGAACACGAAGACGCCCTGGGTGGAGAGAGGGAGGTGAGGTCCCCACCCCGACGCGGTCACCGGTGGCCTCGCTCACCACGCAGACCAGCGGTGTCACCACAGCCCAGCACCACTTCATGACGGGCAGGGGCCGGTAGCCGATCATACGGGCCACATCGTCCATGAAGCGGTCGGCACCTGCGGGGAGGAGGGCGTCAGCTGGGGCATTTGTGTCCCACCGTGTGTCCTCACATGTGTCCCCCTCCCCGTGTCCCCCTGGCCTCACCATAGACCCAGGCAATGACCACGCACTCCCAGAAAGCCTGCCACAGCAACGTGATCCCGCTGGCCGAGTAGTTGTCAAAGAGCTGGAATACGTACATGCCGCCCTGCCAGGAAGGTGCCTGTGTCACCAGCATTGCGCTGGCTGCCCCGCTCGCCGCCACACTGGCAAGTCATAGCCTTGCCAGCACCGGTACCCCGCCTGGCATGGACACCCTGCATGCCATGGGCACCCTGCTCCCACAGCACCCCTACGCCACAGAGACCCCCATGCCATAGGCAGCTCCACTAACACGAGGGCAGCAGCTCCAGTGAGCTCCTGCCCCACAGTGACATCTCATGGGAAGTGATGCCTCAGGAACAGGCACAGGTGGCCGGTGTGAGGCTGGCCGGCAGTGTCCCTGCTGTGTCCCCCACCTGTGTGACCATGGAGAGGTCAATGAGGCAGCAGATGATGCAGCAGAGCGCAGCGGTGAGCTCACGGCGCAGCGAGCCAGCCCCTGGCTGGGGGAACAGGTCCAGGATGCCCGTGATGAAACCCTCCACACCGACAAACTGTAGCACAAAGCAGGGCTCAGTGGGGACAGGCCACCCATCCTCTCCCCGTTCCCCATCTCCCTGGTTGCCACAGCACCTGGCTGTCCAGCCCCAGCACGAGAAGCATGATGAAAAAGAGCGTGGCCCACAGCGGGGACAAGGGCATCAGCGTCACAGCTTTGGGGTAGGCGATGAAAGCCAGCCCGGGACCTGCAGGAGAGTGGGGTCAGAGATGCCACTCAAGGGGTGACACAGAAGACACAGCTGGCACCCAGCATCCATCACTTACCAGACTCGGCCACCTTGGAGATGTCCACGCCCTGCTCAGAGGCCATAAAGCCGAGCACAGAGAAGACAACAAAGCCGGCAAAGAAGCTGGTGCAGCTGTTGATCACAGCCAGGATGTAGGCATCCCTGTGGGCACAGCATCTAAGAAGTGCTGGGGGGCACTGGGGGACACACCAGGGTGTCAGTGGGGCACACAAGGGGGCCTGCCTGCAGCTGGCACAGCCCTACCTGTAGCAGTTGTTGTGGAAGCGGTTGTAGCTGCCCAGCGCGGTCAGGGCGCCCAGCCCGATGGCGTAGGAGAAGAACACCTGGGTGCCAGCATCAATCCACACCTGGGGTGTGAGGGAGGACGTCACGGGGTGATGGGGGTGCCAGGGCATTGTCTAGCACTCAACCCCCTGCTGCTCTCCCCAGTGCCCTCACCTGTGCCTCAACCAGCTTGGACCAGTCAGGTTTCAGGTAGTAGATGATGCCACCCAGCGCGCCAGGCAGTGTTACTCCGTGGACCAGCAGGAGGATGAGGACCACATACGGGAAGAGCGCCGTGAAGTAGACAATCTGAAGAGCAGTGGGTGGCCATGAGACCCCCTAGGCCAGGGCTCTCTGTCACGCGCCACAGGTGTCCCAGCAGGACCAGAGCTTGGGAACGTCCCCAGCAGCTGGAAGCACCTCCCAGACACATGAGGGACACGGGCCTCCCACCACTGTGGGCTGTGGCAGAGGAGGGCAGGAGCCACGTGTTGCAGTCTTCTCTCATGCCAGTGACCCTGATGCATGCTCCCCCTGCCAGCATTACCTTCCCAGTCGACTTGACACCCTTCCAGATGCAGAAGTAGACAATGACCCAGGTGGTAAGCAAGCAGAGGATCATCTCCCAGTTCATCTCCCCCGGCTCGCTGAGTCCCCCAGAGAGACGCAGCACCTTGTTCCTGCAGAGTGGGGCTGTGCTGAGCACCAGCATGACACTCCCAGCCCCAGACAACACCCTCCTGGCTCCCACACTCACTCCCAAAACTCAATGACAGGTGAGCGCTTGTTGGTCATGTTGGTGCAGCTGAAGTTGGAGCTCCAAGTGCTGGCAGTGGCGTTAGTGCTGACATTTTGGCACAGGTCCAGGTTGAAGAGCTCCGTGCACTGCTCCGTGTTCCAGGAATGGCCACAGGTGGCCCAGGGCAGGGTGTCCGTCAGTGAATGCACCAGGTAAAAGAGCCCCCACACCAAGATCATGATGTAGTAGGAGTTGCAGAAGAAGACGATCACCATAGAGGCCAGGCCTAAACCTGTGGCACGGGGGGATCAGAGCCCGCAGGCACTTGTGGGCATCTGGCAGCCAGCATGGAGTGGGATACGGGGTGTTGTAGGGATGGGGGAGGACAGAGGAGAACTGACAGGGACAGGACAGGGAAGCTGGCAGCCCCAGGCAGGACAGGACAGGGTGGGGACAGCTGGCAGCGTGGCACAGGACCAGGGGGGAGCCGGCAAGATACCTCTGTAGCTGGGGATCCAGCAGCTGCCCGGGATCCAGCAGCACACAGGCAGGGAGCCACAGGGGCAGGCAAGGCAGGCAGGGCAGCACGGAGTGCCACGGGGCACAGGTGCAGGCAGCTGCCATCCTTGGCCGCGGCAAAGGGTGGCAGTGGGACGCGGGCAAGGTGCAGGGGAGCAGGCAGGGCGTGGGCAGGGTGCTGCCAGCCCCAGCAGGCTGCGTGCAGCCTGGCACAGTCAGGGTGCAGACAGGGTGCCGGGGGCCCTGGCCAGGGTGCAGGGGCCGCGGAAAGGGTGCAGGCAGGGCGCGGGCAGGGCTGGGTGTTACCCTTGAAGAGGGGGGCGATGTTCCAGGCGGCGATGCCCCCCTGCTTCATGAACTGTCCCAGAGCCACCTCCAAGAAGAAGATGGGGATGCCGCCCACGAAGACGATGAGCAGGTAGGGGATGAGGAAGACGCCTGGGGC
>NW_005054317.1:6452551-6453014 GCF_000277835.1 Geospiza fortis
GGATTCCGGGCGCTACGGACAGCGAGGGACGGCGTTGGTAACGGGGATACCGGGCACGAGGGACACAAGGCAGTAGGGCACGCCCGGGGACACCAGGGAGCGGAGCGCTAGGGACAGCAGGTGACAAGACAGGCAGCGGGGGACGAGGCACTTCAGCGCACAACAGGCACTGAACTCCTGGACTTGCACGGCTCGCCCTACCAGCACCAGGGCACAGGAGAAGACACGAGGCACTAAAGCGACAGGATTTGCACAGGGGACACGAGACAACAGGGTGCAGCCAGCAGCAGAGCACACGAGGCAGCAGGCACCAGGGAACACTGTGTCCCCTGCCTCTGCTGTGGAGTGCACCCGGCAATGGCACTGGTCCCTGAGGGATATTAGGGGATAGCGAGCACCAAGTCACACCACGGAACACTGGAGCACAAGGGCACCTGTGGCAGCAGGGTGCTGGGGGTGCTCA
>NW_005054317.1:6453234-6453645 GCF_000277835.1 Geospiza fortis
AGGGGGGTGGGCGCTCGGCGGGGCTGGCAAAACGCTCGGGGAGGCCTTCCGCAGCCAGCGGCGGGGCTCCTTCGGGGGCCAGGCCGGATCCGAACGGCACCGGGGGCAGTCCCTGCAAGCAGAAGGTGGGCATGAGAGGGAGACTTGCACCCTGCCCACCCATCTCCCTCCCTGCTCCCATGGGGCTGCAGAGGTGCCCGGGGGGGACACAGCCCCACACGCAGAATGTGCAGCCCCTGGGCTTAGAGAGCAGCAGCTGGTGGCAAAACCCACGGCAGGGCAGAGGGCAGCAGCATGCCCAGGGGACAGGGCAGAGGGCAGCAGTGTGCCCAGAGCCGCTGGAGGCAGCCCCTCCGGCCCAGCAGGAGGGCCAGGCCGCAGCACACTCCTGCCCCAGGGCGGAGCGGAGGC
>NW_005054317.1:6453750-6473638 GCF_000277835.1 Geospiza fortis
CCCCCCGCGCCCGGTGAGGGCGGGCAGGGGCAGGCAGTGGCTTGTGGGCCCCAACGCTGGGGTGCCAGCACGAGTCAGAGCAGAGGTCAGCCCACCGGCGCCGGGCACTGACTCAGACCCACGAGGCCGGCACCGTGGGTGAGCGGGGGAAGCTGCTGAGACCCAGGGCTGTAGACAATGAGGCGACTGTTCCAGGACAGGCACCTCATGACCACGGCACAGCCCTGCCGGGCTCCCCGGCTGGGACCTGCTCGAGAGGGGAGTAAACCTCAGCACGTGGAGGAGGGGCGTGGGACAGAGGTAGGGGGAGTCCAGCTCAGGCCCCGGCCTAAAACACAGAGGAACCCCTTCACTGCAAAGCATCCCTCCCAGGCCACCTGAGGGCACTGCCAGCAGAACAGCAGTGGAGAGAGAAAAGAAAGTCACAGGGCTCTGAAGTCACCTCTCACACCCAGATACGCCAGAGCTGTCTGAGCCACACGCAGCCAAGGGCAACACGTCTCAATGTCAGACACGGTTGGAGTAGCAGCCTGTGCCCCAGCCTCAGGGGACTGCCTGCTCCTGGCCCTGCCAGGCTCCCCACACCCTGCACGTGTCCCATGAGGCTACCACTCCACAGCTGGGACTGGAGCCCAGCCTGTGCCCCATGGCATGGGCAGGCAGAGCTCTCTTCTGAGCCTGCAGCCACACAAGGTGCACCAGGCACCCAGCAAAGCCCAAGGGATGGTCCTGGTGCCAGCTGGGTCACAGAGCGGCCTCAGGTGACCCCAGTGTGGAGTGTTCGCCTCTGTGTGGGAGTCCCACCACACAGGACAGGAATGCTGCATTTCTTTGGAAAACCTGGCTTTATTAATGCACCATGGCCATATCTGTGCTCCCTGACCCCATGCCTCTCCCGCAGCATGGGCAGCTGGTACCCTCGCAAATGAGGTGCTGCACCACGCTGCCCTGAAGAGACCAACTGCCCCAGATGCTGCCAGCACACAGCCCCACGGACTGGTGGGAGGCAGTGACCCACAGAGACAGGTGCTCATCATGGGCACCTCAGTCTGGATTGCCAGGCTCCCCAGCACTGTCTGGGACTGGGCAGGGAAGCACACAAGCCCTTGGTGACAAGCCCATCCAGCCCCAGCACAGGAGTGCGGCACACACACTCCCAGCACACAGGCAACTGGCACCAGAAGGCTCAGCAGCAGGCTAGCAGGGCAGACTGGGCTGGCCAAGGACCGTGGGTAGCCCCAGCCACAGGGGAGTTCAAGGCTCCTACAGCAGCACAGCTGAGAGAGGTGGCCAGCCAGGGCCCGTGTCAGGGCATCCTGCCCTTACTGCAGCCTCCCGGCAGGTCTCCACTTCCTTCTTGGGAGCCAAGCAGAGATGGTTGATGTGCCCACAGGGCTCTCAGGCCCCAGCAACGCTGCAGCAGCAAAGTCCCTTCTCGAGCAGCAGGTAGCCTTGAGGCCTGGCCCACTCCCAGTGGACAGCAAGGAAGGGCAAAGGAGCTTCTGGTTCTGGGCTGTGCCTTGGCAAAGTAGCAGGCTGGCCACACAGGCCTGCCAGCTGGCACAGGAGATGCCAGAGCAGACAGACAGGAGCCGACAGCCCCATGTTTCCCTTGGCGAGTCTTTCCCAGCGATTTCTGTCCTGCTGCCTCATGTCTTGGTCTCAGAGCGTCCTAGGACGGCGCGTGCCCTGGCGGCCCCGCTCCCGCAGCTGGCCACGTGCCTGGGCCTATCTCCAGCGGGGCTGGTAAATGAGTGGGTAGAAGACGTTCAGGAAGAGAGCCACAATTGCAGCTGTGGTGGCCAGGACAAAGTATCTGACGCAGCCTTCATCTGGGTGCTGGGGGGTGCCCGGACTTCGCTTCTGGCCACAGGGCCTCCAAGAGTTTCTTGCAGGCCTTTGGGGTGCCTCAAGCTGCAGCTCTTGTTCTTCAGCCTCCAGTTCCTGCCAGATCAGAGAAGCCTGCGATGTGGAAACCTGCGTCAGCACTTGGAGAACACAACGGGCAACACCCCTTGCCATCCCCCGGGGCAGGCGGCTGCCTGCAAGCCCAGCCCCGTGCCCAGCCAGCCCGCCTCCCCATGCAGCACCGTCCCGGGCGCGCTGCAGGGAGTGAAGCCAGCAGCTGGATCCCGATGGAGCAGATGCGCTTGCATTGGTGGGTCCGGGAGGCAAAGGAGCAGGCAGCAGCCAATCACAGCCCAGCTTCTGTGATCCCAACAGGATCTTTCAAATGACAGCCAATCCAGAGCCAGCTGGAGCAGCAGGAGCAGGAGGTGCAGCACCAGTACAGCCAGTCACAGCTCTGCTTTGGTGGGTAGGAATGCTCTGACAACCAATTGTAGCCCAGGTTCCAGGAGGATTTTCCACAGGCAGCCAACCACAGCTTGGCCCATCATGGCGGTGATCATGCAGAGCAGCCAGTCAGGGAGCAGGTCTCTGGAGGGCACCCAGTGCCATGGAGGGTGCAGGTGGTCCAGGGTGCTTGGGGACCTGCTGAGCCCCACTGGGATCCAATGCATCCTATTACTGCAGGGGAACCGGTGCTGCCAGGGGCCCAATGAGCCCCAGTGCCACAGAGCAACCTGATGAACCCCAGTGCCATGGGGCATACAGGGAGCCACAGTGACAGTACGGTCCCTGAAGCCTCTCACCACCAGTCTGTGAAAAGCAGCACAGCTTTCTCATTGCTCAGGGTGCCCCCAGTGAGTGGGGCTGCTCCAGGACACGCACGCAGGGCAGGAACAGCCCAAGCAGGCAGACACCAACATGCCAGACAGCCCTGCCAGCCTCAGAGAGAGACAGCTTGTCCTCAGGCAAGAGGGCAGAGCTGGGATGCCTAACCAGCACCAGGCCAAGGGGAGGATGAGCCAGAGGGGCAGGGAGGCCAGGCCAGAAGGGCCCCTCTGGGCACACATGTGCAGTCATGCTGGAGATGAACTGAGCATTGTCCTCAGACTCTGCAGGCCCACAGAGGTGCTGAGCATGGAGGGAACGTCTGTAGCACAATGGTGCATGGGGTCTCACCAGGTGGGCATCAGCCTAGGCCTTCCTGACTTTCACAAGAAGATCAGTGCAGCCATTCCCTACCACTGAAAGCATTCTGAAAGCACCCTGCTGTCTGGCCCACCCCCCGTCCCTCCCTCCCAGGCCACCCAGCAACAGAGCTCGCTCTGGCAGGTTTCTCTACAGCACCCTGTGAAGGCTGCCAGGCCTCTGGCTCAGCACTGGCATTTACCTTTTTTGCACTTGGCTTGGCCCTGAGTTGGGCCCCAGCAGAAAGTGTTCCCCACCCTGCCTTGAAAGTAGCTCCGGAGGGCGAGTTCTTACTGCTCCCTGGCACAACCAAATCCTACTGCACAGCTCACAGCCCCTCCTCCAATACAGACCCCAGTGAGGCTGTGCCCCCCTTCTTTCTCTTCCAGTGCCCTCCCATCAGCACTTCCACACTGATTATGAAACCAGCTCTCCTGTGATCCCTCGAGACAGGGACTGTCCCAAGCCCACAGTGAGAACAAGGCAAGACAGGCTCCAATGCCCAGCTGACGCAAGCTCTCTGGTATCAAAGGGGTACAGGCACTGCACCACAGCTGCACCAGGCTCTGTGGGTGCGGGTAAAGACAGGCAGGGCCCTGCATGAGGGCCCCTGAGCACATTTCAAGGCTCTGTGGCTCCAACAGTGGCGAAAGGGACGCAAGTGCTCACCTGGCTGGCAGCAGCTTCGGCAGAGGGGGTGCGCTCGGTGCGGTGGTCTGAGGGATGCCCTGGCAGAGGTCTCTCCACAGGAGAGTTCCTCCGGCGGTAGAAGAGGACATAGGCGTATCTGGTCACCACCTGGCTCTCATCCACTGTGGTGACTGTGCTGTCGTCAAAGAGCCGCCAGCCTGAGGAGGAGGAAGGGTTAAGCAAGCAGACAAGTCACGGCTGCGGGAGCAGAGGGGTGGCAAGGGGGACAGATGCTCACCCACGTCGCTGCGCTGGCTGTTCTTGTCATTGGGCAGGCGGGCGTACGCTGTGTAGTGTCCTCCAATCATGCCTCCATAGTGGTTGATCACAGCATAGAGGTCATACATAGGCAGCTGCTGCTCACCTTTCCGACCAATGCAGAACTTGCTCAGGTCCAGACTCCTATAGAGAGATACAGTGACCGTCAAGGGTGATCAGTGTTATGCAGGCTGGGTTGCAGGTCAGCAGAGGCAGTGCCAACCCAGGCACATCATCCCCTGGGCTCTCACCGGACAGGAAAGTCCACCATGTCATTGATCTTGTCCCTCCAAATAAAGCTGCGGAAGGAGAAGCGCTTGAGCTGGATGATGAGGACGTTGGGCAGCCGCCACAGCATCAGCTGCTTGGAAGCCTCACGGTGCTGCTTGCACTTGGGGCAGTACCTGGGGGAAGAGTGTGCTCATTACGGGCATGGAGAGAGCCTCAGTCCCTGCAGCCCAGCTCAGCCCCAGGGTCCCCACATGCAGGGCTGGCAAAGGGTATGTGGGAGGGCTCAGCCTGCTCTGTCAAGGGCAGGCCAGTACAGTCCTGCAGAGCATTAGCTTTGCTCCCTGCTGGCTTAGCCCTTCTGAGTGCACAGGGAAAGCCAGCCCATTGTTCCTGGCTGCCAGCAGAAACAGCGTGCAGGCCTGGGCAGCTCCTGGGAAACCCCTGCTGCTGTCTGGGCCTGTTGGCTGGAACCCACCCTGCTGCCTTCCTCACCACGCTTCCTCTGGGGCCAGGACTTCAGGCTTCGTGAAGAGATTGAGGCACTGCTCCAGGGTAAAGTGGCCAGCCCGGGCTGCTTCGCTGGCTGAGCCTGGATCCTCCACACACTCCAACTCCTTGGATTCTACTAACACGAATTCCTTGAGGCGCTCATTGTTCTTCCATACCAGGGCAAGGGAGCAGTCGTCTGTCAGATCCAGGGGGGTGTCACCTGTGAAGGGGCACAGACCTCAAACATCTACCCCACCAGGCTAGACCAGGCCACCTTGCTGGAGCAATCCTGCCCATCCCAGTTAGATACAGAGATCAAAAAGTGCTGCCAGAAAGGGACAGGTACCTCCTTGGCCAGGTTCATCATGCAGAGCCCCTCAGCCTGCAGGGTGCAACACTGGCACAGCCTTCTCATCAGCAGCACCCCCACAACCAGCACTTGGTGTGGGCATCCCATTCAAACAAACAGGTGACCCAGAGATCACAAACCCTCTGAGAATACACGAGGTTGGAAGGAATTGACAGCTTCTAGACAGAGGCTCTGTGCAGCAGAGCCCTTCCCTCCCCTGTCAGATGCAGCTTTTACTGTCCAGTGTGGACACCTGGGCTCATCTTGTGCCAGGCAGACCCTGGCACCCTGGCCAGGCAGATCCACTGCCCTGCCAGAGGCTGTAAGGGATGAAGGTGGTGCTTTACAGGGCTCTGGCTCACCTTTATCTTCCAGCTTGTGCTCTCGGTTGGCAGCATCGATCTTAGTGATGTAGAACTGTGTGGCGCGGGCACTCAGTAAGTCTGGAGTGTGTTGGTACCCAGGGATGGCAGCTGTGAAGAGGCAGGGACAGATTTGTGGTGGCACTGCCTGTCTGCCCTGCGTAGGGGCCAAGAATTTGCAGCGCCCCCACCCCCACCTCACATGCTACGGCCTTGAAGGGACACAACCACGTGCCCGTGTCCTTGACTATTTTTAGCAGGCGCCTGCCCCTGGCAAGCTGTGCTCCTCTGCCTGCCTTGCCCCTTCACTGCACATTGCTGCCATCCTGAGACGAGTGTCTGGAAACGTGACAGCCAGGCAGCAGAGCGCGAGAGGCTGGTCCCATGCAGCTGAGTCAGAGCCAGCCAAGTGCTTTGCTCACAGCCCCCAGGGGCTCAGCCTGCACCAGCTCTGCCTTGCTCCCACAGGACTTCTGCCAGCCCCTGCCTTCCCACCTCTCCCACAACAACGCAGCACCCCAGCCTCTCTGCTCATCAGGTCCCTGCTCCACACCCTGGGCCTTGCCAGGGCAGGGCAGAGCGTGGGTAGACAGCCATTTCAGGTAGCAAGAGTGCCAAAACAAAGCTCCCATGGCCTCATCTATGATCCCAAGAGTCTCCAGACCAAGCTCACAAGGGGAGAAGAGATGCTGTGCTGGGAGGTCACCCCAAGGAGGGAGAATTGCCCGAGCTCCTGGCACAGACACAGCCAGCACTTGAGCACCTCTTACCTTCTGGCTTGAGGGCTCTCTCATAGGACGGCTCCTTCTCACAACAGCTGTCACCCTGCGACTCCATGTGCTCAGAGAACCCTGAATCCAAGCTCAAGAGGGAACTCCTCGCTGTCAGGACCTTGCTCCGGACAGTGGTAGTATCCCCCATCTCTGGCTGTAGCTCAGGCACAGCTGGGGAGAGCGGGGGCTCCTGAGGGAGGCTGGAAACCCTGTCCCCATCACCCAGCTCGGGGGCAGAGGTGGCTGCTGCACAGCTGCTCTTGGCCAGGGGCTCCAGCTTGTCCGAGTGCAGAGGCTGCAGCCCCTGCTCCGGTGACATCCGGCCCAACTGGAACGGAGGCTGGAACACGCTGACTGAGTACCTGGGCATGGACGTGGGAGTTAGAGCTGGCCAGACACGGGGCTGAGCTCAGCTCTGGGCAGAAGCACCCTCCTTCCCCAGACTCTCACCTGGCGTAGCCCTCCAGCAGCTGGGCCAGGCGGGCATAGGTGAGGCGGGACTCGGGCACGCTGATGAGGAAGGGGAAACCGATGTTCTCAGGACGGCACGAAGCCTTGTGGTCTGGCCAGTGTGTTTTCTGACACGCCCTGTAATACATTCACGTTTGATCCTTGAACAGCCTGGGAAGGAGCAGTGCAGGGCCAGAGGAGTGTGCTGGGGACAAGGGGAACACCAGGAGTTCAGCTGGCTCCATCCCAAAGGGCAGATCCATCCCACCTTCTCCCAGCAGGCAGAGCTCTCCCATCCAGCCCTTCACAGCAGGAGATCTTCCATCCCTGCCAGGCACCAAGCCAACTCACACGTTGCAGTAACCAACTCGATAGCACCTCGTGCAGCGTTTGAGCTTCTCATCCTCTGGCAGCTGCTTCTTCTGGCAGGCTGCACACTTGGCAACAGGGCCACTGGGCACCTGTGGACGCTGCAGGAGAAAGGACCCATTGGACAGGGAAGGGCACCTGGGCAGGACAAGGCAGCCTCGGTGGGCATCCATGCTCACTGTAGCTAACTGCCCTTGTGTGCAGTTCTGCCCCTCCTGCTCAGTGCTCAGCCTTCCTGCATCCCTCCCAGTAGTCCCAATATGCCTTCTTACCTGCTGGACCTGAAGCTCCACCACACGCTCCTTGGCCAGCTCTGGGGACAGCACCTCAAAGCACAGCAGCAGGTCCGTTGGCGAGACTGTGTCTAGTGAGTTAGAGGGCAGGAACATGCGGTGGAAGTGATTCTTGATCACCTGCCAGGAAAGCAGCGGAGCATGGCTGTGTGAGGGCTGCCCTATGTGTCCTCTCCTCAGAGAGCCACAGACCCCAGCCTCACAGTAGATGTGGGAAGAGCAGCAGCCCAAGGATGCTGTGCTCAGCTCACCACCTCACAAGGGAAAGATCCCCAGGCCCTACTGTGGTGGCCTAACTCTCCAGAGCAGGTATCTGCCCAGCACTCTCACCTCTGCCAGGCGCAGGTTCTCTGGTTTCACACGCACACTGTGGGCAACTGAGTCAAGCACCTCCATGGCACTGGAGTTCTCCTTGCTGATACTCACGAGGAACTGCCACCGAGAAAGTGCCACATTAGTCACACCACACTAAGGCATGAGGGCCCTTACTCAACACAGGGCTTAGCCAGCTGGCACATGACCAGCTGCCTGGGGCACCTCCAGGAGCCTTCTTCGGCTCCTTCCCCAGGGCAGAAGGTATCCTTTACCTTGATGGGTTTCTTGTGTGGCTCCTTTGCAAAGTAGTAGACAGTCAGCACCTTTTGCTTCTGTGGGAGGGGCACGGGGAGGTACAGGAAGGGGTCAAAGGTAATAGACACCTGCAGAACAAAAACACACTCAGCTGTGGGAAGTGCTTGTGGCTGAGCAGCAGATCCAGTGGACCCAAGATCCAGCCTTGCCCTGTGACCTGTGCTCTCTGAGGGTCAGGAGCCTACTTCTGCAGAACCAGGACAGGGACAGAACCTTCAGGGCTGCCCTACCTTGGAGCACATCGGGCAGACGAGCTTGGATTTGTACTGGCCCTGGAAGAGGTCTACTATGAACGAGTCATTCCTCATCTTGTGTCGTTGCCAAGCCTCCTCAGCTACCACCTGCAGGAAGAAAGGGCTTAGCACCTCATTAAACCACCCAGGCTGCTCTCCCTGGTGACTTTGGGGGAGGAACACCCTCACCTCATCAGGCCTCCCATCAGAGTCAACAGTTTCTGTGTAGGGCTTGTTCTGGATGCGGTTGAGGTCCTCATGAAGGCCATCAAGCAGGAAGGCCATGAACTCCTGAGCATCATGCTGGGCATAGCCAGTGAACTGGCTGGCCTTGCTGGCCACAATTGCCTGTGGGGAGCGCAGTAGTCAGGGCTGGTCAGGAGACCTCTGGCAGCACTGCCTGCTCCATGCACAAACCCTGGCTGCACCCACCCACACCCACAGCTCTCTGTGGCACTTGCAGGGCAGACAGGCACCCACAAAGGAATGCTGGGAACCCAGAGCAGCTCCTGCTGAGCATCAATGCCAGGGGCCCTACCTTCAGTTTAGAGGGCTGGAAGGCATGGTGTGTGCCCTTCCACAGTGCTCTGAGCAGCATGGCAAAGCCGATGGCCAGGCGTCCACCTGTCCCCAGTGGGTTGTTATAGTTGATTTCTGACTCAAAGGACCGATCTGTAAGAAATGCAGGAGCTCAGGGTGGCTGCTGGCTTCATCATCTAAGTGGTCAAGCTCTGCTGGGCTCCCAGTGTGGGCTCACCATGGAAGTAGTCACGCAGCTCCCGTGTGTTGGATAGGGACTGGATGACGCTGTTCATGAAGCAGGTGTTGCCCAGGTTCACCAGACCTGTGAAGCCAGGCAGGCAGACCTTCTTCTTCTCATCCTCATCCTCGTCGTCCTCCACGCTCTCGGCACTCACCGGGCTGTGTGTCATCGGTGGCACCATACATGTTGGTTTGGGCTGCCAAAGCAGAGGCAGGCGTGAGGGTGTGGCACTCAGGGAGTCTCTCTGGGAACACCAGAGGAACTCAAAAGTCCAAGAAAACCCCCAGAGAGGGCTGGAGACATCACACCATCTCCTACTTGGACTTGGACAGACAGGCCAACAGCTGCCCCCGGTCCTGCCAACTATGAGTGAGGGGCACCACCTCCTCCTCCAGGAGGACTTCAGTCTCCAGGGTAGCACTGAGGAGGTGTCTCTCTTTCCCCTATCCATGTCAGACCCAGTGTGACCACACTCACCGAAGGAATGTGTGGCTCTTGCTTCACTGCCAAGTGCTCTGGGGCTGTACGGGCTGCCACACCATCCAGAGCCCCATCTTCCACACGTGGCTTCTCTTTGTCACTGGTTCGGGCCTCTTCCTTGCTGGAGAGGGGGTGCTGGTTACTGCCCGGAGGGTTCTTATCCAGAGGGGTAGGGCCTGTAGGCATGGCAACCTTTGCACCACCCACTGCACCTTAAAAAGGGGGAAGGGTGGGCCTGTGGTTAGCAGCACCACACACTGCCCATAGCAGGGCTGAACTGCTCAGTCCACACCTGCACAGGCTCTCTCCTACCCATGAGCAAGGGAAACAGCAGTGCCCTTCCCCTATCACTGCCTCACATCCCTCCCACCTGCACCCACTCAGCCCCTTTCCTTCCCCGCCATTCCATGCCAGAAGATGCAGCAGCTGGCAGTGGTGAGGAGGGCCCATGGCCCCCTGCGATGCAGCAGGCAGGCAGGACAGAAGGCAGGACACCAAGGCAGGGTGCAGACCTCGTGTGGCTGGAGCCTCCAGCCCCCCCCAGCGCTGGCTCTGGCGTTTCTTCAGGCAGACATCGATGCGAGACACCGTGAAGTTGTACGTGCACTGGTCCGGCTCAATAAGGTTCCTGCAAGGCACACAGCAAGTCAGAGGTGCCCCAGACCCCACAGCAGCCTCAGACATGCCAAAGTCTTTGCACAGCAGACCCATGGCCTCCAAGCAGTAGGGACCCTGCTAGCACTAATCCTGAGGTAGCCCTGACAAAGCAGGATGGAAACCCTTGAGCCTGGCCACACTGAGCACACAGAGCACCCCTTTTCTGACAGATCCATTCTGCTTGGCTCTCTCCTGCTGCACATCCTACCCAAAGGGCACAAGGCTGGTCTGGCTCTGTCTCCAAGAGCGCTAGAACAGCCTGGGGCAAACTGCAGGCAAGGAGACGCTGGGATTTCCTCCCTTGCAAGTGAGCACACAGCCAAGGCAGAGCAGGCTCAGGGCACCAGTGTAGCATGGTGTAAGTGAAACCTCCAGATGAGGAAACAAGCATTCCCTGTACAGAACCTCCAGATGGGACTGGTTCCTGCTCCAGCTCTGCACTCTCACCTCCCCTGCCCTGGTGTGGGTTAGAAGGACAGGATTCATACCTGAGCTTCACCTGCCACCGGAACACCGTGTGGGGCCCACAGCCAGGATGGAGACGAAGGAAGTTCATATCACTGCAGAGAAATTGGGAGTGAGCACAGGTGAACAAACAAGTAGCCCAGCCGCAGCCAGGAGCTCTGCAGCAGCCTGGCATCATCCCGAGGCAAACTTGTACCTCGTCTGGAACACTAGTGTGAAGTCTTGTTCCCGGAACAACACTTTGGACGTCTCCTTGTGGATCTCCTTCACGTAGACATGCACCACCACCAGATCATTGCCCTTCTCGTATGAGTCATTCTTGACAAAGGTCAGGCTTACAAAAGGCTCTGGCTCTGAGTAAGGAAAGCCACAGAGAGAGAGAGAGAGAGAGAGAGGTTATCTTCCTTGCATGTTGGGGCTGCAAGCTGACCCAGGAAAGGTCCTGAGCAGATGGACCTTCCTGACCAGGCTCACCCCATGGGCTCTGGCCACTCACCATCAGCTGCTGCTTCCAGAGCCACGTCGTCCTTGGACCAGTCCCTCTTCTCACCATCCCTGCCCATGGGAAGGGTGGCCACTGGGATAGCCTTCGAGCTCTCTCCCAGGACGGGCAGGCAGTCCCGGCTCCGCAAGGCCTCAGTAGGGCTGCCTGGCTGCAGGACTCTCTTCTCAACACAGGTGGCAACACGGTGGGGGAGCACCTCTGTGGTAGCTGCGAGAGGTGGCATCTCCACGGGAACCGTCTCTTTGGCCAAAACCACAGCCTTTCAATACAGAAAGACACAGTGAAACACAGACACTGTCACCCCTGAACTGCCCTGGCCCACCCACTGTGGCTCCTGACAGCCAGTCAGGCACAGCTCCATACCACCTGCTTTCCCCACACATCCCATGCCAGCTCAGCCCCACTAGCACCACAGCACAGCAACTGCAGGGTCCTCACTTCACCCTCTCCTCCACCACAGGTCCTCCTGTCAGCCCTGAGCATCCTGGAGCCCACCTCATCCTCATCAGCAGGGATGGCTCCTGCATCCCCTGCACAGGGCAGAGGAAGCAGGGGCACTCTGTTCAGCCAGGTGCCCAGGTACCTTCTCGAGTGGCAGCGCGAGGTCCGCAAGGGCCGCAGGTGCATCAGCCTGGCTGGCTCTGCCGTTGCGGCGGCTGCCGGCCCTCGCCCCGTGCCCCTTGCTGGGCTCTGTGCTCCCGCTGACCCTGGCGTTCGGCTCCTCTTCCGTGGGAGCTACTTTGAGGTACACTGCCCGCTTGGCACTGGGGCCACTCTGTGTCCCTGGGCTGGCTGGGCTTTTCCCTCCCAGGACCTCGCTTCTTCCTGGAGCACGCTTGGGGTTGGAGGGCTCCCGCCGGGATCTTGGTGGCTCTGTGCCTTCAGCCCTCGGCTCTTCAGGGGTCAGCTCTGCAGAAGCAGCCTTCTCCTTCCCGTTCTCCCAGCACGCAGCCCCTTTGGCCACTTCTTTGGATCCGTCTTTCCTTTTCTTCTGTAAAAAGCAATGCAGCACAGTGGGAAGATACTCAGGCAGCAGCATCTTTCAGGCTCCCTATCAACCCTTCACCCTCACTCCCCCTTCCCAGACTGCACCAGGACTCTACTCCACAACCTGGGAATGCATGGCAGGCAGAAACAGGGGTACAACTCCCTGGGACAGTGGCAGATGGCTCATGCAGCACGTAGATGATGGATGTGTCCCACATTGCCCCCTGGGCAGCTCAACAGCAGGGAGCTTGGAGCTCACCCCAGCTCCCCAGGACTCCACAAGTTCCCTTAATAGACAGATAATTCCCTCCTTACCAGAAGTGAAGACCAGTTATGGAGTGGGATCTTCTTCTGCAGCACAAGCTGTAGAAAGTTGCCCTTCTTGCACTGGATCTTGCTGCAGGAGCCCTCGATCTCCTCATAGAACTGACAGCTCCACTGGCGCCCGTCTGTAAAGCACAGGGGAACCAGTACCTCAGGCAGTGCTCCAGGCAGCTGTCACCTAACCCACAGCCCCCTTTCACCTGCCCCCAGGATGAAGGAAGCACTCATTCAGAGCCAAGAAAGCTGCAGGCAGGCTGCCACCATACCCCAGGAGCCTTCCAGGGCTCCAGCCAGCTTCCCTGAACTTGCTTTGTACATCTGGCTGGCCCTCTTCCCAGCGGGAAGGCCCTGGGCCTCCCCGCCCTCAGGGGCACAGTCACTTTTCCAAAGGATACCCGGCACTGACTCAGCCATCCCAGCAAGCAGGGGACAGAGACGCACTGGCGCAGCCGTGGACATTTGTTCACTTGGCACAGAGGCCAGCTCCTGCCCTCCCCAGCTCTACAATGCTCTCCTATCGTCCCTGTCTGCTGCCTGAGTGTGTGCCAGCTGAGAGCAGGGCATTGCCTCTGAGGGAAAAGTTTGATGTCTGCCTGCAGCAACCCCGTGCTTGGCCCAGAGCTGTGCCAAATCCCAATGGATAAATGCTTGCAGCAGTTGCTCCATTCCCATACCTGGTAGTTTGACCACACAGTCCGTGTCAGTGAAATCAGCATGTACATCCTCTGCCTTCAGAGCTCCAGTGCCCAAATTCAACTTGATAATGATCTCATCGGCATTCTGCTTCCAGTCCAGCAGCAGCTCTAGGAAAAGGGAGGGAAGTGTCACCCACTTGCTGGGGAATGAGCCTGAAGTGCCCACTCCTTGGCTGGGGAACGCAAGCCTGAACACACACGCAGTTAAGGAGGTCACCGCAGGGAACACAGATCATGACAATTAAAAGGGACCTGCCCTCATCAGACAGGCCACAAACAAGAACACATGTTGCAGCAGGGCAGATGAATCCCAGTGGGAACCAGAGAGATCAGAAAGGCAGCGCTGTTCTTGGCAGTGCCACAAGCAGCAGTGGCAGCTGGGAAGAGAGGGTGGCTCCTGCCAACGACAAAGCAATTACTGCTTTCCCAAGGAACGAGGAAGCCACAGAATTACTCTGGGGGATTTAGGTGGACTCTGATCACAATCAGAAATTGCCACTTCCCTTTTGCATATGCAAACCAAGCAGCCCAGCTGCAACCATCAAAGCACTGTACTCCTGCCAGGTGAGTGTGGCTAACATGGATGAAAGATGTGCAGGCTGGCCAGGGGGCAAGTACGCTGTAACGGGTGAGAAAAGAGTGCAGCAGTGATACTCTGGTGCAGGCAGAACTTCCATTGTGTGCCTGCCACACTCCAGGTGTGGCCTTTGATGCCCTGAAGTCTTCAACACAAGGAAGTGATTTTGATCACCTTGACTTCAATCAGGTTTGTTCTATCCCTGGGGCACAAGGACATCCTACTCTGTCCTCAAAGCAGGCCTGGACTGAGACAGAAACCAGCCAATGGTGCCCACAAGGTGACACAGCTTGGGATGTTCCCAAGCATCATGTCCTACTCAGAAACAAGCAGAGCAGGTGTCAGCAGCGAGGTGTCCCAGGCCTGTGCTCAGTGGCACTGTGACACCTGAGTTGCAAGCAGCCTGCCACATACCCAGGGCCTCTTCCCTGCAGACAGCCTTTCTCCGCCCCTGGGAAGGCCACATACTGTTCAGATAAACACTGAGGCAAGGGAGTGCTCATGTTAGCTCTGCTCAATGCCAGAGCACTGGACAACAAGGTGAGAGCATCAGATCCCTTGGCAAGGGCACTCCATGGCCATGCACTGACAGCTGGCACACACCTCAACTTACCCTCCTCTGAGTCCTTCTCCTGGGCAGTCTCAGCCTGCTCGAGCTCAGGGCGAGACACTGGTGGGCAGAGAAGCAGAGCGCAGGCAGGTCTGTCATTCTGTCACCTCACAACACAGGCCAGCAAGCCGATGCTGAAAATTTCACACATCACCTCTTTCTACCCTGAATCTGTGGCCAGGCCTTTCATCCTGCATGTGTTGCCCACCTCCCTCCTCTGCTTTCTCACATTTCTCCTTCCCCAGAGTCCTGCCTGCAGCACTGTACCAAGTCAGCGCCAGGACAGCTGCTCTGGGCCATACCACCATATCCTACTCTAAACAGTACCACAGTGGGAGCAACACAACAATTCTGCACCATGCAGGCATTGCTTTTTTGAGGCACATCTCATTGTGAGCTTTTGGCATCCAGGCTCAGCTGTGTTGCCCAGCTCAGTACACCAGGTCCCCGCCTCCAGCCATATAGAGGGGTCCTGTCTTGATCTGACAGAAAGAACCTGGTGTTTGGTCATGCTCAAACTAATTCTGCTGTAACCAGAGAACCACGTGGCCCAGCTGCACTTTAACATTTCCATTCCTGCACAAGCTGCCAATGTCCACATCTGAAAACCTCCTTCCAGATCAGGGTGGGGAACCAAACTGACCTGACACCTAATCCCTGCTACTCATAGAATTATCTCCAACAGCCAGAAGTGTCTCCAGGCCTGTTCTAGCCCCACAGGATAGTGAACTCTGCCAGGCAAGGAACCCAAAGTGACAGCACCTTCTCCTGAAGCAGAGAAATAATGGCAACAGGAACTGTGGTCTCCACTCGACAACACTCAGAGGGCTGTCACTGCCTCCCTTGACTGGCTACAAACCAGTAGGAAACTTCTGCTGACCACCACAGCCACTGGTGCAAAGGTGCTGGTGGGGCTGGCAGCGTGAGAAGCATGGCAGTAGCACTGCCTGGACGATCTACAGCCCCTCACCACCTCTCACCGAGGGGACAGGGGCAGCATGGCTGCCCTCAAGACGGCCCCCACGTCAGAGGATGCAGAGTCAAGCCCTACCAGAGGCACACTCCTCCCACACAAGAGAAAGCACAGTGCTGTGCTCTGCACTGTGGGATTTCACGTCGGGGACTGTGCCCGGCCGCTCCGGCACAGACCTCGCCAAGCACTCAATTATCTTGGCCTATAAAACACCCTGTGATTTTGAGGTTACAATAATTGTAACAGAGCAGGCACAGAAATCAAACAGCTTTCCAGAGCCACAGAAACTTTTGCAGGCATCCTGCCCGCAGGCATTCCCTGCACCCGAAGCAACATTTTTGTCAAAGGATACATGACAGTTACAGAAGGAATTACTCTACAGCAGCTACTTCACCTGAGCCACACCCTGTTCTGACTCAGAAGCTAAAGCACCAGCCCCACCCGCAGGCCTTGCTCTCCTGGTCACTGCCTCACAACACTGGCCTCAGCAAACTGATGGGAAAGAAGCAGCGCTGCCTCCAGCTGCAAGAGCACTCACAGGTTTCAGTTCCACTCTCACTGGATTGGGGCAGATCATACCCAGAGCAAAAGAGAGTATAGAAACAATCACCGAGGCCAGCTCCAGACTTTAGGTAACAAGGCCACAGGCCCAACCTTCCTAACATTGCTGGGGCTAAGTAGTGCCCAAAGGAAGGAGGTTACAGGTCCAGGGAGGACACTGTGTCGAAGAAGATCTCACATCACACGGGTTACCATAAGCTGCAGGAAGTGATTAGTCAAATCTGCTTATCCTGCAGCAGATGGCTGAGAGGCTCCCAGCTGCAGGGCTGAGACACCACAGGCCTGCTCACCAGGGAGGCTGAGGGGCTCTCACCTTCCTTGCTTTCCTGATTGGCTCGATCCTTTTGCTTCTTCTTGTTGGTGGCATCATCCAAGCCCCGAGACGCTCTCCTCTGGCCAGGGGCATTTGTGCTGCTGGACATTTTCAGCCGTTTGGAGGACACAAACAGCCCGCCGGGGTCGGTAATGGAGTCTGGGTCAGGGGTGCGACGTTTTCTTCCTGGCCCAGCTATCTTGGCGACTCTCTGTGGTCAAACTCTCTGGCAAGGAAGTAATGGCCTAAAGAGAGGAAAGAGCAAGCATGGCAGGAGGAGCAGGTGGAAAGGCCCAACAGCAGCAGGATCCACTCTTTGCCTCAGGGCCAGTGCCCTTACATGACCTTCACCATGTTGTTTATGGGAAGCCCCATGCAGCACTCAGCGAGGAAACCTACCTCATCACAGCTGCTACAATGCTTACTGCCAAAGGCATGGGCTTGTCAGAGCTCCCAACATACAATCAGGGGTCTTCAGTATGTGGCACGTATTAAAAACCTGGAAAGCAAGTGTCATGCTCATGGCTCCCACTATAGCAACACCAGCCCAGAGCAGTTGCTGGCACTAACACCCAGAGACACAGCTGAGGGCAAGGACGTGAGGAGGCCTGGATCTGCAAAACTGAGCCTCCAGAGTCAATGGGGGGAGCCTGTCACACAGCTTGGAGCGACAGCTATTTCAGTCAAACAGTGTCCTGTGCAACAGCACCAGAATAGGAGCCAGTAACACCCTAAGAAGGAAGCAGGCCTGGGACAGGCTCCCATGACAGATGGGAGCAGAGCTCCCTGGCAAAAGGAGAGTTCCTCCCCCTTCTCCCACTAGCTGGGAACTTAACCAGCATGACTGCACCTTGAATATTTATCTCCCAGCCAGTTTACAGACAGCGTCAGCGGGGCCTGGCCTGGAAACAGGACACCTCTGCTCCTCATGCCCCAGAAGAGAGTAGGCTGAGCAGGGCATGTAAGTTGTTCACCCCTGTCCCCTTTGTAGACATGCCCTCCCTACAAAGCCAGCTCCTCTACAGGGTCTGGGAGCTGCTGGCCCAGGTGCACTCATCAGTGTCACCCTGCAGTGTTCAGGGCTTTGACAGAACAGAGCCAAAACAACCCACTGAAAACAGTCCCACTGGAGGTGTTTCCATGGAGGCGGTGAGAGCAGAGCTGGGAAGGTTTCCTCCCTCGCTGCCCTGGCTGCACACCCTGACCCTGGCAGTGCCTGCCAGCCTGCAGGGGTTTGCAGCAAGGAAACGGGCCCAGCCAGTCGGATCCTGCCCACCCCCAGGTGCCAGCTGCCTGCCACAGCTCCCAGGGCACTGTTTCACACGCATCCCACGGCCCGGCTCCCATGTGAGGACGTGGAGCCAAGCCCAACAACACCTTGGCCTAGCCCAGCTCCACTGAGCCTGCCTCTCCACCAGTGGGAGGCAAGCTGTCCCTCAGGAACAACCCTGTTCTGCCTGCACCCATGTGCCAAGCACAGACCCCTTGCTGTGCATGGGCACGGCCATGGCAGGAGGCACCTCCAAGGACACTGCAGCTCTGTCCTGCCGGCCCCATGTTGCCAGGGCATTTGTTGCCTAGAAATGTTTGGGGCAACAAGTAGCCACAAATGTGGAGCTGCAGCCACAAACCAAGAGGAAGCCCAGAGATCAAAGCAGCCTGGTACTGCCCTCAGCTCTGGCAAAGCCAGCCCCATGACCGGTGCTGCATCCAAACCACTTCTCTTCAGGCCAACCCGCCCTCACCACCAAGAACCACTGAAGCCAAGTGAAAAACTGAGTCCAGCCCAACTGCCTGGCACAGAAAACGCCTGCCACCCACAGTGGAGAGGCCCAAGTGATCTGGAGACTGAGATGCTGAGCAGGGTCCTGCAGCAGCAAAGAGCCTGAAGGAGTGTGGGAGGGCAGCAGCATCATCCCCATGCTGCTGCACTCACTGGGTCTCTCCAGGATGCAGAAGCATTTCTGGCTCCAGATGGAATGGGAAGGGCCCCCACAGCAGGGAAAGTGGCAGTGATTCACCAGGCTAGGCCTCTGATGCCAGCTGCATGCTGTCACTCAGCTCCAGTCCCCTGGTGCTGAAAAAGCTCACCTGGGCTTGGCAAACATAGGAAAGCATTTTTTTGTTGTATTTCTTTTGCCTCCAGGGTGAAAACCCCACGAGAAATAGGACACAAGAAGCAGTGACTGCTTCATGCAGGGTCAGGAGAAGCCCTGCCCTGCACCTCCAAAGGGGTGGCAGAGGATAACTGCTGGGCAGGGCTGAAAGCAAGCTCTGAGAAGGGTCCTGGAGGGCTGAGTAAGGACAGGCCTCTGCCCAAGAAGGGGTGAGGAAGAGAGGCAGGGTTGCATGGCTGCTTGTCACTCCTCCAGGAGAAGCCTGCTGCTCTCACGCCTCGCTGAGGCTCAGCTCCCCCGGGTGCTTTGCTGACAGCCATTCCTCACAGCAGGCAGGAGCCAAGGGGGCTGCAGCTCTGCCCACTGCAGCTGCCAGACTGATGGCAGCATGAGGCTGCTGCACACACCCCAAGGTTTTGGAGGAGTGAGGGCAAAGCACAGGTTCCTCAGGGATTAGAATAGGTGAATAAGAGACTTTTTGCCACCAGGAAACAGGCAGCACGTTCAGCCCCTGGGTGCACAAAGGTTTTGGCACCACTCCTGTTGGCACAGTAGGAGTCACTGCAGGGGAGAGATGGTGAAAGGCTGCTCTGGCTAGATGCCAGGTGAACCTCTGGGAAGCACCTGATGAGCTGGGCACTCCCACAAAACCTTACTCAATCCCCAGAGCCAGGAAAGCCTGGCCACGCTGCTGCAGGGAGCAGAAGTGCTTCCCTGTCCTCTGCTCTCCCTGCCTTTGTGCTGTGGTGTGTACCAGATCCAGATCCAGTCGGGGCTTTCTCCTAACTCTGTATTACCCCTGAGCAGTTTCCCAACACAGCTCATGCTGAGACTGAAAATATTTTGACTGGCCAGAGGAAAGGGAGCAAGAGGCCAAGGAGAAGGGCCACTCCTCCCCAGAGCAGCACCAGACCAGGAAGGACAGCAGAAAGGGCTCAATGAGATGCAATTTGTGTCCCATGCCGGGGGCAGGTTTAGCACTTGGCAGGAGGAGCTCCCTGATTCTTGTCCACAGCACTCCCCATCAGTGCCCAAAGGCCTTTCCAGGGGTAGCTTCAGACAAGGTTGGCTATCCCAACAGCATCATCTTTCCAGGGACTTTTGGATCCTCCATGTCCTAAACACAGCCAACAGAAACATGTCCCTCATGTACACAAATACTTCAGTCACCTTCTGTCTCTTGCTCCCCTGAGCGACCAGAAATCCCAAGGCTCAAGCCTGACTTTTATTTTTGTTTCTGGTCATGCCTGACACACGGGTGGAGCCAGGGCAAGCACAGAGTCCACTGGGGCAGCTACTCAAGCCAGCACTGTCACACAAAATGTTTCCAACCCACGTGGAAATCACTGTGCGCCCAACGCATTTTGACAGCAGGGAGCCTTCTGCTGAGTGGGGAACCCGGCAGGCCCAGCTCCCTCGTTCTGGGGACGATCACTGAACCACAGAACGGTTGTGCTGGAAGCAGACCTTGGAAATCATGTAGTTCCAACCCGCGGGCCATGGGCAGAGATAGCGATGAGAGCGTCCAGACAGCAGCCGGCGGCCCCTGGCCTCCCGGGCGCCGCTGCCCGGCCCCAGGCACCGAGAGAGCGCAAAGGGAGTGTGAACGGTGTTGGTTTGTGCGAGCGGTGTTTGTGCGAGCGGTGTTTGTGCGAGCGGCCCCGGCGGGCAGAGCACGAGGTCACCGCGCCGGCTCCT
>NW_005054317.1:6474653-6476954 GCF_000277835.1 Geospiza fortis
GGTGCCCCACCAGCTCCTGTGCTGTCCGGTACCGGTCCCGAAGTGGCCCGTCCAGCACCTGCTGGGCAGCGGGGCTGGTCAGCAGCATCACCACAGGACCCCTGCTGCCACATTGTCCCCCTGATCACCCACCTGCTTGGCCTCGCCGGCCCGGTCCCGCGCAGTGCTGGCTGCCTCCTGGGCACGGGTGGCTGCCAGGCTGTTGTTTGCACGTTTCACCTTCAGGGCATCAGTCTGCCTGTCCAGGAGCCCGATCTGCTCCATGGCACCTGCCAGCTGCTGCTCTGCACTTCCTGTCTGGGTCTGCATCTGGGGGTGGTGGCATGGGAGTTTGGTGGTCGCACGGTAGGAATGGGGTCCCGTGGTTGTAGGGATGGGGCTCTCACCATGCCAAGGGCACTCTCGCTGTGCTGGATGTCACCAGCAGCCTGCTGCAGCGCCCGCTCAGCCATGCCCTGGGCTTGCCGTGCCTCCTCCAGCGCCTGCCGCACGGCCTCGGCCGTGCCCCGCACTCCCTCTGCCCGAGCCCTGCGGCCACACAGCCAGGCCTCAGCATGGCCTGGGCTGGGCTCCCCAGAGGGACTGCATCCTCACGTCCCTGGGCTCACCTGGCCCGCTGGGCATCCTGCAGCAGCTGCCCAGCCTGCTGCACGTCACTGGCTGTCTGCTCCAGAATGGCATCCACGCTGGCCAGACTGCGCACCCGCGTCTTGATCTCCTCGGCCAGGCGGTGGATCTGGTCCGGTGCGGCGGGGAGTGACAGCTCCAGTACCCGACTGGCTACCACCTCAATGCTCTCAGGATCAGCCCCCTCCTCTGCAGGTGGAAGCAGTCAGTGTGTTCCCTACAGCACCCCGGGGTGCAGGGGGCAGGCAGGCCAAAGGGCAGAGAGGAACATGGGACAGGGCAGGGGGGCCAGAGATGCTGGAGGGCACAGGATGGCTGGGGCAGGGCAGGGACCAGGCAATGCAGCATGGGCAGGGGTGGCACAGCCCACATGCAGTGTTGGGACAATGCAGTGCAGCGCAGTGCAGGGTCAGTGCAGTGTGGTGCAGGTGCAGAGCCACAGAGCCCTGGGTAGGGGTGGCCAGCCCTCCCAGCATGCCGGCACTCACGGCTCAGGAAGGCCTTGACATGGCTGATTAGCTCCCTCAGCTCCTTGTTGGAGCTCTCCACACGGGCCCTGGTCCGGTTCGCCTTGTCCAGGGCTGCCTGTGCTCGCAACCGGGCCTCATCTGCCTTCCCCTTGGCCTCGGCCACCTGAGCATGGGCAGAGACCCTCGGTGCCAGCCCCAGGGGCTGCAGGGTGTGGCTGTGCCACCAGATCCCACCAGCACCCATGTGCCACACACCTTGTGGGAGAGCTGGGCCATGTCGCTGGCAGCCTGACGCAGCTCCTCCTGGGCATGGCGTGCCCGGTCCAGAGCACTGTCAGCCTTGGACACGGCTCCACCACAGCTCAGACCACCACAGCGTCGTCTCCCATCCTCATCCTGGCACCCGGCACCCCCACAAGGGCTCTCAGCACAGGGCACATCTCCCACCACACCGCAGACCTGCAAGGCAGCACGGGATCAGGGCAGCTCTGGGTGCCACTCCCCAGCTCCCTCCCTGTGTCCCACCTTCTCGTTGAGCGGCTGCAGGCTCAGTGCCTGTGCCCTTGCTGCCAGGTCCATCAGTGCCCGCCGGCTGGCTGCGTTGTGGCGGTTGAAGCCATCCCTGTGGCTGGCCAGGAGCTGCTCAGTGCGCTGCCGAGTGCCTGCCGAGGCACTGACAGGGCTGGGCACGGCGCGGGTGGAGGCGTCCGCCCGGCGCTCGGCCTCCTGTGACTCCTGATAGGACTGACGGATACTGTCATAGGCACCTGGGGGGCAGGGACACTGTCAGACCCCTGGCCATGGCTTGACCACCCTGGCCTGGCTCTGTGGTGTGGCTCACCAAGGAAATTGGAGGTCTTGAGGGTGTGTAGCCGCTGTTCCAAGTCCTGCAGGCTGTGGTTGAGGGCGCGGGCGCCCCGGTCCACAGTGTTCAGCACGTGGCTGGCATTGAAGTTGGCATCCTGAGCAGCCGTCAGCTCCCCTTCCACCCGTGTCAGCCTCTCAGTTGCCTCTTCAATCTGCCGCCTGCAAAGGAAGGGGGTGAAAAGCTGCCCCTAGGCTACCCTGGGAGCCGTGCCCTGTGCCAGGTGCTCACCGCAGCCCCTCCATGGTGTGTGTCAGGTGGGCAGCAGTGGCAGCAGTGGTGTTGCTGGTGGCCACCACGTCACGTACAGTGGCCAGTTTCTCCTCCAGTTGCCGGAAG
>NW_005054317.1:6477005-6478388 GCF_000277835.1 Geospiza fortis
CCAGGGGGGTCGCAGTCACAGGCTGCAGGGAAAATAGTGTCAGGGCACCACAGGCTCCACTGTGGTCCCCCCACTGGCACCGGCTCTCACCTCGGCACTGCTGCCACGGGTCACCCCAGTGGTGCTCCTGGCAGTCGGTGCAAGTGCGGCCACCAAAGCCTGGCCGGCAGGAACACTGCCCTGTGAACTGACAGACATGGCATGGCCGAGGCTGGCACTGCTGCAGCACACCCCCAGCCCCATCCCATCCCCCAACCCCTGTCCCTGTCGTGTCTCACCTGGTTGCAGGTGGGTGTCAGGGAGTGCTGGGGGTGGCAGGCACAAGGCTGGCAGCCTTGCCCACTGGCCAGGTTCCAGTAGTTGGGGCTGCAGCGGTCACAGCTCTGGCCCTCCACATGGGGCAGGCAGTGGCACTGCCCACTCTGCCTGTCACAGTGGCACTGCTGGGGCCCACAGGTGCTGGCATCAGTGCCCAGGGGGTTGCAGGAGCAACCTGGAACCAAGAGGCACTGAGCAGAGATAGAGTTGAGGGAATGAGGTTAAGGATGGGAATGAGATTGGGATGGAGATGGGATGGAAGTTCTGACAGAGCAGGAGCGGGATGATGATAGATGAGGATGGAAGCAGGATGGAGACAGAGATTGGACAAGGATGGGGTGGAGACTGGATGGAGGTGGAATGTGTGCAGCATAAGGATCACTGGTGGGGATGGGATGGAGATGGGACCAGGGTCAGGATAGAGCTGGAATAAGGACAGGATGGGGAGAGATGGATGGCAGCGGGGATGGGATGGCAATGGGGACAAGAATGGGCATGAGAATAGGATATAGATGGGATGGAATAAGTTGGACATGGTGACAGGGACTGGGCCACAGTGCTGGGCCTGAGCAGAGGAGACAATCCTGTTACAGGGCAGGGCTGCAGGGACTCCACAGCCCTGTGCAAAAGCAGGGGCAGCCATTGGTGCACATGGTCCCCAAGGACGTGTCAGGGCCTGGAGACAAGTCTGTGTCTGTCTTGGCAGGCAGTGGGTACTCACGCCTGCAGCTGTGTCGTGTGGCATCCCCGTAGAAGCCGGGCTGGCACTCGGCGCAGTGGGGCCCTGCGGTGTTGTAGAGGCAGCGCAGGCACTGCCCTGTGCGCCGGTCACACGCCTCCGGGTCCGTCACATCGATGTTATCGTGGCACTGGCAGGGCAGGCAGCGCCCGCCCTGCAGAGGGTCCCCATAGTACCCAGGGGCACACTCATCACAGCGGGAACCTGCTGACACAGAGCGCTGGGCAGTGCCTGGGGACAGGGCACCCCAGCAGGCACTGAGTGTGCCCTGGCAGGTACCCACCTGTGTACCCAGGGCTGCAGTGGCAGAGGAGCTGCTGGGAGTG
>NW_005054317.1:6478634-6480642 GCF_000277835.1 Geospiza fortis
GTGGGCGGGCTGGCAGCGGTCACAACGTGGGCCATGGGTGCCTTCACGGCAGGGGCACTGCCCAGTGGTGCTATCGCAGATGGTGCTCACTGAACCCTCACGGCTGCACTGGCATGCTGGAAAGCACAGCACCCTCAGCGTCTGGCCCCGAGCTGTAGAGAGCACCCCTTCCCCAGGCCCCCAGCCCTGGGATGCCCGGGCTCCTCTCCCACTGGCACTCACGTCGGCACCCGCCAGGCCCAAAGCCAAAGGTTCCCGGAGAACAGCGATGACAGCGCCGTCCCATGACATTGGGTTTGCACTGGCACTGCCCGCCCTGGGGCTGGCACTCGGCACTGAGCGAGCCCTGGGGATCGCAGAGGCAGGCTGTAGGCAGAGAGCAGGGTCAGTGTCAGCTGCTGTGTGACAGGGGGGGGGACAGGGGGCAGGACAGGGTGTGGGGCTGTACTCACACAGCGCCCCATCGTGCAGGATGGCCGAGAGGCTGTGCAGGAGGCTGGAGCAAGGCTCAGCCACAGGCGAGGGCCCCGCAGCGTGGAAAGGCTGGGCACAGTGGTACCGCTCAAAGGTTTCCCGGCGCTCCATGGAGCCGGGGTCACCCGCAATGAACATCTCCAGTGAGGAGTAACGGGGCAGGAGCACCAGCTGCGGGGCAAAGTCAGTGGGACATCATTCTCTCTGTGTCTCTCTCTGTCTCTTTCTGTCTGTGTTCCCTAATGGCTGCATCCTATCTCCCTGAAGGGCTGCTGTCCCCCCTCCCACTGCCCGTCTGCCCCTCACCGAATCGATGAGCACACTGGCAGTGGGATCCTGATGAGCAGCAGCACAGCCCAGTTCCAGGCGGAGCGTGTAGGAGACACCCTGCTCCAGACAGATGGGCTGGGACAGCACCACATACCTGGATGGGGGCAAAACACAGCAAGGGCAGCCATGTGCCTCCAGTGAGCCCCAGCACAGCCCAACCCTACTGAGGTGTTTACCTGGCACCAGAGGGGAGGCTGGTGGAGAGCTGGTCATCGGCAGGGATGGTGTTTCCACAAGGGCTGCTGGCGGAGACGGGGCTGGGGCGTAGCACCTTCAGCCTCACCTCCTGCCAGGCCTCTGGGTGCTGGCAGCCAAGAAGGGGCAGTGTCAAAAAGCCTCAGCATCTGGAACTCCCCACCACTACCTCCCAATCTGGCAATATATCACACTGCTGGCTTCACCATCTGGTGCTCACCTGTGGCTCATGGCGGATGACCACATCATACTCGGTGGAGAAAGGCACATCACTCACGTGGAACTCCACCCAGCCACCTTCCAACATGCGGGCAAAGCCTGTCCCTGTCCAGGAAGCTGGACGGTCTGGGGGTGGCTCACGCTCCACCACTGAGCCCTGGTGCAAGCAGGTGTTGTGAGATGGGACCCTGACAATCACCTTGGCCAGCAGGCACTGCTCTGCCCTGAGTAGGGAGGCAGACCGCTGCCTGCTGGTCTGGGCACCCTGCAAAGGGGCACCCACTGTGCTGCTCTGCCTGATGTCCTCCCCAGGGACACCTGCATTCCTTACCTGATGCAGCCGTGCATCCTCCGCCTCATAGGTGTAATGATCCAGGTTGATGCGGTAGAAACCAGTCTCCACCTGTTCACACTGTCGTCCTATCACATGGCTGCGGCACTGGCACTGCCCTGTCCCCATGGCACACCTGGTACCCCAGCAGCACCATCAGCCCTGATGCCAGGAGGGGTGCCCCTTGCCCTCTGCATCCCCACAAAGACTCACAGGTTGTTGCGGGCACCTCCCACATCGCAGTCACAGGGCCGGCAGCCTGGGAGGTCGTGGCTCAGTCCCCAGTGCTCGGGCTGCAGAGGGTCACAGGGTGTTAAAGAGCAGCTGTCTGTGTGCTGCTGTCCTGAGCACTGTGCAGGGGCCATGGCACAGCCCCACTCACCAGGCACTGGCTGCAGCTGCGCCCGGTCACCAGCCGCTTGCAGAAGCACTCCCCACTGACAGGGGCACAGCGGCTGG
>NW_005054317.1:6481752-6484953 GCF_000277835.1 Geospiza fortis
AGGGTCACAGCGGCTGCCATCAGCCGCCGTGCCACGGGGGTCACATTGGCACCCTGCATGGAGAGCCAGCAGTTTCCAGCAATGCCAAACAACGTGCCTGACCCCAATAGGTGCCACCCTGGTACCTACTCTGGCAGCCTTGTGGGTTGTCGGCGCTGAGGCCGAAGAAGCCGGATTTGCAGCGGTCGCAGCGGGGACCAGCCACGTGCTCCTTGCAGCGGCACTGCCCCGCAATCAGGCCCCTGGCTGGGTCATCAGCACCGTCACACAGCCCACCATCCAGAGAACCCTCAGGATCACAGTTGCAGGCTGGGGAGACAGGCAGGGTGAGCACTGTGACCACCAAAGCACCCCCCTGCACAGCCTGTCCCATACTGACCTCGGCACACCGCAGGGTCCCGCAGGTCCTTGGTGGGGTCCTTGTAGTAGAAGGGCTTGCAGAGGTGACAGCGACGGCCCATGGTGTTGTGCTGGCAGCCATCACACACACCCCCACTGGTGTTCCCCGTGGCCAGGAACACAGCCATGTCAAAGTGGCACCGCCGTGAGTGCTCGTTGCAGTCACAGCCTGCAGGGACAGCACCACTGAATGGCATGTGGCACCACAGCCCACACCTGGAAGGCAGAACCTCAAGTGCCCAATGTCCCCCGCCTGGGCTCTCCTTGCTCTGACATGCCTTACCACAATCACAAACCTCCCCAAAGCACAGCCCTGGCACTCCTGACACCCTCAGCCAGTCTGCATGACGCCAGTCACCACCAAACCACATCCCACTGTACAACACCCCAAAACCCCTGGCACAGCACAGCCTGGCAGCTCTGGCACTGGGATCACTGTGCTAGGAGCTGGTGCCAGCAGGGCACTCACGGCGACAGGCGTTGGTGCTGGAGCCCTCGGCCGGGCGCCAGGGCAGGTCTTGGTAGAAATCCTCGCAGCGCTCGCAGTTCAGCCCCTGCGTGTGGTGTTTGCAGACACAGCGCCCGTGCACCTGCCAGGATGGCACGGTGAGGGGCTGCGGGACCAGGCGGCACAGCTACCCAGCTCCAGCAGGGCACACAGGCCTGGCTCACCCTACCATGCCATCGGTGGTGGCAGGGGCCCCGCTGAGCGGGGCGCACTCAGAGGCGTGCCCGTAGCAGAAGCAGTTCCCGCGCATCACCAGCTCATAGAGCGCGTAGTAGTACTTCCCCCGGATCTCCCGCCGTGAGTCCAGCAGGTTGTCCCCCAGCGTGTGCAGCTTGGTGAGGTTCACACGCAGGTTGGTGACACGCAGCAGGTCTAGGACAGGGAGAGACCCCTGTTGGCACAGGGTGGCTGGGCACATCTATGCACAGCTCACCTCTGCTGAGCACAGCTGGGCTGGGCTGAGCACGGCACAGGAGGCTGTGGGTGGTTCAGAGGAGCTGGGCATGGCTCTGCTTTGCTGGGCATGGCTGGGATGGACTGTGCACAGCATGGGGTATCCATGCAGGGCTGCACAGTATCAGGCTGGTCTTTTGTGGTTTTCTATATCACACAGTATTGGCCCAGGCCTGTGCATGGTTTGGCTCACAGGCACGTGGTTGCATGTGGCCAGGCTGGGCTGCACGTAGCTGTGGGGGTTCAGCTCCCACACGTGTAGCTGTGCACAGTCTGGATGTGCGTGGGCAAGGCTCTGCATTCCCACAGCAGAGGCAGGCTGGGACCCCACCAGTGCAGAACAACACCCTTGGCACAGCACCTTTTATGTGTCTCAGGGCACTCACCTTTGGGGGCCGTTCCCAGGAGATGGCTGTGCCTGGTGTGGTGGGTGCAGCCTGGGGCCTTGGGAACACAGGATAGCTTCCCCAGAACTGCAGTTTCCCAGAAGCCCTGCCCTGCAGATTCCACCCCTCCTGCTCCCAGTCTAAATTTAGCCTTGGGTGGGTGATTAACCCACTGTGTCCCATGCCCAGCCTGACTCCCCATCTCGAACCACAGCTGGTGTTGGGCTCAGCCATGGCACAGCCATCCTCCTCCATTTAACCCAATGCAGCCTGATCTTCAGCTGCTCTCACAGGGCAGGGTGCAGAGGGGCCCAGGACCCCGCAGACTGGATCAGGTCCTGATCCCTATGTAGGGCCCAGAGCAGGGAGAGAGCAGCCAAAATAGCTACACCCAAAATAGAGCAGCCAAGCAGGAGCCCAGATGGCTGGCAACTCACTTTGGATGGCAGGGCTGTAGGGGTCCCGGATAGGAATGGCAGGGTCCAGCACCCGGTAGATGACCTGGAAGGGACAGCAAGGTGATGAGGGCAGTGCAGGGGATCCCCTGATTCTCCTGGGACACTACGAGGGCCTCACCTCCCCCTCAGTGGAGGGCTCGATGTCAGAGTAGCGGGACTCGCAGACGACATCATCGATGCGGCGCGGGGGCCCGTGGGGGACGTGGGGAAAGGAAGCAGCGCAGTCGTAGGCAAAGTAGCGATACACCTTCCAGGTGTGCCCAAAGTCAGCTGAGCGCTCCACCAGCATGGCCGCGGGGCGGAAGGTCTGCAGGACACCCGGGTGGGACAGGGGATAGCACCACAGTCCCTGAGGGCGTGTTCCATCCCATCCTGTCCCAGACTGGATACCCACACGCTGGGACCCACCTTGAAAGTCATGATGAGATGGGTGAAGTGGAACTCGGCCTCCGGGTCCAGCTGGATGCTGACATGCTCCACACCTGGGGGTGACAAGAAAGAGTGACAAGTGGAAGCACCCACTCACAGGTCCCGGGGGCTCGTCCCCCCCACCCGGCAGTGGTCCAGGGGCGCGGCCGCGGCCACAGGCTGAGTCACACTTCCTCAGTGTGGGAGGAAGGGAAGGAGAGCCCCCCGGGACAGGACAGGATGCTCCACCACCCCCACCCACTACTCACCGTTCTCTGACTGCCACCAGGCTTTCTTGGGGCGAGGGGCAAAGCTGGTGACCACATTCTCGATGCGGTGGCTGTTGGTGTTGGTGCGGGCATCGTAGGGCCGCCGGGAGTCGCAGATGAAGCACTTTTTCTCCTCCTGCGAGTTGGAAGGCTCAATGATGCGCGTCCCCAGCCGTGTCTCGTGCCCCTCATCCTTGTCTTGTCCCCCCAGGTCCCGTCCCACTCACCTGGAGGTGGCTGACGATGCAGTAGGGCTGGGGCCGGCGCAGCCCGCAGGTGGAGGTGGCACTCAGGCGGGCTGCTCGTCCCACCAGCAGGTC
>NW_005054317.1:6485440-6489606 GCF_000277835.1 Geospiza fortis
GAGGCAGGAGCAGGCTGGACAGGAGGCATCGGACACAGGCACACACAGTTTAGGGCTTTATTTGCAGGCGCGCCCGCACTAAAGGCACCTGCAGAGTGGACGGGACTCCCGGGCTCGGGGACCTGCGGGGCAGCGGGGCAGGACCGGCCCCCGGTCCCACCAGTGGTCCCTAGCAGGTGGCGTAGGCGTTGGCCCTCTCCCGGATCTCCTGCAACAGCCCGGTGACCTGCTGCTCCAAAGCCTGCAGTCGTGTCACCTTTGCCGCCATCATCCGTTCATTGGCCCCAAAGCGCTGCTCCAGGTCTGTGGGACACGCAACATGGTCACAGTGCAGCCTCCCACCATGTCCCATAGTTGGGACACCCGGTGGGACAGGCCCAGGAGGACACGGGGACATGTATGGGGAAGTGGCAGGAAATGTACCCCACTGTGTGTTCCTTCTCACCTTCCAGCTTCCTTTTGCTGTTGCTGGCCTTATCCAGGAGGTCTTGGGCTTCTGCCATCAGCTGCGACACACGCTGCAGGGCCCCACCAGACACCCTGTCCAGCGTGCCCACCCGGTTCTTCAGCACCACGTAACGCTGTGTTACCTGGGCCAGGTCCTGGTGGCACAAGGGCATGGTGAGGCTGAGCACCTGCAGCACCCAATACCTGCTTGGTGGCTTGCATAACCAGGCCGGGATGGAGCTCACCTGGCTGAGCGTCCCCGAGGTTGTGGTGGCACGCTGTGCCCCATCCTTGGCTTGCTGGGCCATGTGGCGAGCACCCTGGCCGTGCTCCTGCAGGGCGGTGATCCGCTGTGCCAGCTCCCGCAGCCGCCTCTGCGCCTGAGACTCCTTCCTGTCCAGCACCTGCAGCCTGCGCTCCGCCTGGCAGGGACGGGCACCGGCTGCAGCAGGCACAGCAGCCACCATGCCCATGGTGCCAGCCCCACTGCCCTGGCACCTGCCCAATGCCAGCCACATTTCCCCAGCGCCAGCCTCCCTGCCCATAATGTGCCCAAGGCATCAGTCTTGCTCTGCACAGCGCTGATCCCATTACTCCCAGCAGTACCAACTCCACTCCCCGAGCCCATGCTCCTCACCTCCCTGGCTCTCTTCTCAGCCACCTGGATGGCATCTTTGGCGCTTTGCAGGGTGCTCCCTGCTGTCATTGCCTGTGTCCGTGCCACCTCCAGTGCCTGCTGTGTCCCCACCAGCTCTTCCCTTCTGCCTTCTGCTCGCTCCCTGCAGCAGCACAGGCAGCTCCAGCCCCTGCCGCTGCAGGGGGACTGACCCTATCCCCTGCCTGCCCCAGCATGGCCCCACCACTTGCCTGGCCTCCTGTCCCTGTGCCAGCAGATCCCGTGCCACAGCCAACCCCTCCGCTGTGCTGTTGAGAACTGCATCCAACCCCTCTAGCTGGCTGATGCTCTCCCGCATCTCCCACAGCAGCTCCTGGATCTGTTCAGGGCTGCTGGGCAGGGAGATGTTCAGCACCTGCCGGGCCACCAGCTCGATGCTGCCTGGGTCAGCTCCCTCCTCTGCGGGGACAGGGGAGCAGGGTGGGCTCAGGGTGGGCTCGCTGAGTCCTGCCATGCCCACGTGCCCACCCAGTGCTGTCACTACCTGCCAGGAAGGCCTTGATTCGGCGGATGAAGTCCCGCAGCTGGGCCGTCGCCTTCTCTGCACGGCTGCGGGCAGCCTGAGAGCGCCCCAGCGCCTCCTCTGCCCTGCTGCGTGCCCCCCGTGCCAGCTCCTGCACCTCCTGCATCTGAGGGGCACCTGGCTGAGCAGGGGGCACAGGGCAGCCCCGAGAGGGGGCATTTGGGGTGAACAGGGGGTACGAGGGGACAAGATGTTAACCTGAAAAGGAGCATGCAAGGGGAACAGAGAGTACAGCAGTGGCCCAAGGGGGCACGCACACAAGTGGCACAAGGGACATCTCTGAACAGGTGTAAGAGACACACACAGAGCTAACATGCTTGGGGGCATGGAAGGGGAAAAAACAGGACATAGAAGGGGGTCATGTAAAGTGGCATAGAAAGGGCACAAACAGGACATGCAAAGGGGACACAAGGGGACCCCAGAAAGTGCCAGGGAGCAATCACCCCTACCTTCTGTGCCACAACACCCAGTTGCCCTAATGCCACCTCCAGCTGCTGAGAGGCATTATGAGCGCTGCTCAGGGCTCGAGCTGAGACAGGCAGTGCCCCTGCACACACAGTGCCACCGCAGTGCCTTGTCCCTGCACTGTTTCGGCACAAGGCTCCTCCACAAGATGCGTGCTCGCAGCTCTGGTCTCCGGGTGCCCCACAAATCTGTGATGATGTCAATGGTAGAAATGGCAGCTCAACACTACATGGAGGGTGATGCCCACGCCGCTTCTGCCAGTCCTGCTCTCACCTTCTCATTGATCCTGGCAATGCTGAGTCCCATCACCCGTTTTTGTGTCTCCCGCAAGGATTTCCGGGCTGCGGCTGTGCCACGGCGGAAGGTATCGCCCCGCTGCTGCAGCGCCCGCTTGGTCGCCCGCTGCGTCACCTGCGCCCTCCTGAGCTCACCAGCTGTGCCATTGGCCACCACCTCTGCCTGCCGCGAGGCCTCCGCCGATGCCAGGATGCTGCGGTAGGACTCTGCGGGCGCAGGTGTTAGGCTTTGGCCAGGATGGCTGCCACCAAACCCAAACCTTGCTGGTTGCTCTTACCGCTGAATCCGGCTGCTGCTACAGTGCCGAGGAGGATCTGCAGGTGGGAGGTGGTTCGGTTGAGACCTCCCAGCTCACGGCTCAGCTCAGCTAGCCGGCCATGGTGCTGCATATCCGCCTGTGCCAGCTGGTCTAGATGTTGCTCCAGCTCTTGGAGGTGCTTCCCAAAGTTGTCCAGCTCCATCCTTTGGGTAGGGAGGATGGCTTTAAACTTTCAGGCGGGGACAAGAGGGGGGTCCCTCCACCCCAGCTCTACATGCACACTTGCCTGGTGCCACCCAGCTGCCTGGGCAGTCCATCGAGGAGGGGACTACCAGGGCTGTGCCCCTCTCCCAGCAGCTGTTCCGCGTGCCCCAGAGCCTCCTCCAGCTCCCGCAGGCGACGGGGGCTGAGTGGGAGTGCAGAGCCCCCCTCCCTCAGCGCCTGCACCTGTGCCCCGAGGCGCTGCAGCCCTTCCTGCAGGCTGCCCACGGCCAGGTCCCAGCGCCCAAAGCAAGGGTGGCAGGGCGAGCAGTGGGGGAAGGGCTCCTGGTAGCCCCGCTGGCAGCGGTCACAGCGCAGCCCCCCGAATCCCGGCCGGCAGTGGCACTGCCCGTTGACCTGCTCACACTGCAGGCTCTCAGCACCCAGCGGCTCACACTCACAGGCTGCAGAGACAGTTGGCAGTGTGTCCCAGCCTTCCCATGGAGCCCCATGCCCCCAGACTGCCACCCTGTCCCAGCATCCCACCATATTCCCCTGTGTCTCCAGAATCCGATCTATCCCCAGCATCTTCTATTGTCCCCACAGTTCCACCAAGTACTGGGTCCCCAAAGTCCTGCATGTCCCCAGAGACATAGCATGTCCTCAGTGTTCCACCATGTCCCCAGCATCCCCGTTTCCCCAAGGTCTGTCATGCCCACAGTGTCTCACCACGTTCCCAAGATCTCCTGAGTCCCTTGTGTCCCCAGTGTCCCACTGTCTCCTTAGTGTCCCATGTTCAGAGCTCTCACCATGTCCCCAGGGCCTCCATTTCCCTAAAGCCTCACTATGCACCCAGAGCCCCCCCACATCCCCCATCCCCAGAGCCCCTGCTCCCCGAGTCCCTGGGAGGTGCTCCCACCTCGGCACTCCTGCTCAGGATCTCCCCAGTGGTGCTCCTGGCACTGGGAACAGACACGACCCCCGAAGCCAGGCCGACACTGGCACTGCCCTGTCACCTGCAGTGACAGTGCCATGCTCACTGTGCAGCTCACTGGGCCCCAGGAGGGCAGTGCAGCCATACCAGGGTGCCAGGGGACTCACTGTGTCACAGGCAGGGTGCAGGGCGTGTGTGGAATGGCAGCCACAGGGCTCACAGCCCCTTGGCCCCCCCAGGCTCCAGAAATGGGGTGCGCAGCGATCACAGCTCTTGCCCACGACGTTGGGCCGGCAGGCACAGGCTCCTGTGCCACGGTCACAGTCGCAGGTGCCATTGGTGCAGTGGGAGGCCAGTGTGCCCC
>NW_005054317.1:6489685-6494706 GCF_000277835.1 Geospiza fortis
TGAACCCAGCACTCCAAATCTGCCTGACCCCAGTGTCCCCCAGTCTGCCTGGCCTCAAACCCCTGCCCAGCCCCAACCCAGGCACAGCCCCACGCCCCTTCTAACAGCCCCAAACCTCTCCTGGCCCTGAACCCTAGCCCCACAACACCCCAAAATTCTCCCTGACCCAACCCCAATCGCCCACACCCAACCACAACCCCACATCTCATCCCTGCCTTGAGCCCTTGCATCATTTCAACCCCCCCCATCCCAAACGCCAGTGCAGCCCCGCAGCCCCGCTCACGCCGGCAGCTGCGCTGCAGGGCATTGCCGTAGTAGCCCGGCTGGCAGTGGGCACAGCGGGGCCGGGGCCGGCACCCCCCCCCCTCCATCTCCGGAGCCCCAAAGTAACCAGGGGAGCAGCGGTCGCAGCGGGGCCCTGCAGAGAGGAAGGCTGTAGGTTCTGGGGTCCTGCAGCCCCAGGCAGGGGGTCCCTGCTGCCCCTGCCTGCTCTGGCCCTCACCCGCGTATCCAGGGGCGCAGAGGCACACGATGTGGTGTGTCTCATCATCCGCATGGCAGGCGCTCCCGTGGTAATGCCGTGTGCCAGGGTAGCCGGGGCAGGGGCAGGGCCGGCACTGCTGCCCCGAGCCCAGCACAGGGTTCCCATAGTAACCGTCCTGGCACCTGAAAGGACGAGGTGGGACCCAGTGGGTCCCTCCAATCCATCACATACCATCCCACCATCTCATCCCACTCCATCATATCCCATCCCATCATATCTCACCCTATCCTAGGCAATGGTATCCATCCCATTTCATCTCAATCTCATCCATCCCATCCCATCCCATCCCATCCCATCCCATCCCATCCCATCCCATCCCATCCCATTCCATTCCACCTATCCCATCCCATCCTATTCTACCCCATCCCATCATATCTATGCCAGCTCATCTCAATCTATCCCACCATTCCAACATATCCCATACCATCATATCTCATCCCGTCCTACTCCATTGTACCAATCCCATTCTACAACACACCACCCCACATCACCTCACCCCACCCACCACCCCACACCACACCATCCCATGCCACGCTCTGGCCTCCTCTTGGAGCTGGCTCACCTCTCACAGTGCCGGCCGCTCGTGTGGTCACGGCAGTGCAGGCAGGTGCCCGTCCGGGGGTCGCACTCCTCGGCGTGCCCGTTGCACTGGCAGGGCCGGCAGGCAGGGAAGCCCCAGTGGCCGGGCTGGCAGCGGTCACACTGCCGGCCCACGGTGCCAGGCTGGCACCGGCACTGCCCGCTCACCTTGTCACACAGCTGGGACACCGAGCCCTCTGGGGAGCAGGTGCAGGCTGCAGGGCAGCACAACTCAGGTCAGGCAGGCACATTGGTGCAGGGACACAGGGATGGACAGACAGACAGACAGAGGACCAGCACCCAGAACATGCTCACTCCATGGGCTGTGGCACAGAAAGGCTCTTGTGGACACACAGGTCCACAAGAACATGGGTGGGCAGACAGATGAGAGAGTGCAGGACAGCACAATGCTCACAGGGGGTTCATGTGGATGGATGGATGGATGGATGGATGGATGGATGGATGGATGGATGGATGGATGGATGGATAACTGTGACTGAACCCTTGGGCTGCAGGACAGCAGGGCTGAGATGGACACATGGAACAGACAGACAAGTGAAGAGGGTGCTGATGGCTGGACAGACAGACAGGAGAGACAGCAATTCCTGGCAGAGGAAGATCCCAGTACTCACGGCTGCATCCCAGGGGCCCAAAGCCGAAGCTGCCTGGGGCACAGTGGTCGCAGCGTCGGCCGATGACGTGGGGCTTGCACTCACACTGCCCACCCTGCACCTGGCACTCGCTGCTGCGGGAGCCCTGTGGGTCGCACTGGCAGGCTGCGGGAGCAGGACCAGCATGGGGCCAGGGCTGCCTTTTCTGCACCTGCCCACGCCCTGCCACTGCTCTCCTGCCCACCATGCCATGGGCATATCTGACCCACTGCCCCTGCAAGGCTCCAGCCCTGCCCACTCGTGGGTCCCATCCTGCAGGCTCCCCACTCACGCAGTGCCCCGCCGTGCATCAGGGCTGAGATGCTGCAGACCAGACGGGCACAGGCCTCAGCCAGGGGGTGAGGGGGGGCCATGCGAAACACCTCCAGGCACTGGTACCGCTCCAGCTCCTCCTGGCGCGCTGCTGCCTCTGCCCCATGCAACCCGGGCAACTCTGACACCCGTGGCAGGAGCACCAGCTGGGGGAAGGGAAGAGGAGATGGGGCAGGGGGGCACAGCCAGCCTCCAGTGTGGCACCTCCCACTAGGCTGGATCCATGTGCTCCAGGACAGTCCCAGTGCTGCTGGGGTCAACTACCCCAGCTCCATCAACAGCCCCAGCTCCACTGACATCCCCAACCCCACTGATATTCCCATATAAATTGCCATCCCCAGAAGCTTCTTTAATCCCCTTCCACGCTGACATCCCTATGCCGACCCCAACTCTATCTAAATCCCCAGTCTCATTGATATTCCCTTCCCCTTCAACATCTACTTTCCCATTCCCATCCCCATCCTCATCTCCTCCCCATCTCCATCCCACCCTATCTCATCCCATCTCATCCCCATCCCGACCCCACGTGCAACCCCAGAGGGGGGTCACTTCCCACTCCAGCCTCTGGTTCCCTGTTCCTGCCCATGATCCCACCCTGCCAAGCCTCAGCACAAAGTGCAGTGGGTCCCCCCTCACCGAGTCAATGAGGATGAAGGCGCCAGGGTGGCGCTGGGTGACACCAGCCCGCTGAAGCCGCATGGTCACCTCATAAGGGGTGCTGGGCTCGAAGCAGAACGGCCGGGACAGCAGCACGTACCTGTACAGAGCCAGGTGTTGCATGGGCACAGCAGGGCCATGGAGACAGCAAAAGGACAGCAGCAGGACCCAACCACCTCCCTTGTTCCCATCCCCAGCCCCCCCCAGCCCATCCCATTGCACCTCTGGCTGTGGGGCAGACTCTGGCGGTACATCTGCTCGGAGGGCAGCAGGTTCCCACAGCGAGGGCTGGTGGGCAGCACCTGGGAGCTGACACTGACCACGGCCTCCCAGTCCTCGGCTGACTGTGGCGACAGGCAAGGCAGTGTCAGGGCTGTGCTGTGCCATACACGCTGTGGCCGTGGCTGTGGTCATGCTCACCTCGGGCTCGTAGCGCAGCAGCAGCTCGTAGTCCATGGCGTAGGGCACGTTGTCCACGCGGAAGGTCAGGCCAGCCCCGTCCCCCACCCGGGCGAACCCCAAGCCTGTCCACGTCACCATGCGCCCGGCGCTGTCCCGCACCACCTCTTCCACATCCGGCTGGGCAGGGCACCAGCACAGTTTGGCCCTGGCTCTACCCCCAGCCATTCCTGCCCTGCAGTGCCTCACTGTGCCCTCCCCTGCCTCCTCACCTTGGGGGGCTGCTGGCGGCTGCGGCGCGAGGGGACAGGGGGCTGGGGAGCAGGGAGGGGGCTGTGCTGATGCCGTGAGCGTCCCTTCCGCCCCCCCAGCTCCCTGGTGTCGTACTCCAGGCAGTCCTGGGGCACCTCCACCCGAATGGCACCCTGCAGGGACGGGGTCAGGGGCCAGTGGCCATGCACAGGGACCACCGCATGTGGATAGCCATCCACAGGGCATGGGCACAGCCACATGCAGGACAGGGTGACAGCCATGCATAGAGCACAGCGGCCGCTATGCATGGAGCATGGTGCGCAGTGACAGCCATGCACAAGCACAGTGACCCCCAAGGAAACTCACCGGGAGCTGAGGGTGGCTGTGGCCATGGCCGGTGGCCTGCTCGGCCTCATAGGTGTAGTAGTCGAGGGGGGCACAGAAGAAGCCGGGTTGTACCTGGTCACACTGCCGCCCCATGATGTGGGGACGGCAGGGACATGCCCCATCCTCCACAGAGCACCTGGGGGTGACCATCCTGTCCTTTTATCTGTCCTTCTGTCTGTCTGTATCTTCATCCCTTCCTACATCCATCTCTGTCCCCATCCCTTCCTCCCCCCATGTGTGACTCCCAGCCCTGTCCCCACTCTCGGCCCCACCCCTGCCCCTCCGTGTGCTGTGCTGGGCCCCACCGGTTGTTGTAGGCTCCCCCGAAGTCGCAGGCGCAGGGCCGGCAGCCCCCCAGGTCGTAGCTCAGACCCCAGAACTCGGGCTGCAGTGAGGAGGGAACATGTAAGGCAGATATGGAGCCAACCCAGCACAGGGGCTTGCCATGGGGTTGGGGACAGTCCCCCACAGGTGGGGGCACTCACCACACATTGGCTGCAGGAGCGCCCAGCCACGAAGCGTTTGCAGTAGCAGTCCCCACTGATGGGGTCACACGGGGAGCTGCCTGCCACTGTGCCCCGCGGGTCACACCTGCATGCTGCCCCCACACATGCACAGGTGAGGGGGTGCCAGTGGGACTACAGCCCACATGCTTCCTGGCCCTCCTTCCCCATCCCATATCCATCCTTCCATCTCCATCCCTCCATCAATTCTCATACAACTATGCCATATCCCTCTATCCTACATCCTTCCATTGCCATCCCTCTATCCCAGATCTTTCCATCCTCATCCCTCCATCACCATACCTCTACCTCCATCCCTCCATCCTTATCCATCCTCATCCATTCCTCCATCAACATCTCTTCATTCCCCATCCCTCCAATTTCATCCCTTCCTCCCTACCCCTCCATCATCCCCCCATCCCCATCCCCTCTCCCACGCCATCCCTGGCTCCCAGCTCACGCTGACAGCCCTGTGGGTCGCTGTGGCTGAGGCCATAGGCGCCGTGCCGGCAGCGGTCACAACGGGGACCGGCCACGTTCTCCTTGCAGCGGCACTGCCCCGCAATCATGCCCAGCGCCACGTCTGTGTGCCCATCGCAGGCACCTCCATCCAGCGACCCTGCTGGGTCACAGTCACACGCTACCAAGAGAGAGGATCATCAGTAGTTCTGGCTGCTGGCACCAGGAGCCTTGGGGCTGGGGCAGGGGGCACCCAGA
>NW_005054317.1:6495067-6497799 GCF_000277835.1 Geospiza fortis
TACAGCCCTGGCACCCCAAACCCCCTGGCACAGCACAGCCTGGCAGCCCTGGCACTCACGGCGACAGGCGTTGGTGCTGGAGCCCTCGGCCGGGCGCCAGGGCAGGTCTTGGTAGAAATCCTCGCAGCGCTCGCAGTTCAGCCCCTGCGTGTGGTGCTCACAGACACAGCGCCCGTGGATCTGGGGAGGAGCACCCAGCTCAGTGTGGCTGCCAGGTCCCATGGGGCACCATGCCGTGCTGGTGGGTGCGTGTGCCTCACCATGCCGGGGACAGAGGGTGTCGGGGCACCCGGTGCTGGGGCACAGTGGGCAGCGTGGCCATGGCAGAAGCAGCTCCCACGCAGCACCAGCTCATCCACAGCATAGTAGTATTTGTGCAGCACCTCCCGCCGTGAGTCCAGCAGGTTGTCCCCCAGCGTGTGCAGCTTGGTGAGGTTCACTCGCAGGTTGGTGACACGAAGCAGGTCTGGGGGCGTGTCACTGTTAGCACCTGCCCTGACACCAGCCAGCCCTGCATCCCCCACACCCCTGGCAGCATACCCTGGATGTCTGGACTGTAGGGATCTGCTACGGGGATGGAGGGGTCCAGCACCTTGAAGATGACCTGTGAGAAGGAAGGAATGGGTGATGCCATTCCACCCAGACCCCTGGCCCTGCTCTGCACCACCCTATCCCCACACACCTCCCCGTGGCTGGACGGCTCGATCTCAGAGTAGCGCTGGTCACACAGCACCTCATCCACAAGCCCCAGGGAGTGGCTGGGGATTCCAGGGAAGAGCTTGGAGCAGTTGTAGGCAAAGTAGCGATACACCTTCCAGGTGCGCCCAAAGTCTGCTGAGCGCTCCACCAGCATGGCCGCAGGACGGAAGGTCTGCAGGACACCCAGATGGGATGGGGACCAGATCCACAGCCCCTCCAGATCTATCCTGTCCCTTCCCATTCCATCCCATCCCAGGCATCCATGTGCCAGGACCCACTTTAAACTTCATGATGAGGTGGGTGAAGTGGAACTCGGCCTCCAGGTCCAGCTGGATGCTGACATGCTCCACACCTGGGAGACAGAGAGAGAGACAGAGGTGGCTGAGGCTGGGCAAGACTCCCATGGCCATGCAGCCCCACAGCACATGCATATGGGGCAACCCCCACTGCCACCCTGACCTCACCGTTCTCCGACTGCCACCAGGTCCGTTTGTCATGGGGGCTGCTCAGGTAAATGACATTCTCAATGCGGTGGCTCTCAGGCAGGGACGGGTCACGTGAGTCACAGGTGAAACACTTCTCCGAGTCCTGTGCCAGGGAGTGGCACCATCAGGGATGGGCGAGTGGAAGCTGCACCAGTGCCTGGCTGTGTGGGTCTACGCCGGAGCTGTTCTGGGGCTGGGTGGGCTCACCTGGAGGTGGCTGACGATGCAGTACTCCTGGGGCCCATCCATCCCACAGGTGGAGGTGGCACTCAGGCGGGAGGCTCGCCCCACCAGCAGGTTCCCAGTGGCTGGGTAGCAGCTGCCACGGGCACAGCCGTGGCTCAGGTCAGGCTCCTGCCAGCCCCCAGCCACCAGTCCCCCGACTGCAGAGAGCATGAGGGCACAGGCTGGGGGAGGCACTGGGGTGCCTGGGCACCCCCTGCTCCCCCATGCACTCACCCCACCCCCAGCCATCCCATCCTGTCCCATCCCTGCATCCCGACCCACTGATGCAGCATGAAGCTCCATGATCCGGAAAGGTGCTGGCAGCAGCGCCGCAGCCTCGTGACCAGGGGCAGGGAGCAGGGTGACTGGGGGGCTGGGCTGCCCATGCTCCTGGGGGCCCGGGCAGCCCCAGGGCGCCAAGAAGTGCCTCGGGGAGTCAGAAGCCAGGTCAGGCGCTTGCTAATCCCGACAGGGCTTAGTGCAGCCTGGATTCCCCGCTGGATTTTGTGGCAGTCAGGCTGTGGGCGCTGCCAGGCAGGGAGCATCGCCATTGCCACCGCTTCCGCTGCCCAGCACCCTCCACCCAGACTGGGGTCCCTGAACCACCACAGCTCCCAGCAGTGTGGGAATGCAGGGTACCCCCAAGGCCAATGCTTACCCAGGAGGAAAGCAAGCACCAAGAGGTCCATGGGCAGCCACGGGATCTGCCTGGTGGAACATGGAGATGGCACTGCGATAAGGCGTATGGCATGGGGTGCAAATCAGCTGGTGCCTGTCCTCTCCTGGCTCTAGCACGACTGTGCAGTCCAGGATGCGCCCCTCCGCACCGGCATGATGGTGCTTTCCAGGGACAACACGAGGAATCAGGGTCATTTGGGGCATCTGGGTATGACAGCCCTCCGGAACGACATGCAGTGTCCACCTGAGCAGCTCTGCGGGACTGTCACACACACATCCAGGCACACAGCCATGCTGTGCCCCACCAGAACTGGCACGAACTGTGCCATGCCCCACCCTGCCTGGCTCAGAAGGGATCTATCCTTTTGAGAGTCAATAGTGTCCCTGGGGGGTACCAGCACCGGGCCAGGGCCAGCTTGGGAGGGGAGCCAGGAGCGCTGGAGCCAGCTGGGCAAGGGCGTCCCTGACTCGGGCCAGGGTCCCGCTGTTAAATTTAGGTTGGAGCTGTCTTTTGTGTTTCCTTCTCTCCCAGTACTTCCCAGTCCCAGCCTCACAAGTGCTGGATCAAAGCCTGGTCTCGGCTCTGCCCAAACACATCTCTCCTGTCCCCCGCACGGAGCCAGCCCAGGGCAAGGGGGCTCGGGG
>NW_005054317.1:6498576-6499099 GCF_000277835.1 Geospiza fortis
CGGGTGCAGCCACACAGGGGTCACTGCATCATCCTTCGCCTCAGGTGGGGATGGCCCATAGCGAAGGCACCTGCACGGCTACGCTGTAGGGTGGAGCCCTGCAGGGCATCTGCTCTACCAGGAACTCACCCGGGCACGGCGGCGATGCTGCCGGATGGGAACGTGCCCTCCCTCCCAAGGTACCTGTCCCTCCCCACTGCTACAGCTCCCTGGGCAAAGTCCGGCACACGTCAGCCACAGAAAGCGCATGGCAGAGGTGGGGGTACCCAGCCTGTCACTGCCAAGGGACCCCACAGCTCCTTCCTTGTGTGCTGCCTCACGCCAGTTGCCAGCACCCAGCCCATGCCATGGGCTGTGCCGTGTGCCAAGGGCTGTGCCATGTCCCAGAGCCGTGCCGTGCCCAGGATCTCCCCTACGGCACACTGTCTCCTACCTGTGCCCGTGGGAGCCTGGGGCGCTGGGCAGGTGGCTGGTGGCCCAGGTGGGCTGCAGAGTCGGAGGCCCGCTGGGCTCGGGCTGGGCT
>NW_005054317.1:6499109-6510766 GCF_000277835.1 Geospiza fortis
ACACGCTGGCGGTGGCCCACGTGTGACACAGCAGTGTCCTGTGCCTAGGCTGGCCGGGACAGCATTCCCACAGGGCTGCTGAGCCCGGCTGCGCAGCACGTGGGGCTGCTGAGAGAGGCAGCCTGGCTGGGACTCGCCCCGCACTGCACAGGCCCGTCTGTGCCTCTGCAGGGCGCGTCTCTAGCAGCGGTACCACAAGCCCTGCACTGCACTGCCCCGGTACCCATGCCAGATGGATCCTGCTCACGCCCAGTGCTGGCACTGCGGGCACTGCCATGCCCCACTCACCCTGTGCTGGTCAGTGCTGTCTGGGATCCTCTGGACTGGCCGGGCTGGGTGCTGAGCCGGCAGCCCTGGAGCCCTGCAGGGAGCATGGCTGGGCACCAGGGCCGGGTTCCACAGAGCCCTCACTGTCACGCAGGGATAGTGCCTTGCCTTTTATTAGCCAAGGCCGAGGGCAAAGGAAGGAAGAGAAGCCGTGTGCTCTCCACGCCAAGGCCATGCTCTGGCCACCCGCCGCCAAGCAAGGTCATGGGCAGACAAAGAAGCAGCTCTCGGCCATAGGGATGGCAAAACCCACGCCCCCAAGGGACACGCTGAGACAGCCAGGCACCTCAGCAGGACACGAGATGCTGTGCACAGTGCACTACCAGCTCCCCACAGCCATGCACGGCGCTTGGAAAGCTGGAGGAGGGGCCAGGCTGTGCCCACGAGGGTCCAGCAGGGCAGGTGGTGGTCAGGCACCACTAGCACCTTGTGAGCTGGGAGAGCAGGCAGGAGATGAGCTGACAAAAAGCCATTAGCGCTGGCCAGCCTGTCTATGTCACGGGATCTTGCCAAGCAAACCTCATCTGCTCTGAGGAGATCCAAAGAGGCCTGATAAAGGCAATTGTAACAGGATCTCTGGCCTTGAAAAGCAAAGTAAAAGTGGGAGGAAAGGATTCTCAGCGGGATATGAGGGACGAGAGAGGCATCCCAGTCCATGTCCAGGCACCTCCCTGAAGGCTGCTCTGACTTCCCATGCCAAGCTGCAATCCTTTCCTCTGCCCCAGAGCCGAACGCATGGGGGTGGCCCGGGTCTGCCCGGGGACATGACCTGTCCGGGGGCAGCTCCACTGGCGGAGATCTGCCAGCAGCTCTGCCCTCCATCACCGGCGTCTGAACACTGCCGAGCATCCCCTGCTTCCTCGGGTGCCCACAGCCTCGCTGCCCCAGCACCTTCCAGCAGTGATCAGGGCACACCCCTCCCCGCACCCCCCATCCTCGGCAGAGCCCCTGGGCTCCAGGGGCAGCCTCTCCTGCCTGGCCAGCCCTGCTTGGACCGACTTCCGTGCACGCAGCAGGCAGCCAGCACTTTCCCGAACATCCTTAATGAGTAGAGAATTACTTAACCAGTTCCCTTCTCGAGGAATGAGCACAGCACCGGAGCTGCTGTCTGCCCAGGGCCACGGTCCCACCAGCATTTGTGCTGGGTCAGTGCACTGACAGCCCCGCAGCACAAACTGGATCCAGATCGCAAACCGTGGAACAATGGTGCTTCTGTTGAATTAGCTGGGCAGAGGGTCCCGGCTGCGGAGTGGGCAGATCCAGAGAGAAGCCAGAGGGTGGGGAGGCAGGCTGGGGCTGGCAGAGAACCTGCCAGCACAGTGCCACCCTGCATGTTTCTAGGAACTAACCAGGAATGTGGATTTATCCCAGTTAGGCACCAGTGACACACATCCAGGGTATTTCCCACCCCAAACCAGGCAATCCTTAATGGAGTTTGAGTAATGCCAAACTTCCCTGGGAGATCTGGGGAGAAGAGCTGGGGGTGTGGTCTGCAGCTGAGCGTGCCCCATGCAGCAGCTGGGCACACGGGAGACACCATTCCATGGAGCTGACACAGGGCTGGGAGCAGGAGCCCAGGGAGGAGCTGTCTGTCATAGCCCAAAGAAACGCTGGACACATTGGGTGGTTCTGAGCACCATTTTACTGAAGGGCTGGACACCTGCTAGGACTTCATAACAAAAAGTTCACTTCATTTAAGAAAAAAGACAGTCTGTTTTTTGTCCCATTCCCTTCCAAAGAGTGGAATAATACTAACGCTGTCTTTTCACTAAGCAATGCCATTCCAAAATATACAACATTGAGTGTGGAACAGCCCAGCTTCATATTAACATTAAATATTATTAGAACTTCAGAAACATTCTACACAAACAAATGAAACAGTAAAAAGTTCACTCAAGAACAAGATGGTCATTTGTAAAATCGTGATACAAAGTTTGTAACTCGCCCTCCTGCGGGTTGCAGTTGTTGCTCCCCAGCTGTTGCTCGGGATGCCCCATCACCAAGGAATGCCACAGCAGAGCCGAAGGTGCTGCACTCAGCTGGAGCAGGTCGGTGCAGCTGTGTGGAGACAGCTCTCATGGAGATGCTGGTTGGCAGAGAGTGGCTGGGCAGTGCCCAGGCAGAGCCCCTGTGTCACTCAGAGCAGCTGCCATGCCTGTGCTCAGGAAATGCTCCTCCTCAGCTCAGGAGAGCTGCACCACTGACACTCCTTTTGTCCCAGTCCTAGCCTGGGCAGGGCGGTGGAGCAGGGGCAGGAGGGGAGGTATTTCGGGGGTAGCTTTGCAGCACCTTCTCTTTTCAAACAGCACCATGTGCCTGTGTCTGTGGGAATCACCAGACACTCACAGGGGCTGCCTGTAGCCACAGGAACACAGGAATGGAAAGGGCTAATTAAGACAATAAGGAGAGAGTCCCAGACGATAATAAGGCCTTTAAGGGACTCCTGGGGAAGGTGTTTTGGAGGCCACATGAGCAGTGCCAGATTGTGAGACCGATAAAGGATGGGAATGAAGGGTTGGAGGGGGTGCCTGCTCCAAAAGGACTCCCACTCACCTGCAGCACCAGTGTCCATGTACTGCTGCCAGGCAGGGTAGGGGAAGCTCTGTGGCCAGGCAGGGATGGAGGGAAGACAGTGATGTGGAAAGCCACAGCCTTGGCTCCTCTGTTTGCACATCTGCAGCAGACACAGAAGCAGCAGGCTGCTGGCTGTCCAGGTGCTGCTGGTATCTTTAGCTTTCCCTTCTCCCAGCTTCTCACTTTTTCACCAGCCTTCCTTAGTGCTCCTAAGCAAAGGGAGGGGCCTGGCCTCAGCACCATGGCTTTGGAGGCAGCTGCTGGCCAACCTGCAAGTTCCAGCAGTGTCACAACTACATACAAGCTTCATTCCACTCTCAGGGATGACCTGGTGACAAAGGCTAGCCTCTCATGACTTCTGGGACAAGATTCCTCCAAGGCACCTGGCACCTTCTTAACAGCACCCAGCTCCAGGCACAACAGGCTGCAAGGAGAGGGAAACCCTAGCATGGTGCTCTCTAGCAGAGTCCACAATGTGAGGGCTCAGGAGCATCCTGCCCTGCTGTGCTCTCCACAGGTTGTGCCAGCCCACCTAGCTGGCAAAGCTGAGGGCTGCAGCATTGTCAGGAAGGTGCCAGATATCCCAAAACTGCTGTCCTCTCTGTAGGCCATCTCAGCTCCTGCAAGGCCATCCCCATCTGAGCACAGGAGCAAAGAGGCCAGTGCCCTTTTGAAGACTGAAAAAGAAACTGTCACTTCCACAAAAACCAACCAGCCTGGCTGAGCAGCCGGTGCTCCACAGCTCAGCACTGACCTTGTCAACCACAGACAAAAAAAGGAACCTCCCACCAGAACCTGCCTGGGAAGCTGCCCAGCCCGAGTCACACGGCCCAGCTGGAGCTGAGAGACAAACCTGCTCTCCATACCCAGGGATCCCCTGAGCCATGGCCAAAGGCCCAGCTTCTAGACAGGGCAGGGAACTTGGATCCCAAGGGGAAGAACTGCTGGGCTGGCTGAACCCCCCACACGCTGGCAAGTTCTGGCCATGAACACAGCACAAGAGGGCACAAACTCTGTGCTCAATTCCAAAACCCAGAGCCTTCCAAGCCCTCTTGCCACAGCTGGAGCTGGAGTGGAGAAATGCTCCTGGTGTACCGGGCGGCCTGGAGGACAGGCCACAAACCACAGGCAGCTGTGGAGCAGGACCATGGAGCCACAAGTGCACCATTACCCATCTGTGCCATTCTGCTGCTGATTCCCCTGGCATAGTCTTAGCTGGCAACTGGCTGAACTCCATGCAAGGAAGCACCAGGCAGTGGGGGGAATCTCAGCCCACTAACCCCAGCCCTGGTGCTATGAACTGGTCTGAGAGCTGCCCAGTGAGGTGAGCATTCCAGGAAGCACACACACCTCATTCACACACTGAAATACCACTTGTGGGTTGCCAAGCAGGAGTAACAAAATAATCCCTTCTTTTTTTGCAAAAAAAAGTGCTTAAGAAATTCTGTACAAGAATTGCTACAGCACTGGCTCATGGGGGATGCAAATAGTTTAGAAGCAGCAGCAGCAACATGCTACATGGCTTTCAGGGAAGAGGCTGAAGAGAAACTTCTACAACCATAAGCAGGGGCAGATGGCGAAATCTGATCACAGTGGACATGAGTTTCAGAACATTTCTACCAATTAACATTGTGATTTCAACTGGTATCTGATGTCAGCTTCCCCTTCAGCTGCCTGCCGGACAGGCTGCTCTCCCCACAGACCTTGCTGACGGACATCTGAAGCATGCAGGAAGCTCAAGGACCTTGTCTGGTGGAGAGGAAGCATAAACTGCTTCTTGGCAGCTGAATAAAAGGAGAAATTATTTCCAAAAAATCAGTTGGAAGAACAGCCCTTTGACTGCTAGCCGAATCATTTCTAGAAGCGACAGTGGCACAAATCCATGCGTTAAAAGCATTCCTAAGAGAGTCTCCAAAGCTCTCTGCTGTCGCAGTGCCCAGAACAACACAGGCCAGGTTAGGCACTTGGATGAATTCAAAGTGACTAATACAAAAACAGGTCTGAACAAGGTGCATACCACATGCTCAGCAGAGACCACAGCGCTCTGGGCAATGCATTTCTCTGTGCCTGCCAGTTACTGTTGCACAGTCCCTGGAAGTGTTACTCAGCTGCCACAGAATAACACAGGATGGAAGAGACCCGTGGGGGAGACCTCTGGCTAGACCAGGTCTTAGGTAACCCAGGTTTGATCAAACCCTTCATCTTCCCTAAACAGCAGAGAGCAACATCCACACAGAGCCCCTCTGCAGCCTCGTGCACATCAGTGCCAAGGGCACCAGGAGCATCCACACCCGGGCATGAGCTGAAGGATGGGGGAGCCAACCCACACCAGACTGAGGCACCCCCTCTGCCAGGGCTGGCTGGTACCAGGGCAGCAGTTGCTGGCATTGGCACAGAGGCTGTAAAGCCCCTCTATAACAACCTGCAACCCTTTCAGTCAAGTTCCTGAAGCACCTGCAAGAGGAGGAAGAGACAACAGGAGGGCAGGGAATGGAGGTTAAGCGCTGCCCTGTTGCTCAGGGCCCTGTGGTCTGCTAGAGATGCGCAGGAGAGCTGACAGAGAGGGGACTGGTGATGAGCAAGTCCCCGAGCATACAGCTATGGAGTGCTCACTTCCCTGGCAGCAGTCTCAGTGACTCAAAGGTGTTTCCAAAGCATGTCTCTCCCTGTGGAGCAGAACACCTTTTGCTGGTGGCCTGGGAAGGACACAGGGTAAACTGTCATCACCAAGCACGCACAGAACTCAGCTCAGTGCTGGGAAAGGCACGGCAGCACAAAGGCTGGATGCTGTGCTGGATGTGTTAAGCAACAATACAAGTCAAGTCCTTGACTGGCAGAGACCCAAGCTGTGAAAGACAAGAGGTGATAGAAAAGAGTGAAGAGGCAGGCAGCAGTACAGCTGAGAGAAGACACACAGTGATGAGGAGGGATGTGCCCTGGTAGTTGGCCTCAGATGCTCAGCTTCCCACTCAGGCTGGAGGAAAAGAGGCTTCGACCTGGATTCAGCCTTGTTGATGTACGTTGTTTTTCCCAGAGGAGGCCAAGTGCTCAGCTGGGACGCCTGTGCTGCATAAGGAGACTCCAAAGACAGCTCTCAGTGCCCTTATAAGGGTCTGGGAACAGGGGAAGCTGCTGAGCAGCCTGACAGCAATACCACAGGCAGGAGTTCAGAGCCCTCCTCAGGAAACAGCCCAAAAGAGAAACACCAGTGCAGGACTTCAAGACCTGGCATTTGAGAGCGTGGGAATGAGAAAGGTCTGAAGGAGTGGGAACAAAAGGAACAAAGCAATTTTTGGCCAGTTGACAGTGATGGAGAGCCCCTGTTCATCCAGCACCAGGTCAGGACAGGGAACTCTCTGCCAGGGCATTTTAAAACACAGAAGCAGAAGAAAATATTTCCTCCTCCTTGGCAGCCAAGCAGCGGCATTCACAGGTCAGTCTCAAACACTGCAAGTTATGATGTCTGACAGCAACTCAGAATCCAAGTGTGGGGTTCAGGGCTTGCAATCATTCCCTGAATCATAAAATCACTGAAGGGCTTAGATTGGAAGGGATCTTAAAGATCATCTTGCTCCAACCAACCTGCCATGGGCAGGGACACCTTACACTATACCAGGTTGCTTAGTGAAAGTGAACCTCCACCCTGCTCTGTGTGGGTGAGAGGAGAACACACATGCACTTCAGAACACTCAACTTCCCTGCCTTCTCACCCTGTCATGAACCTCCTCTCTTCTCTCCATACCACAGTCTTCCTTTCTGTGCTGGGGACCAGACACTGACCCGTTTTATAAAGCACTGAAATCCAACCAGGTGCTTGGGGGGGTGGGGCTCAAATATAAGAATCTGGGACTTCCCTGGGGAGCTCATCCCTTCAGCCAATGTTCACAGAGATTATTAGGTCAGACAACTGGTATTTTGAGCTGGTGAGAGAATGAGTGGATTACACTACTGCTGCAGACATGTGAGCAGACAGCCATGTACAGAGCCAGGCCCATACCCAGCCCAATGCCTCTTCCTTTCCCCAGGACACCAGGTTGTCCCTTCCAGGTGACAGCAGCAGCACTAACTGCTCCAACGAGGTGTTTCTCCTGGGATTAGTAGATCCCTCCCTGTGGAGTGCAGAGATCACAGAGCTGTGTTCTGATCCAACAGCGTGCCCCGGTGCAGGGAGGTGACAGCAGCCGTGTGCAGCGGTTCTGCAGTGCCTCCTAGGGATGGCAGAGCCTGCACTCCTCCTTCCACACAGAGCTCTCACACCTGCCACACACCTTCTCACGACATCCCTGATGGCACAGCAAGGCTGCCACCCACCACATGATGCCCATCTCCCCTCCTACTGCTTCATCCCCACAAACCACAGAAAGTGACTCTCTGTGTTTAAGTGCTGGTGTATGTCCTCCCAAATTTTTTACTTTTCTGCTTTAACTCAGGCTCAAGCATCCCACTGAGTCTGGGACTGGCAGGATGTAGCTAAAGCATTCAAACACAGCGTGTGTCTCTGTTGTGGCTTAACTCCAGCCAAAACCAACAGTTCTCTACCAGCACCTGGGATCTGCTCCTGGAACACCCAGCAACAGCAGAGCAGCTACATGGGGGGCAGGACACTACACAGTTCATGCTAACAATTCCAGCCCTTTGGCTCTAACAGTCACACTTCATGACCCATAGCTGCACCTGGGGTATAGGAGAGCAGAGTAATGCTGGGTGCTGAGGAGGAATCCTCTTTGGAGGCAAATCCCTACCATGTGTTCAAAACTTCTGCTACCCACAAAGGGAGGAGGTGCCTAAAGATGTCAGACAGACCTGCAGCCCTGTGACACTCCCCCACTGTTATGCAGAGGTTACCGAAAATAGGATTAAAACTACCAGCTGGTAATTCTCCAGATTGTTTGGCATTCTGGAGACAAACAAGTGGCTACACTGCTGCTGCCTCCGAGCTGCTCAAGGGAGCCCAGGACAGACTGTCACAACAATGAACCACAAAGGAATTCTGGCACCTTTCAACAAAAGGCTAGCTGAAGGGAAGGAGGAACAAAAGCTATCAAACCCAATCCCAAAGGGATGGAGGAAGTGCATCTTCCCACAGTTCCTGGGCCATATGCACATATATGGATATATAGATATATAGATAATAAAGTTATAAAATTTGATCAAAATAAAACCAGTAAATGTACAGCTTGGAAAAGAGCAATATCACAGTGCATCAATGTCATGAGAAAGTCCTGTGTTCTCCCCTGCACAAGAGCACAGCCTGCCACGTTCAGGGGAGCGTGGTGAGAAGTGAGCTCTCCAGCCTGCTCAGCTCGATGCTGGCCGGAGTCACCTTCCCACACTCCCAAAAAGGGGTTTGGATTTCTGCAGCCAGTTCTGCACAGCAGTGGCAGACAGGCAGGAACAGCACGAGAGTGGGCTGCTCTGTCTGCAGGTTAGTGGGCAAATTGGCACCAGAGACACAGAGTCACTCCTAAGCCTCTCTGTGCTCTGGTGCCAGGCTCATATTTACTTACTTACAAAAAAAAGTGACAAAGTGAAGAAATTCAGGGGACACTGTGAGAATGGGACAAGGGCTGAATTTGGATCACAGGGGACAGGTTGACCCTAAGAATCTTCTGTGCTCTCCTCCTCACTTCATCATCAGAGGAAGAGTTGCCCACCTTGATGGTCCGGAATTTCAGCAGGTTCAAAGTGCTCTGAGCCTTTCGAGTTTTCTTTCGGACAGGAATGGCATTTGCTTTTTTCTTCTGTGGTGCTTCTTTAGCCTCTGTAGCTCTTCTCTTCTTCTGCCTAGTGCCCTCCTGGTAAGTGCTGCTGTCCTTCCACTCTGTTTTTCCCAGCAGAACTTCCTTATCTTTGATTTTCAAGGTCTTGGGCTGTGGTGCTGTGGTGCAGTCCTGGGACGAGCTGCCTGCGACTCTCCCGTTGAGAACTCCGGAGGCTTTGCAGGCGTTGCTCTCCTGCAGCACTCCACCCTTTGGTCCCTTCAGAAGCTTTAAAGCATGGGTGGCAGAATCTGGTGCTTTCTTAACTAAACGCTCGTACCCCTTGCCTTCGGTTATTTTAGTGCTCTTGCCTGAAGAAAACTGCCTTGGTGGACCTGAAGTCTTGAGGAGTTTAAGGTCTGAGGGAGAGATCCCAAGACGCCCCTGTGTGTACTTGGACTCCAAACAGGACGTTGCAGTTTTCAGCGGCACCAGGGCTTCCAGAACCACTGACAGTCTCATAGCTGGATACACGTCAGGATACATGCTTGTAGGGAAGCCCACTGTTGCCGCCTTGGATGTGCCAGATCCTGTCTGCTTCAAGGAGCTCAAGAGGAGATTTCTGGAATCCCCTTTGGAGACTTTCAAAGAGCTCACCGGAATGCTGGTGGGCAAAGGGGCCACTTTTGCCCCTGAGTTCCTGGCTGGACTCTGGGTGGGCTCAGTGGTGCTGGCACAGCTGCGCTGCGTGTTTTCTCCCGTCTGACTCGGTGTGACTGCCGTGCACGAGCTGTACCCGTACACATCCTTACTCCTCAGAATCGTGGGCTGGTAGCCCTCCTCCTTCAGGCCTTGGATGAAGGCCACCAGCTGGGTCTCTGTGTCCGAAAGATCCTTGGACATTGGGTTGAAGACTCGGAGGGCTTCCTCCAGAACTTTCTGTCCTGCAGAGGAAATTCTTGACCAGGAATGGACAGCTTTTTCTTCCTCATTGTTCACCGCAATATTCATGGCATTAGGCAAGCAGGTGCTTCAAAAAGGTCCAAATTACTGGAAAAACAACCCTTGACACCTCAAAAGGAGAAAGAAGACAGTTAGCTTACAGCAACTGAAATTATCCAAGTTTTTAATATGGGACCTGAAACCATTAAGCCCAGGCGTGGCTGGTCGCAAACCCTGGGTCAGATTCTGGGCTCAACCCAACATAGAAGCATCACCAAGAAAAACCTGTCACTCATTTATCTCTGAAATAAAACTAAAACATCTCTTACAAAAACATCCTCCAACCTAAACAAAGATTTCAGGAAATCCCATCCAATACACCCCAAGATGAAGGACTCCAATGATTAACTCAGCAAAATCTCCAGCTCGTTTCCAGTTTGAGTTTGACCCACCCCAGCTTTGGATAACCAGATCTCATTTTCCCTGGGAAAAACTGAGCCCTCATTGAACCCTTTCCCTGTGTACACACCTTAACCAGCGCCATCGAGCCATCTCAACACTAAGAAATGCCTAAGCACTTTAGCTGCATCCCAGCACCATCTTCAATTTCTCAGCTTCTTAACTGATGCCGCTCAAAAATTGATTCTGAGTCCCTTGCCAAAGCTGCAGCTTCCTCCTGGAGACCTGGCAGCAGGGCTGGAGGCTGTTCCAGTTGTGCTTCACTGATGCTGAATGCTGTGGCAAGGCAGTACTGCTCCTTGCTGTTCTCTTGTTTGAACAACGGTCCACAACTTGCTGTCACAGCAAACTGGTGTTGATCCAAGGACACTTGCTGCCAAGTGAGGAGGAAGCAGGAAATTCAAGCAGGGCGGTATGAAGGAAACACACATCACCAGGGCCAAGTGTACAAAGGCCTGAGGGACAACACTGGGATCACGCTCAGGGCACTGTGCAGCTGCCTGCCCAGCATAAAAGCATCAATTATTGCTTTCAATGAAAAATAGGCACAAAAGGGCAGTCCAGGCAGGACTGGGTGGCAGGGCAGTCCTTCAAGAGAACTCTGATTCTGGCGGCCTCACAGCTCCACAGCTGGACGCTAGACCAACACAAAATCTTTTGCTTTATTGATACTCTCAAAATAATAATGAAGATTCCGCTAAAAACCCTGATCAGGGAAATGCAGGTGATGTCAGAGACAGTTCTGGACAGGGCAGTGCACAGGCAAGAAAGCTGTGATGGAGAAGTCAGCGTCTGAGCAGCCAGAACAAGGAACTGCTCATGTCCCATGTTCCCCCAGAACTCTGGTCTCACCACAGCACAGGAGCAGAGCCCGTGCTGCCGCCAGCTGCACAAGCAGGGAAGAGACACAAGCCAGGAGCAGCCACAGAAGGGAAAGCACAGGTCAGTGGGGGAGTAAGAACCTCCACATGACAGACTAATCTCAGTCAAGTGCTCTGCAGACGTCATGGCCAAAGAGGGATTTGGAGGAGGATAATGCAGTTGTTCAGAGGCAGGCGGGGGATCTCCCACGAAGGAGGGGAGGCAGATAGGGAAGTGATCCCACAGAGCCCCAGCCAGCGTCACCAGCCAGCAGTGAGAGTCACCACCTCCAAAGTGACCAAGCAGTGCCAGGCACAGGAAAGCCAGAGAGGGTGTAATGGTAATTTTGATGTGGTGAGGCAGAGACCAACGAACAAGCACAAGTAACAACATGTGCTCAAAAGGCTGCAAAATGGATCATCTTCAGGCTGCAGCAAGCCCAGGAGCAGCTGGGACATCTGAAGGGGTGTTCTGGCTGTGACATTTCATGGGAAGAGGACTTTCCAACATCCAACCACTCGGTGCTGTTTGGTGCAGTGCCAGCTGTATTGGAGGAAAGCCGGCCACGGGCACCCCGGGACAGTGTGACCTCCTGACAGCAGGTTCCCTCCCGTGACATACTGCTGTCACCGTGCTGTCACTCGCACCGGCTACGGGAGCACAGCACTCCCGGCACGGTGCGAGCACAGCACCGGACGGTCGAGGCTAGCACCGGTTTAGAGGCCCGGCTGTCCGAGCACGGAAAGGGCTCTCCCGGTGACCGCAGGGGGAAGCGGCTGGCGGCAGGGCCGAGAC
>NW_005054317.1:6512102-6515939 GCF_000277835.1 Geospiza fortis
AGACTGCTCTCGAGCTGCTTGGCCAGACTGCTTTTAAAAGCATCGAGTTCTCTGGATGAAGCTGTGAGCTGTGGGGGAGCACGTGTGTGCAGATCCTATGTGGAATGGTCTCCTCTTGGGGTGTCCCGTGTTGGACAGAGCATTCCTCCTCCCGAGGAGGGGCTGCTGCAGCAGAGCAGGGCTCCCTGGCCCAGAGCCGATTACAGCTGCACTCTGCTCCCCTGGCAGCACACTGGGCAGGAGTGCTGGGAATGAGCTTTAGAAGATGCTTTAGTTATTCCTTGGAGTGTTTTCAGATAGCAGAGATTGAAATGGGGGCAGTGTGCAGCTAGGAGGACATTCCTTTCTGTCCCTGGGGAAGTCGTTCCTTTCCATCCCTGGGGAAGGAATGATTTTTGGTTGGATGCATTCCATGCCTCCTCTTGTCGTTTTCCCAGCACCATCCTCCCACACTGTAGTGGTGGGGAGTCTCCACCCTGCTGTTTGGTGTCTCTGCCAGTGAAACAACCTGTCTGCTTTGGAAACTTTTCCTTCCCCATTTTCTGTGGTCCTGCAGCTCCCTGTGGACCTTACCCCTGGCCAGATTCGCTGCAGCAAGAAAGAGGTGGTGCTAACGCGGGGAGCAGAGCGTCTGGCCACCCGGGAAGACAAAAGAAAGCTGTACAACTACTTCAGCTCCTTTGAGGGAATTGGAGGCTTCCAAGACCACTTTGACTGGTGAGAAAGAGGGCACTGAGAAAGTGGCCTGGGCATTATCTTCTTTCCTGTGATTCTCTTCGTTTCTGGGATAGCTCCTAGTTTTGAAGCCTTTATGTTGTTGGGGTCCCTATCACTTAGGCACTCTCCATGTTGCCTGTGGGCAGCCTGATGGGACTCTCACATCATTTCTGAGGTCCCCATCCCCTGGTGTACCTCCTGCTTTTCTCCAAAGGCCCCCTGATTTGTCAGCTTGATGCAAAATGCCTCATTCCTAGGAGGGCATGGGCAGCCAGATAGGACATTCTCTGTCCTGCTTCCCTGGCTCAGAGGGTGCCCTGGGCCTGCAGTACAGTCTGCCATTACCTGGGAGCTGTCACCCTCTCCCTGCCCTGACTGTTCCTTCTCCACTTAACTGTTTCAGGTGGGCCAGAAATCAGTTCTCTTCTCAGGGTGGGAAGCCCCTGTGGATAGACCCCCATGATCCTGACATTCAGCACATCTTCATTGATGACAACATCCGGCTGGACGATGGAGACACCATTGTTCACCCCCAGGTAGGTGGCTGAAGGCCCCTCTGGCACCAGCAGCCTGCACTGGGCTGTCCCTGGCAAGGTCAGACATGTTTTGTCCCCTTTGTATGAGGCTGCAAAGGGGGTCAAGGCATAGCCCTGATGTCATTGCATCCTGTGCCATCAGTGTTGGTGGCAGCGATGCACAGGGAGGGTGAGATCAGCTGTCAGCAATGCACAGCGGGTGCTGGCTGCCTCTGCTCCCCTCTGAGTCAGCCCTGTGCCTGGAGGCAGCAGCAATGATATCAGGGCTGCCAGCCTTGTCACCTGCCTGAATGAAGGAAGGGGCAATGTTTGTGGGGAGCACACTTGGGAAACAGAATGTTTACACAGACAGAACTGTGCCTGGCCATTGGACAGCTGTCAATGCTCAAACAAGAGCTGTAGGCCCATGGGTGATCCTCAACCCCTGCCTGTTTCCATCCATATGGAGACGGTGCAGGGGGGAAGCACGGCAGCCAGTGAATTGTCTGCAGTGTTTGGCAGGCAGCCTGGGAATGGAAAGGGGTGGGATGCCCATTGGATGTTCCCTTCCATACAAGCTTTCTCAGCTTATACATTTGTAGCTGGTGGCAGGAATTGTTGCTGCCTGGACAGACCTGTCAGGACCAGGCTTTGGTCTGTGCCATGCCTGGTTGAGGGGAGCCTCTGCAATGGCTGCTGCCTGCAGATCTGCAGCAGCTGGAGTGTGGCTCACACAGCTCCACTTGCTGCATTTCAGCATCAGGCTATTTGTCTGATCAAGGAGTTCCTCCTTTGGCATTGGTAGCCTGCATGGCTGGTCAGTCAGGCTGCTGTGCTAATCTCATGGCAGCCATGCAGCCAGCCCTGAGGCTGATCCCACGCTGGATCACACAGGTAGGATCCAGTTATGGTAGCAGCAGACTTCGTGGGAGTCTTCCCACGAGGGCTCATCATCACTGCTGGGACCTTGCTGTCCTGCAGCCAAAATCAGTAGGTGGAAAGCCATTCTCCCCTCCTCTTGCATCACCACCAGCTCTGCAGGGCTGTCCCCATTTCAGTGATGGTGACAGAGCAGCACTAGGAGTGAAACTGATTGCCAGGTGGCTTTAAGCAGGCCATGGTGAAGATCAGAAGGTGAAGTCCCTGTTCCATCCTGTGGTAGCTAAAGGAAGAGCTGTTGGCAGAGGTTTGCCTGGAGTCAGCTGTTCCACAGAGCTGTTTTCTTCCAGCTGCATGGTGTGGCCTGTTTCCTTAAGGGAGCACCAAGCACATGTGTGACAGGCTGGTTCAGAGTCAAAGGCAATTTCTGGGAGAGGGGGAAATCTCAAGAAATTTCACCTGCTGTTGCAGTGGGGATAGGATCACCCTGCCCCCTGCCTCTGACACAGCATGGAGGCGCCTGGCTGAGGGGAGGGCAGAGCTCACCACGGGGTGTGTGCATTGCTGCCAGGCTCTGCTCTCCCTGCAGGTGTTCTCGGAGCGGGGCAGCCGCAGTCCCAGGAGCGTGCCCACCTCAGCACTGTACAACATTTGCCTGGTGCAAACCAATCTGCTGGAGGCCATTGCTGATGAGGACTATTTCCTGCACTGTGTGAGGAGGTGCGAGGAGAACTACGACCGCTACCTGGCCTGCGTGGAGAAGGACATCCCAAGCCAGCAGTGGGATGGACAGTGATAGCACCTCATGGGGCTGAGTGGCTCCAGACTGGGACACCACCTGCTTCCTGCTGCATGCAGTCAAAGTCCCAGGCGGGCTCCTGCTTCAAGCTGTTACCTCTCCAATGTGCGATGTGGGCGTTCAGTCGTATCAGGACCTTCCATGAGCAAACACAAGTATCCTGGGAACTTGTGTGATGGGATTTTTGGAGGAAATGGTTTTCCAGTCTTTGGCAGTGTTGCCCGTGGTGCCCACTTCTGCATGAGGGCTCGGGCTCACTGTCCCTCTGCAGTCACCAGGCAGGTCCCTTCCACCATCCTGTGATGCAGGCAGCCTCACAGTGTTTGCACCTCACTTCCTGCTCCTGCAGTGATGGCTGGTGCAGAGCAGGTGCCAGGATGAGTGCAGTGTTAGCAGCAGCATCCCCAGGTGGCATTTGTGGTGTGGTGTTCTCGGCGGATGCCTTGTCACTTCTGTCTGTTTTTAAAGCAAACCTTTTTAGCTCATTTCTGTGTGAGTTTCCTGCCTGCCCTTGGCTCTGCCTGTGCTGGTGGGTGGGAAGCGCCTTTCCCAGCGTGTTCATTTGCCTGGCTCAGCCAAGTGGGGACAAAAGTGTTGGTGGAGGGTTTGAGACCCATGTGCACCTTTCCTGATGCTGCTGAGAGACCCCAGCAAGGTCGTGCTCAGAGTAGGGCTGAGCTCATGTTCTGTCCCTGCAGTGGTGACAGGATAGGGGTCATCTCTAGAGTAGAACGGTGGGTTCCCGACTCCTTGAGCCCGGCACTGCGTGGCTCTGGCATCGGCAGCACACAGCAAGGGAGGGCAGAGCCAGGGTCTCCCCAGCCCCTCTCCCTGCGATGGTTCCTTTACGGCCAGGTGAACGCGGCAGGAGCACGGCGGGCCGGTGGCACCGGGAGTGCCGGGCGGAGGGGAGAGGGGCACGGCAGG
>NW_005054317.1:6516809-6547074 GCF_000277835.1 Geospiza fortis
CTTCGTGCTGGGCGGCTGCGGGGGCGGTGGGCGAGCCCTGGGAACTGCTGAGGTGCTCGACCTCCAAGCACAGCGCTGGACCACGCTCCCACCATTGCCCACGCCGCGGGCTGGCGCTGCCGTCCTCGCCCTGGGCAAGCAGATCTTGTTGGTGGGCGGTGTGGATGCGGCACAGAGCCCCCTCGCCTCCGTTGAGGTCTACCACGTGGATGAGGGCAAATGGGAGAAGAAGGCGGCATTGGCTCAGCCCTCCATGGGCATCTCAGCTGTGCAGAGAGGTGAGGGATAGGAACATCTCTGACTCTTGCCGAAAGTTTGCTAAGCATCCTTGGAGTCTTGGTACAGCACAGCATGCCAGGAGCCAGGGTTGGTCCCTGTATGTGGTGCCCATGTCTGCTCCCTGGACAGGGATGCTGTGGCATGGACCAGGCTGCAGCGTGGTGGGCAGGACAGAGGAGATGTCAGGACAGTGGTGGGAGCGGGCAGGGGTGCCGGCCGCACTGGAAGCAGGATTTGGCAGTATGGCTGTGTTGCCATGGTGTCTCCAGGGAGATGTTACTGCCGAGAATAATTAGAGAATGGCCCTGTGCTCTTGTCTGTGCCTGATGGATGGGATGGAGAGGGGGGTGAGAGGGTCCCAGTGCAGCCAGGGCATTGCCAGGCTCAGGCCTGGCTGTACTCACTGTCCCATGGCTGCCCTGGAGCAGTGTCTGGCTGTGGGGCTCAGCAGTACTGCTGCTGCCTGCCCTGGAGGGCATGAGGGGACTCCCAGCCTTCGGTGCTGCCCACAGATCCCCGTGCCTCACTGCTGCCTCTTTTCCAGATGGGGCTGTCTACGCACTGGGGGGAATGGGTGCGGACACCTCTCCCCAGGCTCTGGTCCGTGTCTATGAGCCAGCAAAGGACCACTGGCAGCCCCTACCCTCCATGCCCACACCGTGTTATGGGGCCTCTGCCTTCCTGCAGGGAAACAAGATCTTCATCCTGGGTAGGTGCTGCTGGGGCAAACCGAGCATCCCCTGTGCCTCTACCCTCTTCTTCCTCTGTTCCCAGGTCAGAGAATGACCTGGTGCACCCATGGGTGGCTCCATGGTGCCCAGCACTGCAGCCAGCAGGCCCCATCCTGCTTGCTGAGCACACCAATAGTGCCAGGTTGGGGCACTGGCAGCTACATCTCCTCTGTGCATAGGAGGCCGGCAAGGCAAGCTGCCTGTCACCGCCTTCGAGGCTTTTGACCTGGAGACAAGGAGCTGGACACGCTACCCCAGCGTGCCCAGCCGCCGCGCCTTCGCCGCCTGTGCAATGGCTGATGGAGTAGTCTTCAGCCTCGGTGGGCTGCAGCAGCCAGGGCCCCACAACTTCTATTCCCGTCCCCATTTTGTCAACACCGTGGAGATGTTTGATCCTGCGCAGGGTGAGCTCCATGTCTCTGGGTGAGGTGGGAGCATCTTCTGTGGGTCTGGGATGATTCTGTCTGGGTTGGTGAGAGGTGTCTGTGCCTGAGGGACGTGATTATATGGGCTCTGAACATCAGCCCCTTGTACCCATGGTGAATCCTGTGCTCTCTGGTCCCAGGGAGTGATTAACCTGTGGGTGTTCTGGCCTTGGTGTATAGAGGGGAAACCCCAGCGGGCAATGCTCACTCCCTCTCATACCCAGGTGTGTGGAGAAAGCCAAACCGCACCATCCGTATGAAAGAGAAGAGAGCTGACTTCGTGGCTGGATGCCTGGGAGGAAGAGTGGTGGCTGTGGGTGGCCTCGGTAATGCTGGGGATGGGCGTGTGGCCGTGTTCCCATCCCCATTCTTTGGGGCACATCAGTGATCTGCATGGCAGTGGGGAGGTTGACTGTGCAAAGCCAGGGGGTTACTGCAACACTGTCTGCAGCAACATCTCTCCATGCTCTCACAAGTGCTGGGGAGACCCTACTGCCCTGTTCCACTGGCTGACCCACTGTGTCCCTTGCCCCTTTCACTCCCCAGTCAGGCTTTTCCCTGCTCATGTGCCGTGTTCTGGGCTCACACAGTCCAGTGGTGGCTCAGCTCCGCTGTGCAGGGTTGCAGGGCTGCATCCCTCTCCCAAGAGAGCTGGGGAAAGGTTAGAGCTGTCACTCAGCAGAGGGCATACAGCAGGAAGGGCTGCCTGGGGAGCCTGGTGCCAGCGACAGCACTGCCAGCCCTGCAGTGAGAGCTGCCAGACCCCCAAGATCACTGTGGGAATAGGGAATGGTGCTGGCTGCATCCCTGCAGTGTGGCATTGCTCCTGAGTCCTGCTGCAGCTGGAGCTGCCTTATCCCTGCAGACTGCTGGCATGGGGAGGGAGGGAGGGTGAGGAGTGGTTGAGGGGGCAGAGCCAGCAGGTGTGGCATTAGTGCCAGCAGCCATCCCTGTGGGGACTCTGCTAATCCTCTTGTGCCCCCACTAATTGCCCCTGGGATCTCAAAGCCTGTGCAGCTCAGGGCTCCTGTTGAGGCATCAAAGGGATGTGGAGGGGGAAAGGCAGAGCCTGGGGTGAGGGGCAGGGAGTTGCACAGAGGCTGATGTGGTTCTGTCTTCCACAGGGAACCAGTCCTGCCCACTGGACTCGGTGGAAGGGTTCAGCCTCTCACAGAAGAAGTGGGAGCCGCTGCCCCCCATGCCCACTGGCCGCTGCTCCTGCTCCAGCTGCCCAGCACCCAGCCTGCTCTTCATCATCGGCGGTGTGGCCCAGGGTCCCAGTGGCGCTGTTGAGGCTCTGTGCCTGCGTGATGTGCCCTGAGTGGGACCCCGGGGACCAGCCCTGGCCAAGCACCAAGTGCCTGAAGACGGGGACAGGGTGTGTGAGTACCCATGTGTTCACCCAGGGTGACCTGGCTCCAGGAAGCCTCTGTCCCATGATGCCAGGCATCAGAGCAGCTGTGGTTGTGGGAACTCCCAGCTCCTGCAGCGCTGTGGCAATGAAGCCCAGGGCAAACTCCTGCCTGGTGGGATGGCCATCGCCAGCAGCGTGGAGGGAGCAGCGGTGGCAGGACTGCCGCTGGCCTCACTGCCCTGTCCGGCCCCATCTGTGCCACGGCGTATCTGTGCCGTGTGTGTAGCAGTGAGTGCTGTGTCGTCGTAGACCCAGTTGATGTCTCATGTAGCACAGAGGTGCCCTGTAGCTCAGTGCCTGGGAGGTGATGTAGCACCTCAAATAAATGAAACATGTGGAGTTTTATCCCACTGGAGTCATGTCGTCTCTGGTTATCCTACTCCAGGCAGACACATGCTGCAGCCTGTCAGGAAAACCCCTCCCAAGACAGAGTTCAGTGACCCCATATGGTGGAGCAAGGGTAACTATTGTTCTCCCCACCTCCAGGGTGAGCAGAGCAATGTGATGTAGAGATCCAGTCCCTGTTTGGAGAGGGGGAGCTAAGCAGTGGCTGTCCTGCCTTGGCACAGTCTTATTCCTGGTTGGCCTCCTGTGGGTGAAGAGGCTGTGGGGAGATGAGGGCAGCAGCAGAGGAGGGACTTATTTGAAGGTACCCAGGGTATGAGAGAGGCAGGGAATGTTGAGGGCTGCCAGGATGCTGAGGAGAAAGAAGAGATGCCTAATGTCAGGGCTCATGGGCCCTATCCAGCACCACAGCCCCAACTCAAAGGATGAACCATGGCTGGTGTGGGAGAGAGCTGAGCCCAACTGTGTCCGGCTTCTGTAGGCAGGAGCACTGCAATCTTGCTTACTGGCAACCAGGAAGGGAATGTAAGCTCCATACGGGTGGTGTCTGTGGGTGGTGTTTAGGGGTGCCCTGCGAGATCAAGGGAGGTGACACTTGAATTACCCAGTGCTATGGGCTCACCTGAGCCTTGCTGCTCTTGGCTTTACACAGAGTCCCACACCCAAAGCAGAAAGCAGGTGAGGGATTTGGTCCTTCATTGGTACATTAGAAAGATCTCACAAGTCTGGGTAAATATCAAGTACAGATGCCTGACCTTTCAGAGAAGACAGCCAGCTTGAGCCTTGGGTGGGCTGCAAGGCTGTAGAGACAGGAGACTGAATCCCATCAGAGAGTGGCAGCGTCCAACACACTGCTGGAGCAGGCTGTGCCATGTCCTGGGGGCATCACAGCATGGGAAAAGTTGGAAATTATTCATAAAAGAGCATTCAGAAGGCATTTTCATGTTGCTGCTCCATTGCCTCTTGTGCCCACCTGGCACAGTGACTGCAGGGTCTGTCCTGATGCACTGTATGTCTGTTTGCCTTTGATTTGGGAAGAACAACTTGGGATACCTAAGCTGGTGGTACCTCAGCTGGAAGCATCCCTGCATCTGCCTCTGGAGTTGCCATAGAAACCACAGTTGTGCCAGAGCCAGCATCAACACTGAGCCCCAAATTAGAGCTGGGAGGATGCACTGGCAGCTGGGGAGGAGGTCAGTGGTTTGTGCTGTGACTGGGGGATGGACAGAGGGACACTTCCTCTGAGCGCAGTGTGCTCCAGCCTTCTATGAGTATTTCACAGCACTCCCTAGTCTGTGCTCAAACCCTGGTGGGCTTGTCCTTCTCAGAGTCCTGGAAGGTGATAGACCCCTTGCTGCCACTATTGTATGTCTCCCCACCTTCACAGTTCTTTCCAGAATCCACCAAAGCATGTAATAATTCCAATCCTGCTAAACCTTTAATCATGGGGGACCCTAAATCATGGAGCTGCAGTCACACAAGCCTGATTAATAAGCTTTTCCCGCAGGAGCGTTGCATGAGTGGGATAAATCAAGATGCTGAGTCACTGGCAAATTGACATCCCTATGTGCCAACTTCACAAGCTCCCTGCTGCTGATGGGGTGCCCAAGGCTACTTTTCCAAATTCAAGGCGGTAGCAGCTGCATGAACCAGAGGATGCTGGAGGGGGAAGCTGGAGCTCAGGAGTGCCTCACTGTTGTGTTTCCAGCAGTGAGGCTGAGGATCCCTGCCCCACAGACGTTTGCCCCTCTGTCAGCAGCACTTTGCCTCCTGCACACAGGTTCCTGGCACATTGACCTACCAGAGTGCCTTTTGTCTTGGCTCCTTCACCTGAGTTCAACAGGAATCTGTGACCTCTTATTAAGTGTGGAATTGTCATTCTTTTCTATCTCTGCTTTTGAGACCAGAATCCCGTTTGAATGAGGATAGAAAAGTTACCAGGAAAATGTTCAAGGACATCTCAGGAATGGAGCGATGAGGTTCCTGACCACTTTTGCAGACTGACATGTTATTAACTGAGGAACTCGTGAATTTCTAATGAGGTGTGCTATGAAGCCAAAAAAGTTGAGGAATGTACCAAGTATAACGCTATCTATCTCCTGGAAGCTTCTGCTAATTTTTACTAAAGGGAAGACTACAAGGTATCTTGCTACCCTCCCTAATTCTAGAAGCACAGACTGTTATTTCAGATATAAGGAGAGCTATGAGCTAGTGCCTGGCAACGTGGTTCATCTCCCCAGAGCGTGTTATGGACGGGGGAGATGGAAATGGAAGTAGCTGTCAGACCTATAATTAAAAAAATGTGTTCCCATATTGAAATTTCTTTCTGTTGTCAGGAGAGATGGAAATACAAAAATCTCATTTATCTTATTCCACAAACTTGCTAGACGTTCATACCAGAAGGCTCCAGCCACATCAGAAATAGGAATAGCTCTTTCTAAGTACCTAAAATAACATGTTGAGCCTTATCACCAGTGCACACAGCACCAGCAATTCCTCTTCTAATGGCAGTGGAAGCACTGCAAATGGGTACAGGACTCTACAGTCTCTTCTGCAGGGAGATCTGGGCCAACTTTTCAATCGTGAGCAATAAAATGCTGGAAAATCACTGTTTATGATGCAGGACCATATAGGGCCTGGATGCACAGCAAGGCTCTTGGCAGCAGTGCCATGTACTTGCCTGTACAACAGAGCTGTAGGCAGTTCAGGAGCAGAACAAGGCTTTTATTTACTTAAAAATCACAATAAACATTAACATTTCCATCAGCTTGGCACTCTGGAGGAAGGTTTGCCTTCCAGCCCATGGCTGCCTTGGGCAGCCCAGCCACTACCCTATCCCTGAAGTAGGAACACGGTCCAAGCTGCAACTCCCTACTCTGGTCCTGGAAAATCAACACATCAGAGTCTCCTCATTGCGCTGGGAGGTATCAAACTGCCTTGATTAATCCAAGCTATTTAAACCAACCCTAATGCTGTAATGTCAAGCAAAGCAATGCAGTAAAATCACTCCAATAAGTTTTTTTTTTTATGGGTAAAAGACCAGAATTTTATTTTTTTATCTAAAGTGAAAGCTTTATCTACATGGGATTTGATTAGGAAACCAGATACATAAATCAAGAAAGCCATTATTTTGACACCCCTGAGCTCTGGGCTGCCTTTAATACTAAAGGCAGAAGAGAATAAAGGGGAATGTAAGTAATTCCCCTGATCTATCCATGAATTAATGTCAACCTTATTCCTCCAGTGGTTTAGTGCTTATGGAGTATCTTCAGAGCCAGGAGACAAACATTTTAACTAGTATTGAAATAGTTTTGAATTAAAGGAGGAAAAAATAGGCAAGCAAGCATGCCTGTTCTACATTCCTAAACATGGGTGTTATGGAACCACAAGGCAAAAAAATCCAGTAAAACCATATTTGAGAATGTTTCTTTGGGGAATGTTTAGATGGTGGTTATTTTTGTCATATTATTGATGGATGAAATTAAATCCTTCTGCATTTCTGCCAGAGGTATTTACATAAGAGACCACACAGCCTCTGGAAATAAAGGAAATGGGTGCTGTGGCTGCCATGCTCCCATGGGAGCAGCTCTCAGTGTGCTAGGTTCCAAGCTTTCGGCTTTCTCATCCTCCCAGTGTCCTGTGATGACCCCCTGTGCCTGGGGCTGTGCTTCCAGGTGAGGAGCAAGGGCTGGCATGCAGAGCGACTGGAGCTGGGGCTGATCCTGGGTCCACGGCCACAGGGTGAGATCCAGGGACCCTCAGCCCTGAGGTGACCACAGGGACCCTCATCTCCAGGGAAGGAGCCAGGGACACTCAGTTCCAGGGTGACCCCAGAGACCCCCAGAGGACCCTGAGGCATCTCAAGCCTAAGGGTGAGGCCCAGAGGTCTCCAGCCTTGAGGCGAAATCCAGGGACCCTCAGCCCCAAACTGATCCCAGGGACCTCGAGCCTTGAGGTGAAATCCAGGGACCCTCAGCCCCAAACTGATCCCAGGGACCACCAGCCCTGGGACAAGACCCAGGGACCCCCATAGGGCCCCCAGGCCTCTCCAGCCTCAGAGTGTGATCCAGAAACTCTGAGTTTGGGGTGACCCCAAGGACCCTCAGGCCTAGATTGACCCCAGGGACCCTCAGCCCTGGGGTGAGACCCAGGGACTGCCCCAGGCCCCTGGGGCCCCTCAGGCCCCACAGGTGGGCAGGCCCAGTGCTTGGCTGCATCCCAGGCCTGTGGAGGGCCTTAGGCCAGGCCTGCCCTGGGCCTGCAGGGCCGTGCCCCCCTGGGCTGTCCCCACAGCCACAGGACACAGGTGATGCTGCCCTGAGTGGGACTGGTCATCTTCTTCCATCTCCCTCCTCCCTGCAAGGCACTGTGGCACCATGACCGCTGCTGGTGGGGAGAGGCCGTGAGGGCCATGGTGCTGTTTGGGGGCTCCCTGCCAGGGTGTCAGCCCTGAGGACAACATGAACTTCAACGTCTGGAACATCAAGGAGATGCTGAGCACACCAACAGCCCTTGGGTGAGTGTGGGAGGGGGGAGATGGAGAAGTGATGGGCTGTAAAACAAAACACTTGGCAGGGGTGATGACAGGCAAGGTTAAACATGTCCGGAACTGATCTGTGGCTAATTAGGAAAGTCTAATGGAAATTCATTAGCCTGCCCTGGGATCCTGTTTATGCCCCCAGCCTGCCAACACTGCCATAGATCCACCATTGGTGGGAATCTAAAAATCAGCATTGTCTGGAAGCTGGACCCTTGTCCATTCGGGTGTATTTGGGGAAGCCCTGTGAGCTGTGCTTATCTCATTAGATAAGTCAAGCGTTCCTCTTGCCTGTGCAGAGGGCAGATAGAACGAATCGTGATGTGCAGTATTATTGCACATTATGTAACTCAAAAATTATTCCATATCCTGCATTTATACACATGGCTTGTTTTTTCTCAGCAGAAGCCAAAGAGCAGCTAGAGCTCTGCACATCTACAATCTACAATGAAACAACAAATATTCAGATATAAACATCTGGAGGGCAAATATGTAAGACAAGCTGCAATTTGTACTTCAGAGCATCCTTTGTATCACATGGCTAAAAAAGGCAGTGGGACTCATCCCCTTTTTGACTCCAGAAAAGCTAGTTGATGAATTTGGTACTCTGGCCCTCTGTTAGTTAAATAACCCACTTACATAACTAACTTGTTCAAATTCACAGTTTTAGTCATACTGTCTCTTTGGCCAGATGTTACCAAAATGATGGATGATAATGAAAACATAATAGTCATTTTCTTGTCCATTATAGAAATGCTTGTCATATAGATATTAATTAACTGAATTTTGCACAGATGCAGGGGGCAAAGGGGAGCCAATTCAGGGGAAAATTTATTTCTATCTCTCACAGCTTCGTCTTTATAATTGTGCATTGCTTAACTCTATTGTCTTCTTGATACCTGCAGATTAATTTTGTTTGTTTTTTGGGAGATTTTTTGGTAAGTTTTCAATAAGTTGTTTCTAAGTTTGAAAACCTGTGACTTTCTTTCAAGTCAGAGACTGAGGAGGGGAAGTTTAGAGAATATATTAAAAAGACATAATATATATAAAATATATAATTGCATTTTTATATTATATACATTAGATATAAAATATATTTTTAAAATAAATAAATAATTCTGTGGAGTTGTGCCGTATGGAAGGAAATGAGTGGAAGTACAGATGCCTATTTGGAAAGGGATCACTTGAATTTCTTCCTCCTCCAAAGTAGCCTATCACCTACAGCATCTTCCCTTTTAACTCATTTATTAATGCAGGAAGAAAATATAGGCAAGATTTTAACACCCACTCCTCAGCATTTTCCACATTTTTTACAAGCGAGTTCAAAAGGGTCAAATAGGGCATAAAATGTTACTGGAAATGCAGCTGGGTTTTTAGAGGAGGTAAGAAGGGGGAGAAAATTTTCTGTGGACAATTAACTTTTTCTAAAGGAAAGAAAAGTTTCCCACAGGAACATGAAAATGTGTGTGTGTATTTAAAAAGGGGGAAAAGTGTTGATTACTTTTCCCTGGCTGACTTCTATTACTAGAAACCTTTCCCACCACAGCAGGGTAAGCTGTTTAATTCCCAGAAAACTCTGTCAGGGAGCTTTAAAAATGAAACATAAAATCAGTGTATAATCTAGGCAGAATATGACTCACTCTGTGAGTTCTTTGCAAGTTTGAGTCAGGGTGTTACTTCTGAGAGCAGCTGCCACCAGGTCCCCAGGAAATGCAGAGCTCCAGTGAAGCATTGCCCTCACAGACACAGCTCTGCACAAGCCCAAAAGTGCTCTGTGTTTTGTTATCTGTCAGACACACAAGTGCTTCTCTGCAACCCTAACAGCCTGAGAAAGAGGGTGTGAGGAACCAGAACCCCTGCTCCACCTGGTTTGAATATTGACATAATAGAGATTCGAGAAATGAAGCAGAGGGAATATGATCAGGTTGGACAATAGTATCAGGGCGCCAGTTATTTTAGAGGGTGGAAGGGGGACACATTACAGTTATACTGGGAAAGCTTAGGCTCAATCTGAGTGTATTGACAAAGGACACAGTTTTATGGATTGAAATGCCAGCCTTCATTAGAGAAAGTGCCACGTTAGAGCAGTGCTGCCTCCTGCCCAGCCTGGAGGGCTGGCAGAGGGAGATCACAGAGGATGAGAGAACAGCAGCCACAAAAGCACTGATGCTTCAATCAGCCTTTGATTGACTGGATAAGCATCACAGGGGTGTGATGCTGAAAGTACATTTTCAGACACCATCCATACCTGCCTTGGCCAGGGAGCTCTCAGGGGAAGAGACACATCTTGCCTTGGCCTTGAACTGAGCACAGGATCCCTGTTCAGGCCATTTACTCTTGTAGTGCTACCATGAGAGTGGCAGTAGGGAACTGGAGTCAGTATCTCTGCAAGAGCAGCAGAAGCCAAAAAATTCACTACTGTTAATTAAAAGAAAAAAGACACTGGAATAGAAATAGTAAACCTCAGTAAAAATTAAATTAAACTGTACAGCCCAAAGGGTTAGATTCTTGCCTGCAGGAGAAATATTATTTAGACTTGATTATATAGATTTGAAATTGAAGTTATGAGAAATTTCTTGTATCATGAGAAAAGAAGTAACTTGCTAAATGCATAAAAGCTACTCGTATACTGATTTCCAAAGACATCAGAAGCAGAAAGCCTGCCAGAGAGTGTGTAAGGCCAAGAAATTATGAAAATATTAAAGAGGCATTCTAAACAGCTTCTTGAAGTTAAGGCCTACTTGGGCCACTACTCTGTATGGTTTATTTCTGCTGTTGAGAATAACTTCCAAGTTTAAAAACCTCATTCAATCCATTATCCATGAAATTCCATCCCAAATCACAAAGTCAGATATTTTGAAGTTACATTAAGGTTCAAGAATAAGCAGAAAATGAAGAAGACAGCCAAGACAAAGATCAGGAGAGCAGCTGTAAAATTCTAGTACCTCACAGGAATGAGAAACCAGGGCTGTAAGTGCAGGCTGGAAGATGGCTTCAGGTTAGAGAGGGGGGTAGCAAAAAAAAATCCCTATCTCCAGATGCCTGACTTTTAATATGGTTGGGGATGAATTTTGAGGGAGCAAACAGGGCTACTCTGCAGAAATGCCAATCTCCTCTGAAGGAAAAGGTTCTGCTGTAACTGGCAACCAGCTCAGGACAAAGGGCTACATGGATGCCAAGGTAAGGATGTCTGGGCAGTGTTGAATCACAGCTGAATGAATAATGAAGAAACTCATAGAAAGTAAAAATGACCTTGAGAAATTAAAATAAGACCAGAGGGATTTTGAACCTGAAATCTGGAAACCAGAGGCAGAGTTTGAGCTGAATAACTGAGAGAGATTTCATTGTGGTTAATGCATTAGGGCCAGTGCCAGAATGTGTTTGTAGAAATTCCTTTTAGGACGTGGTGCAAGTTATTTGCAGCAAGCAGGTCATGCCATTCCAGAGGACAGGAAGCAGAATAATAATTTTCTTCTGTGACTGTTTCCAGTGAAGAGATGGCAAATGGCTAGAGGCTGCAATAGCAGCTAAAACTCTTTTATTTTAACTCCTCCAGCTCCTCTGTACCCAAAGTCAAGGCTGATCCTTGCTCATTTGCTGAGCACATTGACACACTGGCAGGCAGCTAATAGTGAGGATGAGAGTAGAATAGCAGAGCTAGAGACAGTTCCTATAGATACAGGCTAAAGGCAGGAGGGAGAGCAGGTGAATGGCAACTCCCAGAATTTATACTGAATTTGTTGTGATTCAGCCCTGGTCCCTAAATGAGGAGGAGCAGAAAGGGCTCTGAGATTTTCTGGAGGGAAACCAGGAGAAGAGAGACTTTATGGCACTGATCCTACTCAAGACACTGCTACTAGAAGAGAAAGATTTCTTTGGGAAAGAGGCTTTACTGCACTTTGAAGAAATGTGTCAGAAAGGTGTAAGTGAGCTTCACCCACAGTGCTTGAGAAGAAGAAGGATGTTGGCACAGGTTCAGTGGGGAGGACAGAACCAGAGAAAATCAGTGCTTATAGCAGCACTGTAGCTAAATGTTACATTGCATATTGTAGAAATCTCAGTTTACTTTTTCAAATGACTCTTAAAACTTGGTGTTGACACATTAGCACGGATCCAAACAACAGGATACAAATATCAGTTCTTAAAAAAAGATTGATGAGGCCTATGGCAATTTACAGTTATGTAGCTTTAGTTTGTCAATGTGCCTAGAATATCTAGGAAACCTAAGAAGAGGATATGTATTTCATGCCATGTTTGTTTTGAGGTAAGCCAGAACCTTTGAATGAAAAGTGAATGTTTGCATGTGATTGTGTTAAATACTTGGAGTGGAAATCAGAAAATTAGAAAAATGAAAGAAGCTCCTGAAAGTTTGAACTCCTCCTATAAAGGGGGAATTTCCACTGACAACAAGGAAACAGAGACTGGGAAGATCTTGCTGACCCCCCAGATATGCAGAACGCTGCAGATTTTTTAGATCACGCTCATGTCACGAGAAAGGGTTGGAGCTGCCAATATTGCAATACTTTGCATTAAGTTAGGTCGGAAAATGAAGTCATTTGACCATCAGTCAGCAGAGGATGATTTACCATTTTTTGGAACTGTCAGGAACTTGTTGTACATATTTAAAGTTGGTTTTGCTTTGGATGCATATGCTAATGCCAGTATCAAAAGAATGTTATGTGCACCAACATAGACGATTTGGGGCATGGCTCATGTTAGCAGAAAGCCAGAAGTTCTCCTGAGGTAAACTATTGCACTCCTCACTTAGGGGGGACTGCTACGTGGAACTGCATACCTGGGATGTTTCCTTGCTCTTTATGGGAAAGGGTTTATATTTAGGACAGAACACGCATCCCTGCATCTCAGGCATTCTGAAGGGAATGGTCAGGTGGTTAGAAGAGCTGCAGTTGCCTGATCACGGATCTGATCCCACATGTGATTATCGTTGTCTGATCTCTCTGGCAGGGACAGGCCTGGGCCAAGCATGGCCAGGCTGATGGCTTGCCCAGATGGTCTTGTTAGTAAATTAATTGCCAGCAGTGTTAAGCAAGGGATAAAGAAAGCATTGCTCAGGGGAATGAGTGTATTCAAAAGAGACATCTGTTTCACCTCGCCCTTTAATTTGCAAAAGTGCCATCATTCCTAAACCAACTGTCGAGGTAGTGGACTTAAGACAGAAAAATTGGGCTCCAGAGCAGCCAACAGCTGCCTTTGGTTGTAGTGCAGAGCAAGCCTAGGAAGTCACTTGGCTCATAAAGTCCTCTCAACTCAATACTCCTCATAAAATCTTTGTTATAAGAATCTTGTGCTTCAGGTAGTAAATAATACAAAGCATCTGAGAAAACAAGCATACTGTGGGGTGTGATATTCACCAATTGTACTGGACAATTTCAAAGGAGGTTTATCAAGACCACAAAGCATCTGAAGATTATAAAAATCCTTCCTCAAACTAAGAGGGAGCTTTTTTTGTCTGGAAGACAGGAGGATTTAGAAAACTGGTGCAGGAGATGTAATACTCACATTGCAGGCAGGGCCTCTGCCTGTGTGGGGTCAGGGCAGCCCATGTGCTCACATCTCCCCCACATACTGCCTGTAGATTAAGAAAATTTTTTTTTTTTACAAAGCTTAGCTGAGATGGAAACAAGAAGCTGTGCAAGTAAAATTGTAGTCAGATTTTTTTCTTAGCAGATTTGGGGTCCAGAGAGGGATTAAGGGAGAAGGTTTGAATACAGACAGACTTATCAGGCTTTTTGAGAATTCAGAAACCCATACCTCATCTATTTTTGCCTGCAGCTCAGTGTAGTCAGTGAGCTTAAAGCCAAAAGCATTAATATGATATTGTCAGTGACACTACTGTATAATGGAGACTGAGCAGTTCAAGTGCTGCTGCTAAACCCATTCCCTGTTGTGTCTATGATGTTTGGGCTCCTTCCAAAACTGGGGATTAACCAAACACGTCACTGTTAATAAATGTTGAGGTGATCATCTCTTGTTATACGCATGAGTTATTATCCTGTTCCTTCTCCTTTACTTGTATCATTTGACATGGAAGAAAAATCTTGTGTAAATTTTTCGTTAATTATTTTCATTTATTTTTGTCTCTAGTTCCCAGCTCCAAAGGCAGCAACACATCTCTCCATCTTGGTAGCTCGAAAAAAGCAAGAGCTGAGAATATAAACCTGGCACAGCTTTTTTTGTGTTTGGTCCTAACCTGAGCACTCTGCCAGACCTTGTGGATGTGGAGCAATGGAATAGTAATCATTTAAACTGAAAGATGGTAGATTTAGATTGATTGTTATGAAAAAATTATTTCCTGTGAGGGTGATGAGGCACTGGCACCGGTTGCCCAGAGAAGCTGTAGATGCCCCATCTCTGAAAATGTTCAAGGCCGGAAGGGATAGCACTTTGAGTAACGTGGTACAGTGGAAGGTGTCCCTGCCCATGGTGGGAGGGTTGGAACTAGGTGATCTTTAAGGTCCCTTCTAACCCAAACCCTTCTACAATTCTTTGTGAAAAATGAAAGAAATCTTTTATATGTACTTTTGCTAACAAAAAAGTTGAAGTCAGCCTCCAACACAATGAGAAGCAGTGCAGCTGTGCAGGGAACTCCTTGTCTGAAGGAAGATGGTCCTGTGCCACAAGCCTAGTCCATAAAGCAGGAGAGGAGTATGAGAGTGTTTCTGAAGAGGAGTAGAATCAGAGCAACACAGCAGAAAATCAAGAGTATCTAGGAAAGATTTATTTGAGTAACGCTCAAGGGAAAGAAGAGCACTTTTGAGTAGCATGTTAATATGTTTGAAATACTTCCAACAATTCATATCAGTTCATTCAGCCATATGCTACCTCTATTTATTTGTTGTTCTACTGTGTCAGACTTCAGGCATCTGGAGAATAAACGCTCAAGAAATGTCAGCTATAAGTCAGAAAGGTTTATTGTTTATTCTCTTGGAGCTGCCTTCCAATTTATCGAAGCAACACCAGAGTTACAACAGAAATTTTTATCCAGAGTAGCACTTCCAGCAGGCCATGTAGAGAATTTTGTTTGGCTTTTTAATTACTCCAGGCTCATTCACATCCCTCTCTGCCCCATTTCAGGCCCAATAAATTTTCCATGAGGAGCAGCACTGCCAGTGACTACTCGAGTCTGAGTGATTCCCAGCTGCTCTTTGGCTCCCAGTTCTGCCCGGAGAACGCGCAGTCGGCAGCGGCACCGCTGGAGCTGGGCACGCAGCCGGGCCAGCAGAACTCCCAGGATGTGAGTCTCACTCAGTCAGCCCTGTGCAGGCACACAGCCACCATTCAAAGTTAATGGAAAATGCTGAAATCAGGTGGTAACATTTGCAAATGTCAGTAACTGCTGAAATCAAGTTGTCTTCTTCCTACATACACATCCTTACTGTGATAAGACAAAGTAGCAGCCTGGTCAGATGAATGTGGTATTTATAACAGATTGCTATAAATTATTATTGAGATAGGTATTATTTTCTTCAATCACATTTTTTAAGTTACTGAAATAATATGAAATTATTCTCAAGCTGATGTCTTTAGACCACCTACCTAGCTAAGTTAGAATATTACATCTATTTTTCTTTCAAAAATAATGTATTTCACTTCCTTAGCTTTCTATAAGGATGACAGAGCTACTCAGTGTTTGCTTCCCTGCACTGACAATGACCTTGCAGCTCTGTTGTTAAGGTAGATGCTTGGATGATTTTGGATAGAGGTGAAGAGTTTCTATGCTCACAATATTCTTCCTACAGCTCATGGTTTCTGGTGTTGCCAGCCTCCACTAAAATAGTTCCTGCTCAGCTTACAGAGAGAAGTGATCAGAATAAACACACCTGGAGCAAAGATTAGGGAAGAGCAGTGGTGCCAGCTTGGAGGCCCCAGGCTCTCCTTCAGTTCCAGATGCTATCTGCTGTCCTATGCATTTTGCCTTGGAGCAGTTTTCATCGGACACAAAACAGGAAATTCCCTTTTCATTATATAAAAACATTAATGGAATTTGCATTTTCTTATGTTTTAAGGAAAAAGCATTTCCATTTTTGTCACACAGTGTCTGGAAATTTTGTAGAATGAAGCTTTCATATTAATATTAAATTTCTGTTCTAAAATGTGTATTGAAGCATGTGAAAAACTCATCTACAGTCTGTCGATGTTGCTTGTTGGCAGCAAAATGATGTCATCCACCAGGCAATTCAGTAAGATTTTTTTTTTTAGATTCCTGTGCAGGGAGATTCTACTGACAACTTGAACTTTTCTACAATTTCAGGAACACTGAAATTCATTTATAGTCCCTGTCTTGAACATAGAAGGGAAAAAACCCAGCATACCTTATAATTGTAGCAAACTGAAAATCTTCAAGATGACAGAAAAGCTTGTGTCTGGAGGAATTTGGGCTGCGTCTCAGTTCCACAGGGAGTTGATCTAACTAGGCACACTAAATGAGGCATAATCTCACAAAATTCTTAATCTCCTCATCCAATGTAATCTGTCATATCCAATCACTGTGTAGTCTGTTTGCACTGGATAAACAAATGGTTTCTTCTAATTAATGTTCTGATTATTTTTGTACTTCAACAGTTTTCTTTTGTTTGTGTCACAGAGTGAGCCCAGTATTTTTACCAAATACCAGACAAAACCACAGTTATTTGATGAAGAAACAAGAGAAAAAGGTTCTCTTAATTTTGGTGCAGGAAGAGTAAAAAGTGTCTTGGAAAATTTTGAAGTGAATAAGAACAAAATAAAGGACAAATATGACCGGTATGTAGACATCCACTGGAAATTCTTTCTCTTCTGGTGATTATCACTCTCTGCAGCTCCTTCTTCCCCTCTTACAAATCATATATGGTATATCTGCATATTTCTCCAAGAGAAGTATTTTCAGGTTTTAAATAATTTCTAATTGGAAAGAGTTGCAAGGTAAGAGAATAGTGTTTATTTGCAATTTATGTAACACATTCAGCCATAAACCCCACTGAACAGCAAAACTCTAACCTGAATTTACCTTTATCTAATCAGCATTGTTTCCTTTTTCTGTATTGATTTTCTGTGAAAACCCTTTTTTCTCAAACTTTTATAGGCTGTGTGGGGAGTGATAAAAGGGACTCTGAGGATGGCCTTCACATTTGGGCCAGATGAGGGGATTGCCAATCACACTTGTGTGCAGATTGCATCATTATAAACCTACACATATCTCTAGAATTTTATTTCCATACAAGATTTTTATGTATTGTTTTTTTGGTAACAGACAAGCGTTATTTGCTAATGTAATTTGCATCTGCTCTTTGTCAGATGTCAAGAATTACAGGTACCTGTAGGTCCTGAAGGACTTCAAGGAACAAGCCAGCAATTTGAAGCTCAAAAATGAAATATGGCAAACTCCCCAGTGCACCTATAAATAATTCTTAGCACTGTACATTTTGTAATGTAACATCCAAAGTGAAGTGTGTTTTTATTAAAAGCCTTTGATCAAACCTGGCTATGTATCTCTCTTGCCCTTTTAATGGACACTGCATTTCTGAAAAGACAAAATTTTATTCTCAATTGCCTATTAGAAGAAGATTTTTGTAATGAAATGACAAAGTATTTTTAAATGTTTAGGCATCACTCATAATTATTCCTTATTTTTTCTTTAAATGGATTATGCTTCTTCCTACACTCCAGACTTGCTCCCAGATTAGAAGCCTGCTTTTAGAAATAACTGTATTATCTTTTCAAAGATAAGCATATAATTTATCAATTTGTATCCCCCTCCAGTTTGACTAAGAAAATTCGTATCTTCCTTTCCATAAGGCTAGGGAGATTTCTCATAACTAGATTCTACCTGGCCTCTGCATATTTTTGGCTGTTGTAATTTAGATCACTCAAATGATTGACTTCAAATGACCCAAATCTTCAGAGAGGAAAAGGTTATCACTTTGCTTAGCAACCATCCGTGCATTTTGGTGTGGCAAGTTAATCATGAATATAGCCTGGTTCCTGATACGCTGGCTCAACTTAAAAGGGCAGATAACAGAAACCGCAGGCATAATCTCAGGAGAAAAGGATTTGCAGTATTTGTTCTTCCTGGCCTGGGCTTTGTTGATGCTGAAGCTTTTCCCATGTTTTCCCCACAGTTATTTTAGTCCAAGCACAATACCCGTGTATCGCAGCAACTGGCACGTCACCGCACAGGCTGGGCCCTTCCGGAGCTGATAACACAGTGCTCACACCCCAGCAGCTAATGGACAGCTGGGCAAATCCAACTAAAAATCTGAGAGAGAGGCCAAAAATCTGAGAGCAAAAACCACATAACTTCATGCATATGATATATATGGGCGTGTGTGAATATGTATTTTTTTCTTACTTTACATTGCAGAGTCCATGTTTTCCTGAAACAACTGAGGTGACTTCAAAGGGTTATGCCCCCTGAAGTAATCATGTTTCTGTGCTGACATTTCATGCTACACTATGCCTTGAAGTGTTTCCTGTCTCATTTTTACAGTGATCTTTTCAATTTTTGTACACTTCAGTAATTTACATTTCTGGTTCTTACTTGGTGGTTTTTTTCCATTTTAGTGAAGTCCTAAGCACCTGTATTTCCAGCATCAAAGACAAGCTTCAAGAGGTAAGTTACTTCAAATTCAGAATGTAAAATAATGAAGAGTTAGAAATACTACAGATTAATCAGTGTTCACTTTCTCTCCTTTGCTATGCTGATATCTAAAATATGACATTCTGTGTCTTAAGCACTCAAATACTTTAAACCAACAACCGTAAGAGGGTTTTTTTGTATATACCATTGCCTTTGTGTCCTTAGGGTCAAAGTCTTTAGGGACTTACCTCAGAGCCAGTGGTGGAATTTCTCTGGGTCTCTAGAGCAAAACAAGCTTCAGTGGCAGCCTGCAAATATCAGTTCTTTTCCCCTTCTGCCTGAAGAAAGCAGTCTATTCTCAGGATTAGTCATTGTGGTCTGAAGGTGAAGGTCTCTGACCCAACATTTCTGTAATTAATTTTATTAGTTAATATTAATCCTATTTTACAGATCAGTATCTCTTTTTTGAAATATGTTCAGATTTCATGAGCCTTTTGAGCCATCCCAGATCTTCTTTGGGGTTGCAACCAACATCTGGACAAATTGTTTCAAGTGACAGATAAACAACCATTTTCAGGCTGTTCCATTTCATGAGTTGCAGTCATTGTTCTGTGGCATCTGGGGATGTGATTTTGCAAACAAAGAAAAGACAATGTTTTAATTTTCCCATTTACCTTTGTTTTTACAGCTGCCAGTGTGCTTCGAGAAGTTTGAAGAAGTGCTTGATTCCAAACTCAAATCCAGTTTGGATGGCCTAGAAACCCTTTTCAAGACATGTAAGTCCTTCCTCTGTCCCTGTTAACAGCAGAGGGCACAGTCAAACTGCCAAATGTCAGCATGTTGTCTGGAGGCTGGGGTGAATTGGGCAAGTCATTCTGCTCACAGCTGTTCTCCCTTAGGGAGGAGAGAAAAGAAGATTTATCCATGGTATGGACTTGTCAGTTTTTCCATTCCTACTGTCTCATTTTTTCCTTTTCTCTGTTCTCTTGTACTTAGGTGTGGCATGGTTAGACACTGTGCTCAAATTGATAAACACACCTCTGGTTTTGTGTTTTGTCTGGAGTACAATCATTTTTAGGCTATCTGGACTACTAGTGGAATACACAGTAAAAAAATAACTTAGATATTTATATCCTGAGTATCCACTTTCAGTTTTTAGGGCTTTCTCAGATTTTCATATGTTAGTTTGAAGTCTTCCATTGCTCCTCTGTGCTTGAAGTGATTAAGTTTTGGATGTAAACAAAACTAGTATTGCTCATTTCTTGAATGAGAAGCACATAGTGAAGCACATTATTGCCATGATAAAAGGGTGACCTCCAGAAAAGCTAATAAATATAAAATTCTTTTGAACAACTCTGTCTCGGAAGTGGCTAATCACAGAAATCTTTATTGAGGGAAAATGCTTCAAGAAATCGTTTCTAATTTAACTTAGACCTGAGCCTTTGAGAGTACATTAATTTTTAATGCTGGTGTGATGCTTTATCAACACTCTGTCAGGACTGCTCAGAGCTTGCTCTGCTCTGTGCCAGAACAAGAGGCCATTTTCAATATACACAAGAAATGTGAAGTGAGTTGTATCTTGTGAGATGAAGGCAGCAGACCTTCACAAAAGCACAGTGGTATTTACTGTGTGGCAAAATGTGGCTTCTACAAAGCACATCTCTGACAGATAGCTTTTAAATCAACAAAGCCCTCTCAAGCAAAAAGAGTGGAGTCTGATTCATTATGCTGGAGGCCATGATAGGCTGTACATTTGAAATACCAATCTCATTGTACTAAGAACATTCCCTTGCTGTGCTGGGCAAGTGCTCTTGGTGGGACCCTAATGTAAACAAAAATCTGTCTGCTTTGGCCAGCGCAGCAAATTCCCTCTTACACATTTTCCCACCTCCTAATTACTTCAGTGCCTCAGCTTGTCCACTCTGCAGCAGGACTTTGCCTAATTTCGCATAGCTCGTGAACAGAAATTGTTGTCATGGCACTGAAAATCAAATCTATTGTTCATGGCTCCCCCACTTCATTCCATACCATTTACTCAGTTGTCCTGTTTCCTCTCCATATCCATTTTCAATGAATGTGCCTTGAATGAAATGAGAAACCTCCCAGAGGTGCATGCTGCTAGATTTTCAAAGCAATTGAAAAGAAAAATTGGCAGTTTCTGTAATGCATCATGCTGCAGAATGTTGAATATATAATGAAAATCATCATATGCTGCACAATGTTGTTCTTTTTATATTTCTGGGAGGTTCATCTGTCACTGGTTAATTGCAGATAAACACTGTCATTTGACTGATCTCACAGTGATGGATAATTAAGTTCCCACTAAATAGATACCTACACTAGCGCCTTGAAAAGAGGCAGTTCCCTTGAAAAACTGGTATAAAATTCCAAAACTCAGGTGAAAGGGCTAAATTCAGAGCTAATAAAGTTCTGAATGCCAGTGAGTGATGATACAGTAACTTGGGATGTGGGTGACATGGCAGAGATATGTTAAATCACTGGCAATGGAGGATTTCACAGGTAGGAGAGGAATGCAGAAGATGAAGAGAACTAGTGCACCAGAACAGCTCTGAAAAGCAAAGGAAGGTGGAACTTGAAATCAAGTCTGTCTTCATTAAAAGCTTATAAGGAGTATCTCAGGTTGCATTTTTAGCAGTGGGTAGCAAGCACGTTTGGATAGTCTGCATAGCCACCAGGCAAGAGCAAAACAGAAAATATTTTTCAAAATATATTTCCAAAGCATTTCCAAGTGCTGTTGGGCTGGCATGGTCTGTGCAGGAAGATTTTTTTAAATGTTCTCTTTTGAGTGTTTGTCCATATGTGCTTGCACACAGTGGAGAGAGCTGTGTCTGGCCCTGGAGATGATACCAGGTTTGGCTGAGCAACTTCCACAGAGGCACAGGTGCTCTGGGCCTTGCTCACATCTCAGTGTGCAGTGCACAGGGAGGTAAATAGGCAGACAGACCCTGTCATGGTGGCCTCAGTTCTTCCACCTTATATGCATACAGTTTCTCTGGTTGACTTGCCCGCTCATTATTTTCTCTTTCCTTCTGGTTTCCACTCCTGTAGCTTGTTTCTTTTCATATTTTTTCACATTTTAATTTTCATATCTACACTTCTATTAAAGCCTTCTATTTTTTTATACAAACGTCAATTTTCACCACTCAGCCCTCTCTGTGCTGCTTTGCTGTTCTGGTATCTGGTAGTTCCAGCTGTGACAGCTCAGAACAGCTGAATCCTCCACAACACCTTGTCTGCAGTGTACACAAGCAGCATCCTCCCAGCCTGAGTGCCACAGGCAATCCTCTGACTCACTGCCATCAAGTGTGACAAAGTAATGTGCAATATGTCACTTGCAGAGGTATGAGGTGATGCAGTTCTCTGACAAGATGCAGGGCTCAGTGAGCAGTTTTCAAGCATGACTTGCTTCCAGACTCCCCAGGCCCAGCAGCTGCTGGCAAAGTTTCCAGGGGACATGGCTGTGTTTCAAATGGTGAGATTTGAACTTGTTTACCTTGAACAGTATGGTCCAGACTGGCACACCCAATTCAGACTCCCTTATGTCCTGTATGGATTGAAAAGTCAAAAAGTTTGAAACTGATTTAAAAATGTTTTTTTCCATGTAGCTGGTAACTAGCCATGCAGTGATGGACAAAGCTGTTGAGGGACTTAACCAGACTCCAAAACAGCTCATTATGGATGGTGAGAGGAAGTGTGGATGTTCCAGTAGATACTGGAATCCCTCACTGTCACAATTGAGGGCTTGGAGCAGTGTGTGCCGTACCACAGGGTGACATCAGGGGCAGCTCATCCCATCGTCCCCTGATGCAGGTGTTCTCCGATGTCTTGTGGAACAGGACCCAGGCTAAGCCAGCACAAACCTGCCAGCTGACTGCTTGGAGTGTATCTGAGCAGGATGCAGCCATGTCAGCCCAACTGTCTCACCCTCTGGCACAGCTCCATGGCTGCCCAGGGAGAGCATGCAGTGCTCTGCTGAGCTCCAGGGCTGTCTTCCCTGCCCATGTCTCACCAGGTTTATAGCACCTCCAATCTCCCCTACTGAATCTGGGCATGGGGTAGCCAACCTCCTTCCAAAGTGTTATTTAAAGTGTCTGTGCTGTTAGTGCCAATCTCAGGATGAGCTGCATAGATGATGATAGAGAGACATCAGAAGCAGTTGCTGTTTAATATTCCTAGGCTGGAATGCTGGTGCTCCCTCCCTTGGCTGCTCAGGCTGTAGTTTTCAGCTGCTGGGAGTGCAGCTGCACCTGGGTACAGGCTGATTTGCAGGGAGCTCTCTGCAGCACAGGGTGGCAGCCCTACCCCGAGGTTCTTCAGCCTTTTATCTCATGCCAGATTTCATATTCCAAATGTTGTTATTGTAAACAGCAGCATCAGAACACAAGGGTACAGCAAATCAAAACACAGCAATGTCTCAGATTGTAAAAAACTGCTTTGTTTAAATTACCTCGAGAGAGGCACAAGTCTGTGCATAAGTCACCCATTAACTGAGTAAAGATTTCCTGTCTGTGATCAAGTTATTCAATAACTATCTGCTGCAGGTTTTATTTGAAGAAAACCTCTAAAGCAGCCCTTCTTGATCATATTCAAAGAAAAAAGACTTAACAGGGTCCGTGATGTGATCTAATTTGGCTGTCTCAAAGCCTATTTTTTTTTGTAAGCCTTTATTAACACTTATTTTTACCTTGTTTATTAGTGTTTGACAAGTCTGAACACTTCTCTGGGTATGGAAGCAGGGAGGGAAGGAGAATGCCCCTCCTCTGTACTGAGGGTTTTTTCTGCAGAATACTCCTACACGTATAAACGAAACACGTTCAAAAGGCTGGCTGCTGCTTGCTTGCCGGCAGCACGCTGTGCTGAGTCAAATGTATGTGCAGATCACAAGCCCAGTGGATGCAGGACTATTTTTAGACTGAGGATAGTATGTTGAAGAAGAATAGATAGATTAGGGAAACCAGAAAGTTTTAAAAATAAGTCTGAGCTAAAATTAAGCATATGGGGAAGAGCAGCAAGGTAAGCTTGCAGATGCTGCCCTTCCTGTATCTTCACGATGTAGACATGGAAGGTGATAAAGTGACATGAAAGGAGTTTCTTCCTTTAGTCACTACTGTTTCCCTTCTCTTTGTAGGCTGGCAGGCTCCCCAAAAGCCTCCTCTCAGATTGCAGGTAACCTTTGTTTCCAATCAGGGAGATGAAATGTCTTAAAGGCCCACTCAAACATTCACTCCCCCGTTACAAACCCATTCTACAAATTATAGATTTCCAGGTTTCTAAAACAGCCTAAATCTGTCAAAGCAAAACACTAAAAGATTAAAAACAACAACCAAACTGGCTGCAACAGCATATTGTTAGAAATACCTGCAGATAATCCTCAGAAATCAGCCAAGCTCCTACAGAGAACAAGGCAAAGCCATGTGGTGATGTGCATCCTGAAATAATGGAGAAATTCCCCTCGAGCTCAAGTCTGGGAGGTGGTTTTAATTCAATGTGTGTGAGGACGGTGCACAGATAAGGTAACTGCAGGGTTCTGTCTCCCAGATGACAGTTGTGTGCACTGTGCCCAAGCAGGGCTCCTTTGGAGGAAGCAAAGTTAAAATCCCAGCAGGGCACAGGGGATTCCTGGTGCCAGGAGGTGCCATTCCCTGTGCCCATCCCTGAGCAGCACCCCAGCCCTGCGCCACCCCGCGCCTCAGCTCTGCGTGGCTGAATGAGACAAACACTTTCAATCTCCTTTCATAAGAGGAGATTACCATGTAAGCACTTAATTAACTTGCAGCTTTTCTCTGCCCATGTCTGGCTCAGTCTCTTTCTTTCCTTGCACATAGACAGCTGGGAGGGTGGGTGGGCTTCCAGACATCCTGGGGTGCATAGCAGTTCTGTCAGCCAGAGCTGGTGCACTGCCACTCACCCCATTGCCCAGTGTCACCTGTGGCCTCTGGGACTGGCATTTGCATCCTTGTGTCACTTGCTAAATATCTGAATGACCTTTGGCTTTTGCACCCAGGTGACTATAGCAGATTTGAAGCCTGTTTGGCTCATGAGAAGGCCTTGATGAGCACCTGTCAGAGCTGCCTTTTCCCCTCATCCCACTCAACTCAAGAGCTGATGTTTTTTCTTTAGTTGAGGCTTACTTTTTAAGTTTCCCCTTATTTTTTTCTCCTTCTTTTTTTATTACATAACAACTTCCAGTGAAAAGCTTTGTTTGAATCTACAGAAAGGCCACTGTGTTGTTTTTGACAAAGAAGTCACCTGCATTGTCTTGGAGCATTAAATCACAATCCACTTTTTATAAAATCTTGTTCTTATTCTATTTCCCTTCATATCTCTGCATACTTTTCTCCTCAATGTCTGTTCTAAAACCTTGCACCATATGAAAACAAATTACTAAGCCCATAATTGCTCAGATTTTTTCCTTTCTTTCTTCACAAAATTTCAAAAACATCCCTGTTTTTTCAGAAGCAAGGCCTGTACAATCACTTTCTGCCTGCCGCTCCCTAATAGTTATTAGCTCTTTAACCAATTCCATCTACAGTTTGACAGAAGGCCACAGCTCACTGAGATAATTAAGTCCCTGGAAGCTTAATGAAAAGAGCTGAGCAGGAAGAGAAGGGATCCCCAGTGCCCTGCAGCTCTGCAGCCTTTGAGCACAGCACTGTGGGGCAAGAGGTTCTCAGCAAGGAGCTGAGATAAACACTGGTGAGCAGGAACAGCTTCAGATGTGCTCTCAGCTCCTCTGACACCAAAGTCAATCAAACACCTTGGATCTGTAGCAAAAGAAGATTCATTAATTGCAGAGCTCTTGTAGCAGCTTGTTGAAATGTAGGCTTTATTCTGATTTTTCCCGGGTGTGCAGTGCTCCAGCACTCCAGGGTTTCAGTTATCCTGGCCCATTGGTTTGGCAGTGCTTTACCTTAGCAAGAGTGTTTTGGATCCTGTTTTATGCCAACCAGCCAACATTCCACACCATCTGTACACACCTTCCTGCACCCTTCACAGGAAAGACCAGACATGTTTAGCTCTTTCTCTCCTCTCTTTCCCAACTCTTTCTCTCTGTCTTAATTTACAAATTTAAAGTAGACTTCCACAAGATTGCTAAAGATTTTTCATCTCCACACACAATGCAAACTGTGTTCCTGTACCATAGTGTATTAGGCACAGCAGTGGTTCCCATCAGAGTAATTGAAGCTGTGTGGGGGGAGTTATATTGTTATACAATCATATAACACAAATCCCTGGGGTTTTATCAGTTTTTCAAAAAGACTGACTGAAGCCAAGAGCAACTTGCTTCAATTTAAAACCCTCCCAGGGAGCCTGTGCCTCCACAGGACTCTGCTGGAGCCCCCACTACTAAGTGCTGGGCACAGCTGCCTGGTTCAGGTGATTTCTGACCCCATCTCTTCCCATGACCAGCAAATGGAAATTCCAATTCTTTGCACACTCCTTCATAATTTCTCTCTATTGCTTCTAGCAGTTTTCCTTCAGTTTTCAGCCTCCTGTGCATTTGTGACACAGTTTCTCTGGTTGCTCTTCTTAGCCATTAACTTCTTACACCTCCATCCAGTTCAAGCCCCATTTCCCATCACCTGGTTGCATGAGAGTGTTGTTTCTACAGGGGTGGATCAGCTGTACTGGGGTCCCCCTGCCTTGGCCATGCCTGTTGTGTACCTGGCAGACAACCAAGCCTCAGCCTTCCCTGCATTCAGCCTACCAAATTCTGCAGCTCTGCACAGCCTCTCTTCTCCAGCTGCCACATTAACAGAGGGCAGTAAATGAGGTTTGGACTATGTGCAGCATCTTATAAATGTCAAGTGCCTTCCATTAAAAATCCACCCCATTGTTCATTGCTCGGGGTTGGGAAGATCACAGCAGGAGAATCATGTGGTGATTCATGCCAAGCCATGCAGAGAGTAGCAATAGTACTGATAGCACTTTATTCACATTTACAAATGAAAGACCAAATGTGGTTTTTATTGATTTCCCTATTTAGTGGAAGATGCTCTTCAAAGTCACTGCAGCTTGGTGCTGAAAGCTTTGACAGAAAAAAGCCAAATGGAGCAGGCATTGCTGGAGATGGAGAGGAGACTTGCAGCCGTAAGTGAAGAAATTAATCTTTTATTCTGAATCCTCATTCTGAATTTCTCCTGCTTCTTCAAAATACTGACTGAATATTAAATTGCCTTTGAATGGTGGATTATAAAGCAGACTGTTCCTGTTATAATGAAAGGGGAAAGACATATTAAAAAGCTAATTCTAGGCCAGATACTGACAGAGGCTTACCCAAGCACTGGCTAACAGTGCTGTAAGCTCTGACAAAGCCCTGGTCGGTAAGAGAAGAAGCCAACAGTGCCTTGTTGTGGCAGGCTGTGATGGAGCACTCACTGCTTCCTCACCTGAGACATGCCTTTGCTGGAGACTTGGTGCAGTGCACACCTGTGAGGGGAGAGCACCTTGCAGAAGTGCAGCACCTTGTCCCTTCAGCCAGGTGTGTCACAGGGAGAGGAAAAAAGACGTGACAAGAAAACAAGTGGATGTGAGCAACGCAAGAATGAACTGTCAGAGACCTCCTGATCAGGGCTGGTTTCTCCAAAGGCCCTGCTGCAGGAATTGCTTTTAGCAGGATGTGTCACACCAGCACATGAGAAGGCAGTGCTCCTAGGAGAATGGGCACACACTGGGTTAGGGGGATGCTCCAGTCTCAAACCTCTCACCTTTTGGGAGAGTTTGAGGATACTATTACACAAGAAGATACAAATTGCTAATCTTTGGGTCAATACCTAAAATTTCCTTACTATGGTGCCTTTTTGTGTGTTTTTTACTGCTTCTGCTCTGCTTTCTGCTTCCCCAGAAAGATGCTGAGATTTTGGATATGAAATCCAGTATGCAGCTGCTGAAGGAGGGTCTGGAGTCACTGCCAGCCCAGCTGAATGACCAGTTCCTGAAAGCATGTAAAGAACTTGGCTTCCTGAAGCCGTGTAATGCCTCAGCTGAGCAGCACACGCTTTTGTCTAGTGCCAGCCTGCCCCCTCACACAACAGATAAATCTTTCCAGACCTCCCCTGGGCTGTGCCAGCACTGCGTCCTGAGTGAGGAGCACCTGCACAAACCATGCTGCCCAGGCAGGGGAGTTTGCAGCTGTTCAGGCTGGTCTTATTTCCCCTGCATGACAGTGGGACAGCAGCACAGAGCCTCCCCTGGAGGGAACCAGGTCACTGGAGATGGCACATCTAAGGGTGACCTAAACCCAGCCTCAGAAGACAAAGCCAGCCCCATTGCTACAGCAGCCTGTGGCAGAGCAAACACTTTTTTGCAGGAGGTGAAATGCAGCTTGGAGACGCAGAGCTGTGCTGCCCATCCTTGCATGTGCTGGGCTGGCAGACACTTTTTGGGGAGTAGTCAGAAGAAACAGTGTCCTGTACCACTGGAAGGGCCTCTACCAACACCTCTGAGGAAGGCGTTCAGGAGAGGCACTCGAGGGTTTAAACCCCTGACACTATCACAGCAGCAGCAGCCTCAAGTTTACACCCATTCTACTCAGAAAGCTACACCTGGGCAAAGACACAGCAACTGGTCCAGAAACCATGAGGTGGAGAAGGCAGCTGTAGGGAATAAAACAAAACTGAGTCCAGGAAGGATGTCCTGGAAAAAAGCAATAAGGAGAAAGACAACACACTCCAATAAGGGGAAAGGCGAATGCTCTGGATGTGCTGACAGTGGGCTGAAGCAGAGGAAGGCAACTGGGATTATTGACTTGGAAAGCTCCAGAAAAAATACCCTTCACAGCTACTTGGTTGATCTCAATTCAGAAAACTCGGACCTGGTTTTTGCAGCTCCCCATCAGCAGATCCTCAGCAGTGCTCAGATGGGGCTTACAAAGAATTTCACACCAGTGCCACTCTCTGATAAAAGCCTGCAACAACCTGAAAGCAGAAGAAAGAGAAGTCTTGAAATTAAAAAAACAATGAATGTTTCCAGTGTAAAAAGGTATCTCTTGGATTCCTCTCCTGAGGAGGATGTACTTTCCCTGTGTAGCACAACAGGTGTAAAGCAAATGAGCTACTTCAGCCTCCAAAGCCCCTCAAGCTCCAAGAAACCACATCCTGTCAATCCGCTGGCTCAGCAGAAAACAGCCTGTTGCTCTTTACTGTTAGATTGTGATTCTTCTGATTGAAGGGGTTTTTTTCATGCTCGGAGCCCTTAGTGCAGGATGACCATTTCAGTTGCAGTTTATTCCTCTACGTGTGTTACTTGCATAGCCAGTAGCAAGACTCAGGCCTGGATGCTTGAAAGTGCTATTGTCCAGTTGGAGATATTGTAAGGGACTAAGCAGGCTCTCCCCTGGCTTGCAAAGCTGAAGGGATCTGTATTGCTTTACTTCCCCACTCCCAGCAGAAATGCCATGGGCTTGAGTTACACATTTACACAGCAGTGAAGTACCTGACATTCCCAGGGAGGAGAGGGCTGGCAGAACAGACTGTCAGCTCAGTCAGATTTGGCACAGAGGTCTACTGGAAATTCCTCAGCTAGATTGATACAGTGCTATCTCTGTGGCCCGAGCCTTCACTCTGTTTCTCACTGCAGTATCTCTGTTGGTTTGTTATGTTAAAGTTCAGGTTTTTAGTAGATTAGTATTGTTCTGGTTGATTTCCATCAGGTTCAGATTTGTCTCAGGAGTTGTTTGTGAACTTTGGGCAGGGAGAGGTTTAACTGAGGAAAACCAAACCGCAGCGTCTCAGATTCATCCAGTACTGCATCTCTTCTCATTACAGGCTGAAATTCCTCAGTTTCAGAAATTCCAGGAAGTTATTTTGTTTCTACTTTATTTGTCTTTTGTATCTCTTGGCTGATTAAGGAATTCTCCAACATACCCTTTTCAAGGCCAGTGGTTCTCAGAAACCAAAGATACAACAGGCAGATCCAGCAGATGAGATGTCTGGACAGCCCCAATTCCCACAGAGTAACTCTCTTCAGGGTGCCCAGCTGTAACTGTGGGCAGCTCCCACTGCTTCGGGCATTGGTGTCACGTTTGATTTTTGATCTGAAATGTCACCAGCAAAAGAAACATTTTGGTGTTGACAAAACCAGAATGCCACAAATTCAAATTATCCAGATTTGCCATACCAAGGGAAATGGCTGTGATCCCTTTCTTCTGGCTTTAATAAACTCATCTTCACCAGAGCCCAGTGTCTCTATGTTGGGGTTTTTGGTTTTTGGTTTTGGATTTTTTGGGTTTTTTTTTTTTGCTTGTTTGGGTTTTTTTTTGGGGAGAGGCAGAGTCCTGTTCCAGAAGGAGAACAGGCAGCTGTTCTTCAGCTGTTTAACTCCCCTGGATCCTGGAATTGGGAGGATTCTTTTTTTAGCTCCTCTCTGGTGTTTCAAGATGGAAACCTTCACCCTTCCAGCTTAACATTGGTCCAGTGATATTAATTAACAAGTAGAAGCTGGGGGTGGGGGGATAGTTAGAGATGGGGAGCCCCCAAGCCTTGGGACATCCCAGTCAGTGAAGGGGGTTGGTGGTGGCTGCCGGCAGGAGTGGCTGTTTGTTTACATTGCCCTTGTGTACCCACCCCCTCCCCAGCAGCCCCAGCACGCTGGGCAAAACCTGTTTGGTGGGCTTGCCACTCCGTGCACTTTGGAATTAACAAGGACTAGTGCAGGTCTCTGTGCAGCCCCTGGTGTGGATGCAGGGAGCTCGGCAGCGCATGGCTGAGCTTGGAGGGACCTCTGGAGGTGTCTGCTGCAAGCCCCTGTGCAGAGGCAGAGCAGGGACTGGCTCTTTGGTACGCAGAGATGGAGCATCAGTGCCATGGGGTGCAATGCAGGGCTGCCCTGGGGACCCTGCAGCTCCTTGCCACACACACACTGGAACACAGTGCAAAACAAAATCCCCAGAGATGGAGGAGTAACAGCAAGAGCAGCCAGCAATGCCTCCCCTCCCAC
>NW_005054317.1:6547084-6548715 GCF_000277835.1 Geospiza fortis
GCTTTTAGCTGCCAACAAGGGCATTTGTCCCCATATGGCTGTGAGGATGGCAGCTCCTCTCCCAGCCTTGCTGGACAAAAATGGAAGTGTGCGTGCTGCATGGCAAAAGATTTCCAAGATACTCTTCTTGCACCCTGGTGGAGCTGGTCCTGCCTCCCAGCCTGTACTCCCAACTCACTGTCACTGGTTCCTTGCTGGATCAGCCATGCCCCAGGTATGTGTGATTTCTCCTGGCCTTTGTGTCCATGGAGCTGCCAGTACCAGTGTTTGTGAGGGTCTTGTCCCATCCTTCAACCAGGGAAGGTGCCAGGGTTGTTCCTCCTGCAGCACAGCCAAGAACTGTGGAGGGCACAGGGCAGAACCATAAAACACAAACAACGGTCAGAAAAAAAGCAAAGCTGGGTTCCAGTCTGTTTGAGGGCATTTAACTGGGGCCATTTTCTCTGAAACTCTGAAACTGGAGTTTTGAACCTTTCTTGGGGAGAACCCAGGAGGAGGGGGAGAACAGTGATCAAAAGCCTGTGACACCCAGGTGGCCATGGGCACAGGGGTTGAGAGAACTGGATGGTTGCATCCTCCACCCAGCTGTGCAGGCAGCAGGCACATGGCTGCTGCAGCAGCACAGAGCAGGGGGCTCAGCTTTTCATCTGCCAGTGAGTCACTTGGCAGAGGAGGAAACCTCTGACAGCACCGAGGATGCGGAGGTGGCTGCTGTGCCCTGCCTGGTGCTAAAGGTGCTCCAGTGACTGTGGCATACAGGGCAGAGCCAATTCCCTTCCCACAGTCCCACTGCACACTCAGCACTGCAGCTGCACCTTCCTCAGGGTGAGACCATCCAGCTGCAGTGCCCAGTGCTGAAGTGCACAGTGCAGGGCAGGATCACCTGCACTCTCCCCCTGTGCAGCCTCCCCAGCACTAATCCCCAGACCAGCTGCCTGCCGTCCCTGCCTTTTGGGGCCCAGCATGCCCAAATTGCCCAAATTGCCCAAATTCCCAGTCCCTGTGCTCAGCTGGCTGCCACAGCCTCCTGACCCCACAGAGGAGGGGATGGGGGACCAGAAATGCCTCATGTGCTACTGGTGAACACAGTGCCCCGGGAATGGAGAGGTGGCAGGGAGCAGGAGTGGGACACTGTGTGGTACTGCCAGCACACCGGTGCTGTCATGGGGACCTAAGGTGCCACATGTGCCTGCTGGCCTGGCGAGAGAAGAACGATGGTGATGACAGGACTTGTCCAAGGCTTCGGCGCCTCAAGCACTGCTGAGGTGCAGGCAGGGAGGAGCAGAGGTGCAGGCAGCGAGCTGGAGTGCAGGTGCCACCCTGCAGGATGGAGTCCTGAGCTGATGGGACCTTTTACGCTGTGGCCGTACCATTGCCAGCTCAAGCCTGGGCAGGGTGGGCAGTTTTCCAGCCGGACAATTAAGCAGATTAACTAATTACCTGAACCTTGGCAGGGTCCCACGTCCCAGTGGCTGCCAGGGTGCTGCATATCCGTGCTGAGCGTTTGAGAGACAAGTGGGGGGCAGGTGTGAGGCAGGGCCCCCTCAGACCTTCCTCAGGACCCTGTGTGTGGATCCGACTGCCCCCTCCCTCCGTCTACCCCCGGCGGCCGCGGGACCAGCCTCGGCCCG
>NW_005054317.1:6549452-6550636 GCF_000277835.1 Geospiza fortis
CGGTGCGCGGCGGAGCGGGGCCGCCGGCGGCGGGGACATCGGGCGAGAACACTGGGGATGGAGAACCGGGGAGGGGACACCGAGAGGGACGCCAGGACTGAGCACCGGGGAGGGAACATTAAGGATGGGGCACTAGGAAAGGGACACCGTGGATGTTGGGGACCAAGACCAGCCACACCGGAGACACCGGGATGGGGAACACCACGGACACTGGGAAAGGGAAGACTGGGAATGGGGTCATTTGGGACGGGGACAGCTGGGAACAGAGCCCAGGGCTACCCGGGAAGGGACAGCCAAGCCGCTGTCTCTCTCCCTGGGCAGTGGGTGGCCAAGGGCGCAGCAGCATCACGGCCAGCTGCACGAGTTACCTGGGGATCTGCCACGGATCCTGGCTCACCACATCCCCATTCCCACAGGGCCACCTCGGTACTCACCATGGCTGCAGCACAGCTCATCACCTGGGGAATGCTCCTGGCCACCGGAGTCCCTGTCAAAGCCCAGGGGGTGCTGCCGGCAGGGCTGTCCTTAGGTGGGAACCCCTTGCACAGCCCTGCCTGGGGACAGCAGTGGCCAGGCCCATCCCCTGCCTGGGAGGCATCGGGGGAGCCCAGTGGTGCCGGGGCCCCAAGGAGTGAGCGCTGGGGGGTCCAGCACCCCGTGCACTGGTCCCCACCTCTGCAGGCAGGGGATGGCACCAGGGCACCCCTGGAGATGGAAACCACTATGACAGGTGCTAATAGCAAGGTCTGGAGGGAAGGCAGCACAGTCCCGGCTGTGACAGAGGAGCCGCTTGTTGCCTGGCGAGGGCACGAAGCTGAAGTCCAGGACAGCTCCCTGCCCCACGGCTCTGCACTGGATACACCGGGCCCTGAGGTGCCCACGGACAGAGGGGCAGACTCTCCAGGGCCACCCTGGGCAGGGCAGGGTCTCTCCCTGTCCAGGCACAGCGTCTCCAAGACAGCCAGCACCCCCAGCCCTCAGCAATCCGCATCCACCACTGCCCTGGACCCCACACTGGCAGCGGGGATGAGGACAGCAGAGGCCCACGCAGGGGGACACACAGCGGCAGAGGGACACACAGCGGTCCCGGGCCTCTCTCAGGATGCACCACTCACTTCAGCCAGCAGCCAGTCGGTCCCGCCGGGCACAGCCCCCGATCCCACAGGCACGGGGCCCGCCTGGGG
>NW_005054317.1:6551298-6552031 GCF_000277835.1 Geospiza fortis
CCCCGAGGTGATAGAGGGCTCCGTCCAGGCCCATCCGTTCTGCAGACGCTGTGGGAGCCCATCCCTGGGGCGTCGGGGCTGGCGGGGGATGGCAGCTATCTTGGGCTGCCCAGCCGGGACACAGTGACACCTTCAATCAGGATTGCCACCTGACAGCGGCCCTAATCTACTCCTGCCCGCAGGGATTAGCGCTAAATGCTCGGTGGGTGGGGGCTTCCCCAAGGGAGTGGGGGACGTCACCGGGGTTGTGCCACCCCTTGCACTGCGCGTCCTGAGAGAAAACCCCGGGAGGCACCGGTGGGCATAGCCCCAGCCAGCACAGGGCATCCCCGCTGCAGTGCTGGGGTGCCACATTTGATGCAGCCCAGTGCGGGGTGCAGGTGTGGGCCGAGTGGCACCAAGGCCCCCACTTCCCCCGACTGTCCTCCTCCTTCCTACCTGCAGACACGCCGGGGACGCAGACCGCGGCCTCCAGCACTGCGGCCCCCTCGGCCACGTGGCGACGGGCAGGGACGACGCCTCAGCCGGTGCCCCGAGATCCATCATCGCCGCAGCCACAGCCCACAGTCCGCGCCCCCCCGGCGCTGGGGCCCAACGCGACCGGGCTGCGCTGGGCCGAGCTGCAGCACCAGCTGGGCTTCTCCTGGGAGGCCCATGTCTATGGAGTGGCTGCCGCGTTCCTGCTGCTGGCGCTGGGCTGCCTGGCCGGGCTGGCGGGGACAGCCGTCCTGCG
>NW_005054317.1:6553317-6555385 GCF_000277835.1 Geospiza fortis
GAGGGCCCCCGCGCCTTCCCAGCCCTCGGCAAGGCGCTGGACTCCCGCAGCCTCTCCAGCGACACCATTGAGCTCTGAGCCCGGGACAGGCAGAGACTGGGGGCGCAGAAGGACAACGTGAGGGTGAGGACACTGTGAGGGTGTGGGGGTCTGATCCTGCGCCCCTGTAGGGCCGGGCAGGGGCGGTTCCATTTGTGCCAAACGAGAGAAATAAAGAGTTTATGCTGAGAGGAGACGGTCCTGTTGGCATGTGAAAGCAGTGGTGGGCAGCAGCACCCCCAATCCCCATCAATCCCTACCCTGAGCAGCCAAGCTGGGTGTGCAGAGCTTTATTTCCTGAGATATGGACACACGGACAGATGGACACACCCCGACGGACAAACCACGGACAAATGCAATGGCCACACTCATGCATCCAGCAGTGCAGCACCCTGCCAGTGGCGAGGGGCCCCTGGCCCCCAGCCTGGGAGGGGAGATGGGCTCTGCCCAGGGATGGGGGTCAGCTCTCCCAGCCACACAGCTCAGGGCATGGGGGGACCCAGCCCCCCACTCTCCCACAGGGAATGGCCTCTTGGGAGGGGAATCCTACAGGGCCAGGAGCCCCAGCCTGGGGGCAGATAGCAGGTTCCCTCCCTCACCTGCCCCTCCACCCCCTCACCTGTCAATGCCAGGCCTCTCCTCCAGAGCACGAGGAGCTGGGGGCAGCATGCTGTGCCCCCCACACGATGCTGCACTGCCTGGCATCACCCCCCCATCCAGAGGGGGCTGTGTGGGAGCCCCCAGGATCAGGTACTCCTGACTCATTCTGCAGGGACAGGGAAAACAAGACCCTATGCTAAGGGGGGCTGGGGGACGCATGCAGGGCACAGCATCTTCTACAGGATGCAGCCTTGGCAGCCAGCCCTGCTTGGGGAAGGCCCTGCACCCCAAGCTGAGTCTGCCCCTCTGCTTGTGCCCAGCAGCTCCAGAGCTATCTGCCCTTCATGAAGCCATCGAGGACACGGTCACTGCGGTCAGAGAGCCAGTAGCCAGCCATGGCAGCCACGGCACCAATGAAGATGGCGGTGAAGACCATGTCACCCTTGGCAGCCAGCGTGGCGAGGGCACAGATCATCACACCAAAGAACATCTGCTGCAGCACCACCACCTCGTCATCAGTCACGTCATCAAAGAAGCCCTTCTCTGGGGCATCTGCATGGACAACACTCGTGGGAGGGCACAGCTGACCAACAAGAGCCCCCTGCCATATCCCACACCCCCTGCCCAATGTCCCCTGCACTGCATTAGGCCATACCAGGGGGCTTGTCCTCCACGCACTGCCCATCTCGGCGGACGTGGCCTTGGGCACAGACGCACCGGTAGCTGCCCTCTGTGTTCTCACACACCTCCTGCACCCCTGTGCACACTGGCTCCTCGGCACTGGCACACTCATCCACGTCTGGGGGGAAGCCAGGGGTCAGGCAGGGCTTGGGCAGTGAAGAAGGGGCAGTATGGCCCCCCAGTCCACGGGAGGCACTCACCCAGGCACTTGGCTCCATCCCGCAAGTAGCCCTTGTTGCATTTCTTGCAGCGAGCCGGCCCGGCACCCATGCAGCCGATGCAAGCCGTGGAGCAGTCTGCCTCAGGAAATGGAGCCAGGGTTGCTGCCAGAGCTCCTTCCCAGCCCAGCCAGGGTTGGCCCCAAGCAGGGAAGAGTCACCAGCATGAAAACTCCCCCTTCCCCCTGACCTCGGCACTCATAGGAGCCCTCTGTGTTGACACAGTACTGGTTGGCTCGGCAGTGCGCCATCTCTGTGCCACACTCATCTATATCTGCAGGAGAGATGGGGATGGCCCCGTTGAGCTTCAGCTCTGGGGACGCAGCCCCCTGGCCCTGAGCTCATCCCTGGCCTTCACTCACCGATGCAGCGGTGCTCATGCAGCACCCAGCCTCTCTTGCAGCGAAGGCAGCTGGAGTCCTCGGGACCCGTGCAGCGCCCGCACGCCTGGTAGCACTCTGCGGGCAGGGAGGGACACGTGGACACAGGCATGGGGGAGCTGCCTGTACCCAGGCTGGACAGCACCGGCA
>NW_005054317.1:6555473-6556465 GCF_000277835.1 Geospiza fortis
CGGCGCGGGCCGCCACCATCGCATCGCCCATCGCCGCTGCAGGGCTGCCGGGGCCCGCCCGCACAGGCTGCACGGGGAGACACCAGCCGGCTGGCACAGAGGGCAACAGCCAGGGAGCCCCTCCAGCCCCACCAGCACCCGCTCACCCACAGTTACTCACACCGGCAGTCCGGGCCGTAGGTGCCGGGCGGGCAGCAAAGCATCATCCTGTCCACACACAGCCACTGGAAAAAGTCAGGGTGCTGCTGCTGCCTGGGGAGAGGAAGACACAGCACTCAGCCCCCTGCCATCCGCCTGTGCCCCTTGCCATCCCCCTGTCCCTGTCCCCAGACTCACTCATGGAACCACCACTGCTCCACATGCTCCTCACTCCGCTCCAGCAGTTGGTGACAGGCGAAGTCTGAGGGGGCACAGACACCCTCCAGCACCTCCAGCAGACGAGTCTCACTGCAGGGACACAAGCCAGTGTGGGGTATGACATCTGCAGCAGCTGGACTGCCCCAGCCCCTCACTGGGGTCACTTACCTGTGCTGGTACTTGGACAGCTTCTCCTCCTCCCAGGCTGTGTTACCCCCACCGAAGCCCTCATGCTCTGTCCGCTCCAGGCCCTGGGTGCATGGGGGAGCGGCAGTGCAGGCATGGAACCCCCCCAATAACCTCTCCATCCGTAGGGTTCCACGAGACACATCACCTCCAGGGACCTGCCACCCTCTCCCCTCCCCAGAGCCCAGGCATTGTGTCCCTGGGAATGCCGCAGGAGTGCCTCCACTTCACCACTGTCCCCCGCAAAACACCCCTCTATGGGCCCTGTCACCACCCTTATCCCCCCGGTCTGTGATTCCTCTGGGCTCCCCAACATCACCCCACCCAGGACCCACCTTGTCCCTGCTCACTGCCATCTCCAGGCCGTGTCCCCCAAGTCTGCCACCCATGGGCCCCTCCCGTCACTGTCCCCTGACCCCCCGCTCCCCCACGAAGCAGCCGCCGTGGGA
>NW_005054317.1:6556876-6557438 GCF_000277835.1 Geospiza fortis
GACCACGCGCGGACGGGCTGCAGTCGGTGACCCCGCGCGGAGCGGGGCCGACTGCCCGGAGCGCACCGCACCATCCCGGGCCTCGCCTGGCCTGGGCGGGGCCCTCTAAATATCCTTCCCACCCCCAACCAAACCAGGCGGATTCACCTTTACCCCCTCCACTCAAGCTGATCCACTTCCCTCTCACTGTACCCAAATTTGCCCAGTTCCCCCTCATCTCACCCTAAACAGGTCCAGTTTGTTCTCACATTTTCCCCCCAAACTGTCCGAGTTACCAATCATGCCCCAATGAGCTGGTCCACTTCCCCATCACCACCCCAAATTGGTCCACTTCCCCATCCACCCTCTAACCAAAAAACCTCCTTCTCCTTCACGCCCTAAACAGCCCAGCCCCCTTCCTGCCCCTGTATCTCCCCGTCATCCCTCTCCGTGCCATCCGAGTCCACCCCATCACCCCTTCCCAACGCATCCCAGTCCGTGCTGGGCTCAGAGCTGGACTCACACTCAGCAAAAGCACTGTCACCCCTTTATTCTCTTACCGCCCGCTGCAGAGCCTCGGCCA
>NW_005054317.1:6557869-6561146 GCF_000277835.1 Geospiza fortis
CCATCAAGGCACACGCTGCCTGCTCCGCCACCGGCTCTGCTGCATGCACCAGCAGGGCCCGCCGGCCCTGCAGCGGACCTGAGGGGGAGATCATCAGTGCCCGGATCCCTCTAGGCACCCTGTACCCAGCCTGTGGTGGGAGCCATGCTGGGAAGCACCCACGATGGGGGAGACCACCCCCTGCCTCTGTCAGCCAAGCCCTGCAGCACCTGTACCTAAGTGTACCCTGTACCCAAGCTAAAGCACAGCCACAATGGGAAGCAGCTGAGACCAACACTGACAAAAGTCCCCCAATCCCCTTGTGAAACCCTTTACCTACCCTAAGGGACAGGCATGGTGGGAGACAGGTTGCAATCTGCCCCCTCCCACCCCCATAGGGTTCTCACCCTCTTCTCTGTTTCCCTGCACCCCCACCTACCCTGTCAGGCAGGCAAACATAAATCTGGGTGGGGGACCCCCTCACTCTGTCCTCTGACCCCTCTGGGATAGGAACAGACTGCCCACTTCCCCCGAGGCCCCAGGCTCAACCCACACTCACCACTGGAGCCATAGCCAGCCCTCAGGGATTTCAGCCATCCTGAAGGGAAGAGAGGCAGTGAGGTCTCAGGAGGGGTCCCAGGCCAGGCACAGCCTCCAGAAGTGCACCACTCACCCTTCATGTCCTCCTTCTTCATCAAGAGCAGCAGCAGGAGACAGGCAGTTCCCAGCAGCACCCCCATCCACACCAGTGCCCAGTGGGTACGCAGGTCTGCAGGGCAGGATCTGCATCCACCAAGGGCCCCCGGCACCCAACCAAGGTCTCCAGCGGCCCCACAGGGGGGTTCCCTCCCCCGGCCCTCCCTTATCCCTCCTCTCCCCCACCGTGGCTGTCAACACTCACACTTGTGCAGGGGACAGGCCCAGAGCACAACCCCAGTTCTGTTCGATGGCCGCCACAGCTGCGGGGGACACAGGGACATGTCAGACACTGCCCAGTCCCTGCCCACAGCCCACTGCCCCCTCACACTGACCTGCTGGCACTGCCCCCCTGCCACATCCCGCTGCAGATCCTGCTCCAGCAGGCCAGGGTGCCCCGCTCCCTGCAACAACACAGCAGGTCAGACAGCAGTGCCACCACTGCTGGGCACAGGGGTCCCTGTGCCACCAGTGCCACTGCTGCCGGCACATGGGGGTCCCTTCCTCTTTACCCTGCTGGTGAAGCTGGCCAGGGGTGTGCAGGCACCCCTCTCCACGGCACACAGTGAGGCATTTCCCCCACGCTCCAGCAGCAGGAGGTCATCGGGGCGGCCGGGCAGCGCTCCTAGGAATGTGCCAGAGGGCTGGGTGGGTGGTGAGGGGAGGCCAAGGAGGGGTCCCCCCCCTTATTTGCACCCACAGGCTGCCTCTACCTTCCCACCCCAGCAGTACTCACGGTCTCGCAGGCACTGGGTCAGCCGGACCTGCCCACTGCTCCACACCTGCCCAGAGAGTGGATTAACAGGGCTTGGGGGTGATGTGGGGCTGCCCATGGGGCAGCTGTGGGGCAGAGTGGTGTCCTACCTGCACACAAAGGTTGGGGTGTGGCCGCAGCCCTCCAAACTCCTGGGGTCCCTGTGGGTGTAAGGGATGCTCCATAAACTGTCACCAGCATCCTTCCCAAAGCCCCCAGTGCCCCACAGAGCCCCACAGAGCCCCACTCACCTTCCCCCCGGCAGGCTGCTGCAGGCCAGGCAGGGGTTGGCAGGCCCCGGAGGGCACTGGCTGCCAGCAGGGCACCAGCTCAGCCAGGAGGTCGCAGGGGGCAGAGAGGGAGCAGGTCAGCACCTGCCCCTGGATGTGCAGGACCAGCTGGCTCTGCGCCCACAGTCGCTCCCAGGCCTCAGCATCTGCAGTGGCACGAGGACAGGAGTGTCACTCCATGTGGTGTCCCCTCAAGTCCCTCTGTGTCCCAGCCTCAGAGTGAAGGTACCATGAGAGAAGGGGCACAGGGTGGCCCGTAGTGGGTCCTGGGTTTCTGGCCAGACCTGGGAGTGGGGAAAAAGACAAGAAAAGTATTCACGCCAGTCCCTTTGGGATGCCAGAGGCAGATATATGGAGCTTGGAGCCCCTCTTAAGTGGCCACTTATCCTTCCACCCCGCAGTGCCTGGTTGGATGCTCACCTGCAGGCAGAGGCAGGGCAGCACCTCATCGGCAGGCAGGACATAGTTCATGGGACTGCTCTGCTACCAGCAACCAGATGTGGGTCACCCCGTGGCAAATCACCACCAGCAGGGTCACCCAGGGGGATCTGCTCCCAGGGGACCCTCTCCCAGCACACTGCCTATAACACAGACATGGCTTCTCGGGAACGGGGAGGAGGGCAGCCACCAGAGAACAGACAGGGGAGGGGGTCAGGGAATGGGATGCATACTCACCATGGTCACCACATGCCCCGGCCCACTGGTGCCATGGCTATGGTTGTGGTAGAGCCGGAGTGTGTAGCTGTGCCCTACTGCAGCCCCCTCCACCTCCACAACCACCTCCTTCTGCCCCGGGGAGACCCGCAGCCTGGGTACTGTGTGAGAGGCAGCTCAGGTCACCCCGCTCCTGGCACTGCCTGCCCAGCACCATGGCATGGGGCACAGCACCCCCAGGGTCACTCTTGCCCCTGGTGTCCACTGCCCAGCTCTCCTCTGGGGAAGCAAACTGAGGCGGGGTGATGCCAGCACCTACCTTGGCACTGGGGGACAGCATCCTGTGCTGCAGGCCACGAGCAGTCTGTGGGGACAGTGAATCAGTGGGCAGCGGGGCTGGGGCCACTGCAGGGGACCTGCTGGGGCTTACCTGGCACCCTCTGCTGCTGGCTCAGCCTCTGCCGGCCCCGTGAGTTCATGTATGCTGAGATGTGGAGTTCGGAGCCCAGCGGCGCCTCAAAGCACCGGAAGATCACCCAACCCTGGGCAGGAAAACCACCACCCCACTGCGGTGAGGCACCGGCACCGCCAGCACCCCCCTCCCTGGGGCACAGGAACGGGACCCCCATGCCACAGAGATGTGCTGATGCCAGCACCCACATCCCCAGTGCCCAGGGACCGAAAGTGCAGGGACACTGATCCCCAGTGCCCAAGATCTACGTACCACAGTTCGGCCGCGCAGAGCGGGGCCCAAGGGTGCCCAGACCTCCACGGCCACACAGCGGGATGAGGCAAACGTGTGCCCAGAGAGCAGCAGCAGCCCAGTAACGTTGGGCTGGGACGGGGTGGCCGCAGTCGCTGGTGACCACTGTCCCCCATCACCGCTGTCCTCTGTCCCAGCGGT
>NW_005054317.1:6562040-6562438 GCF_000277835.1 Geospiza fortis
AACAGAACAGGGTGAAATACCGCCTTTATTGCTTCCACCCCAGACCAAGTCCTGCTGGCGATGTGAGGCAAAGAGCCGGGCCGGGCTATGCCCAGCAGCCGCCCCTCCAGCCACCTGTGCGTGGGCAGGGCAGGGAGCCTCCCCATCTCTCAGCTTCTTCCTGCACCGACCCAACTCCTCGCTCAGCTGTGCCGTCCAAAGGGTCTTCTATGGGCTCTCCTCTGGAGCAGGTCCCTCTATGGGAATAAAGCTGCCCCTGCTCGGGACAGCATCTCCGCTCCTGACCACATTTGACAGCTGGATGCTCACTCCAGCCCCTGCAGCACACTCCATGACTGAGGCCAGTCCTGCTCAGAGCCCTGCAGCCATGCCCAGCTCAGGCCCAGCCTGGGCACTCA
>NW_005054317.1:6562677-6564834 GCF_000277835.1 Geospiza fortis
CCTGCCACCGATGGAAGAGCCGGGCACTGCCCCGGCTCCAGAGGAGCAGGACAGTGCCGCGCTGGCGGCCCACGTGGCCCCGCTGGGCGTAGAGCCAGGGCAGGGCGCCCACCTGGCCCAGGCCACCCGCTTCCCACAGGTCCAGGCGCACGTCGCAGCCCAGCCCCGTGCGCAGCCGCTCGGCCAGGGCACACACCAGCCCCAGGTGCTCCTCTGAGTCTGGCGAGTACAGCAGCAGCACGGGGCGCCTGCCAGGGACACCTGCAGGGTGGAGGGGACAGCAGTGACAGCTCAGCTCCATGTCCTGGCATCCCCTGAGATCCAACAGCATCTGCCATCCACCACCCTGGGACCCCCTCCAGCCCAGAAACTGGCACCCCCTGGCACTCCAGCCCCTCCTGCCGTCCCTCCTGCAGCCCCCTTGGGTGCTCCTCACCATCATTTGGCCTCCAGGCACCACGGCAGTTGAGGAGCAGCACAGTCACCACCAGTCCCAGCACCAGCACCAGCCCCAGTAGCCCGAAGTGCCTGTGGGAGACTGGGAGAGGGGCAGTAAAGGGGCTGTCTGCCCATTTCCACTGCCCCCTGAGTCCCCTCCAGGACCCTCTCTCACCATCGGGACAGAGCAGCCGCTTCCGAGCAAAATGCACGTCCGAGCGCCACACCTGGGGAAGGGGCTGGGTAAGAGGGGGACCATGTTGGGTCCCCCACAGCACAGATGACTGCACAAGGGTCACCTTACCAGCACGCAGCTGCCCAGGACCTGCACTGGCAGCAGCAGCGCCAACTCCCCTGGAGCAGAGCCCTCTGGCTGCAAAGCACAAGGGCAGGGTGAGTGCGGGTCTGTCCCCACCACGTTCCCCTAGCCCTGCAGCACTCACCTGTGTGACAGTGTAGAGTGGGGCCTCGGGTTCACAGTGCCCACCCCGGTGCTGGCACAGGGCTGCACTGAAGGCTGCAGGGATGCGGGAGGTGAGGTGCAGGTGCAGTTGGAGCCCCCAGACACTCACTGAGACATTCCAGGCAGTCTCTGTGGCCACCAGAGAGAGAGGGGAGGTTGCAGGATGCCCAGCAGGGTGAGGGGTGCAAGGGACCCCAGGGCAGGGCTGTGCTTAGCCTAGGGCTGCCTCCCACCGGCAGGACTCACCTGACTGGTGGGGACACTCCACATGGCTGCTGTTCTTGTAGGAGAACTGAGGGGAGGTGGGATCAGCAAAGGGCAGGGTGAGCTGCCCTCACCCACCACAGCCCCCCAGCCCCTTCCGAGATGGTGCCCACCCACCCACCCACAGGGGCTTACTCGGAAGCAGAGCTGGGGGTGCACGTCCACCTTGTCCAGTACGTACACCTGGAACAAATGGAGAGTGTGTCACAGTTACCACCTCTGACCCACACAGCCACAGTGCCCACCCACTACCCTACAGGGACCCTGAGATCCAGTGGATGCCCCGGCGAGTGACACGGTCCCACATCCTGTGACATCTCAAGATCAGGAGCCCTCACCTGCTCGTCCTCACTGGCTGTGGAATTGGGGATGTCGTGACAGGGTGCAGCCTCATCAGCTGCCTCCCTCCAGCAGAGGGTGGCCCGTGGGTGCAGGGGGCAGCTGGCACTCAGTGCCATTGCCATCTGGTCCTTGCTGCTGGTGCTGAAGTCGTGGAAGTGCACCGAGGACCACAGCTCGGGGCCATCTACGAGGCACCACATCAGCGGGGTGGGGAGACACCAAGGGACACCCCTGGGACCCAGCTCCCCTCCCCACAGGCAGCAGGCACTCACAGGCATCTGGCCGGTCACGGAAGGGGCAGTGTTTGCTCCGCGGGCTGTCGTGGTGGGAGTAGGAGGCCTGGGGCAGCAGAGCATGATAGTCAGAGCAGGATATGCCCCCCCCTCCTCCTCATGCGAGGGCAAAGGGGCTCTGATGGTTGTAGGGGAGGGCAACCCACCTCAATGCACAGGCAGGGCACCAGGAACTCATACGGCAGTGAGATGTGGTGGCCCCCTGGCACCAGCACCTGCAACATGGAGGGAGCATCAGCTGGCAGGGACTGTGTCCCCCAGTCTGGGACGGAGGTGTCGGGGGGCAGAGCTGTTACCTGCTGGTGGAAGGGCCGGGACAGCTCCTCACACTCCAGGGCCAGCTGGTGCCACAGCAGC
>NW_005054317.1:6566231-6567237 GCF_000277835.1 Geospiza fortis
GGCCCCGCCGGGCGGCGCTTCCTGCGGCGCAGACACGCGTGGGAGAGCGGACGGTGCTTTATTTCCATAGAGCAACGCGCGGAGGAAGGGGCACGCACCCCAGGGACCCTCCGCGGCCCCGGCCCTCGGGGGTCTCCCCCTTGCATGCGAGCGCGGGGCCGTGGTGTGGCTCAGACACCCACCCCGTGGTCCCCGGGGATCTCCCACCCACAGGAGCTGCGTCAGCGCTGCCCCACAGGACTGAACTGCAGAGCTCCAGCACCTCACGGAGCCCACCTATCCCCACTCATTTCTTCTTCTTCTCCTGCGTGCTAGTGAACCAGGAGTCCAGCAGCTTCTTGCTGTAGTAGAGTTGCCAGCCATGCACCTGCGCGGCCACCACCACCACCAGGTACATGACAGAGACGGCCGAGAAGCCGAAGATGAAGCGGTAAGCTTTGCCATGGCGGTACAGCTGCTGTGCCATGGGGAACATCTCCATGGCCCCGTAGATGAGGGGAGCTATGGAGAAGAGGCCGGTGCTGATCATGGAGAGTACCAGGTAGCTGATGTTGTTGCGGGGGAAGGACAGGAGGCCCAGGAGGGACGGCAGGATGCTGAGCAGGTAGGGATACTCCCACTGGTAGGGCATGGCCACCTGGTCGTGGGGCAGCAGCTTGAGGTGCCCCACGACCATCTGGGCCAGGAGCAGCAGCCAGATGACCACATGCGTGTAGATCAGCTTCTTGATCTCCGACTTGAGCGTCACACTGGGAAGAGAGTGTGGAGCCATCAGGGCCTGCTGGGGTGGCGTGTCCCTCCGGGACCCCGGGAAAGGGGACACCTACCTCATCTGGTAGTGCGAGGCCACGCGCTCCCGGTGCTGGAAGTCGCTGCCGTCGGTGCCGGCGGCGCGGGGACCCCCACGGGAGGCCATGGCGCTGTCCTGGGGAGACACCGCGTCAGGCGGGGCCGCCCTCCCCGCCCGCCTCCCCAGCGCAGCCCCGCCACGAGCCCCCCCGGCCTC
>NW_005054317.1:6567474-6574079 GCF_000277835.1 Geospiza fortis
CGCCGCGGGGTGAGCGGGGCGCGGGGGTGGATACAGGGGGTGCGTTCATGTGCGGGATGCGGGTGTACAGAGGTGCGTGTGGACCCCCGTGGGGGGCACGCCCACGGGTGTGCGGGCACCTGGAGATGCACACGCGTGGGTACGGAGGGGTTATGAATTGGGGTTATGGGGGGGTTGTGGGATTGGGGACGAGCCTGTGGGGTCGCAGATGTGCGAGCACAGAGGGGCCGGGCAAGCAAGCGTGAGGGTGCGGAGACACGTGGAGAGGAGGGCAGACAGTGTTGGGTGAGATTTATATAGACACGCAGAGTGGGGTGCAGGGGTAGGTGCTGAGGGAAGACCTGTGTCCCCCTGCCCACTCCATCCCCTGCAGGTGGAAGCAGCTGCTGGGCCCCAAGGAGACGCTGAGGCTGCTGGAGGGCTCTGTGGTGCACCGGGAAGGTACCTGCGACAGGGGACAGTGGGGACAAGGGACCCGGTAAGCGGGGTACATCCTGACCAGACTTCCCCTCACTAGGAGCCCTGCTGGCACTGAACAAGCCCCCTGGCCTCCCCATTCTGGGTGAGTACAGGACAGTGATGGGGGTCTGCAGGTGTGGGGGCTCAGCAGGTGCTGACCTGCCAGCATCCCCACAGGGCGTCCTGGGGACCTGAGCCTGGATGTGCTGCTGCCGGCACTGAGACGACGCCTGGGCCTCCCTGCTGAGCTCCACGTGGTGAAGGCTCCTGCCAGGTGTGGTAAGAGGGTTCAGGCTGGAGGTCCTGGGGTGAAGCGGGGGCTGCCTTTCCCCCTCCAGGTCTCAAGCAGCCATGTCCCACAGGGAGTATTCTGGCCTTGTCCTCCTGTCCAGCTGCTACCACACCACTAAGAAACTCCAACAGTTCTTCACTGATGCTCGTTGGAGAGGCCAGTACCCTGCCACGTATCGGTGAGTCCTTGGGACCCTGCCATGCTGGCATGGGGGTCCTGTCCCCTTCTCACCACCTTACCCTGCAGTGCCATCACCGTGGGAGTCCCGGCAGAGGCGGAGGGTGAAATCTCCACAGGGCTGAGCTGGCAGCAGCAGGGGGACAGAGCCATGGTAAGGGGGTGCAGTGGGCTGGGGGCACGGGGGATACCCCAGGGAGTGCTGAGGGCTGTGCTCTGCAGGTGGTGCCAGTCCCAGCCCCAGGACGCCGCAGCCTGGCCAGGAAGGATGTGAAGAGCACCCTGACACGCTACCGGGTGCTGAGTGCCACAGGGGGCTGTGCCCTCCTCCAGCTCCAGCCCAGGACGGGTGAGTGGCCCCTCAACACCTCTGCCACCCCAGGCACCCTTCCTGACCCCTGCAATCTCACCTTGTCCGTGTTCCTCGCCAGCCTTCCCAGAACAGCTCCAGGTGCACCTGACGCTGCTGCTGTGCCCGGCCCTGGGTGACCACAAGCACTCCTCCCGTGTGGGCAGGGTGCTGGGAGTGCCCTTCTTCCTGACCCCCGAATCTGCCCCGGCCCGCACACAGGTCTGTGCCAGGCTGGGTGCTGGCTGGGGCATTCAGCACAGCCCTCAGGGATCCCACTGAGCTGCCCACTCACATTGCAGGTACTGGACGAGGAGCTGCTGTCCCCCCTGGGGGGCAGCTCCATCCCCTCCCACTCCATATCCACCTGCAGGAGCTAGTGCTGCCCGAGGGCCCCCTCTGTGCCCCCCCACCACCGTACTTCCTGCACACTCTGCTCTGTCTGGGGCTGCCTGAGCACTAGGAGCTCTAGTGCTGCCATGGACACCCACCCCACCCTTCTACTCTCTGCCACCCCATTAAAATCCCCCCCTGTTTTCTGGGTGGCCCAGCACTCAGTTCTTTTCTTGGCACACAGAGGATGCATTTCTCCTGGCTGTGCCTCTGGGGGCACCAGCCCTGCCACCACTCTCTGCCTGCCCTGGTGCCAAGTGCTGGAATGCAGCAGTGTCATCACCCACCACAGCTCTGTCTGGCAGGGGCGACCATAGGCAGGAGCAGAGGCAGCTTTTCCTGCCTGCTCTCTGCCCTGGCAGCCCCAGCTCCCACCCACAGCCCCATCCCAGGGGCAGTCCTACCCCTCCCCACACTCTCACACACAGAAGGTCCGAGACAGACTCCTTATCACAGAATCATTTTAAAGCGTGGGAGGAGCTGGGTACCACGACACAGCAGTGGGATCTCTTTGGGATCAGAGGCAGCCGGTGTTGGCTCAGCAAGGACAGGCAGGGTGCTGTCCACTCCTGGGGCTGTCTCAGTGTCCCAAGTCTTCTGCATCCCATTGGGAGCTGCTGTGTTCTTCTGCTCCAGGCACGGGGTCCCGGTGCTCTGTGCAGACTGAGGTTGTTGCGAGGGCTTGGCAGGAGGGAAGGAGTGTGCAGAACCTTGGGTTAGCCAGGGGTTTCTGGGGGTTCCCCGGGGTGGTGGCATCGGCACCCAGTCCAGGGGACAGCCACCGATCCGGGGCTGCTCAGGCAGGTGACCGAGCCGTGGCAGCCCCTGGCTCTCAGCAGGGGTGGCCCGAGGCTTTGGTGGTGCTGGGGGGTCAGAGCTGCTGGAAGGGCAGTGGCTCTGTTGCTCCAGAGGAGGCAACTTCTTTGTTGCTGCTCTGGGCTGGGTCCCCTGGGTGGTTCTGCCCCCTGGGGACACAGAGCTCTTGCAGGCGCTGGGCACCGTGGTGGGAGATCGATGGCGCGCTCTCCGGGGCACCTGGGTGGTTCTGCCCCCTGGGGACAGGGAGAGCTTGGGGGCACTGGGCACCATGGTAGGAGATCGATGCCGTGCTCTCCGGGACACCTGGATGGTTCTGGCCCCTGGGGACAGGGAGAGTTTGCGGGCACTGGACACAGAGGTGGAGAAATGACGCTGCGCTCGCTTGCGTGCATGGGTGGCTCTGGCCCTCGGGGACACAGGGAGCTTGCGGGCACTGGGCGCCGTGGTGGAGAAATGACGCTGTGCTCGCTTGGAGACATAAGCGTCTCTGGCCCTTGAGGACACAGGGTCATGGAGGGTATTGGCCATGGGAGGGGGCTGGTCCTGGGCTTGCTCTTGTGCTGTCTGGAGGCTCTTCAGGGAACAGCCTTTGACCAGCAGCTTCACACGTCCTGACAGAAGCTTGGGCACAGCTGCCTGCAGGGAGACAGCAGGTAGTAGGGGGGCTCAGGGTGTCTGGGGGGTGTGTGGCCCCCATCCCCCCAGCCTACCTCCTTGTAGATGAGCTCAAACGCTCCAATGGAGCAGGTGGGGTTGTCCTTGCGGTCCAGCACGAGGCACAGCGTGTCCCGCTGGACATTGGCACAGAGCTGTCGGGTCACTGCCGAGGAGGGGCTCATGGTGGGGCAGGAGTTGATCTCCAGCAGCCAGGGCTGGAGGTTCTCCCCAACAACAAAGTCGGCCCCATAGAGCTCGAAGTTGCCCTTGCGGAAGCGCACCCGGTCCCGGGCACTGCGCAGAGCGTTCAGGATCGCCGCCTTCATGCCGGGCACCAGCACCTCGTGCCAAGCATCCGCCTGCCCCACCTGTGCCAGGTATTCCTGGAACTGCTTGTTTGACCAGATCTTGTCGGGGGGCACACGGGGGTCCTGGTCTGGTGACGTCTTGTACCACTTCTGGACGGAGACGTTGCAGAGGTGCCTGGCACTGGGGCAGGGAGAGCGGGGCTGGGGCAGGGGGTGCCAGGGTGCTGGGGTGTGGGGAGCCAGGGTGGGGGCACTCACCGCTCCAGGTGATGCAGGGAGAAGGGCCGGGAGCAGAAGCGCAGGTAGCAGTCTTGGTAGAACCAGACGGTCAGTGGCTTCCAGTCAGTCACAACAAACCATTGCCGGATGTCGAATTTGGTGCCGAAAATGGTCATCAGCCGCTCCACGTACTTCTGCACCACCCATCTGCCCACCTGCACCGAGGGTGCTGTGCAGCTCCATGCCAGCTGCAGCATCTCCTCCAGCCGCGTCATGCAGATGATGCCTGGAAAAACCAGTCATAGTGGGACCCCTCCTAAATGGGGAACTTCTGTGTGCTCCCCACTTCCCCCAGCCTTACCCCTGCCTTGGGATTCAGCACCAGGCTTGAGGATCCAGACGTTGAGCTTGCCCTCCATGTCAAGCTGGGGCAGCTTCTCTGCAAGGCTCTGCAGCAGGTTCTGGCACTGCTTCCTCTGCTGCCTGGTCAGCACCAGCCCTGCCCCCTCACTGTGGGGGGAAGGGGGCCTCAGCAGCAGCCCTGCCATGGTGCCCCTGTCCCCCCATCCCAGTCAGCACTCACTGTGCCACACGGTAGTATTGCTGCAGGAAGTTGTCCCAGTCGATGCAGGTCCTGCAGGGGGACGGGGTGTTCCTGTCGATGTCCTCGTGCTGCAGAACGCCCAGGTGCTGCTTACAGACCTCCAGGGCTTCCTCCACCAGCTCAGGGTACAGGGGGGAGCCTGGCTGTGCTGTGGAATGCTTGGAGTGAGAGATGTGACTCCTATGCCAGCTTTGGGGACAGAGCTTCCCTGTGGGATGGGTGGCTGTGGGTGCATGGGGATGGTGTTGGGAGCAGAGTACCCATGAGCTGGGCTAGTAGGAGGGAGTGGGGGATCCTAGGCCACAGCCATGAGCAGAGGCTGTGCCTCCAAGCTCAGCCATCAGTTGTCCCTAAATCTGTACTCTCTGCCATCATCCCCAGGCCCAGCTCCATGTACTCACCTTCCCCATTGTCAGAGTTTGGGACCTGCCCTGTCCTCACTGGCCTGTCCCCAGCCTCCTCCAGGGCCAGTTTGAGCAGGCTGCGTGCTGCTGTCAGGCGGAAATCCTCTGCAAGAGGGAGGCATCATCCCCAGCCAGTCCTGCACAGGACACTGGGGCAGTGGGAGCACAAGGAGGGACATGAGGGCAACAGCCTTCAGCTCACCAATGAAAGCTTCTCGATCATCTCTGGTCCCCAGGCGGTAGCACCGGGGGAAGAAGGCATTGGGGTCAGCTTGCTCAATCCACGGCAGGTTTTGTAGGCTGAGGCACAGCCCTTCCTGTTTAGAGGAAGTTGTCAGTCCCTACTGGACCCCGTCCCCCTGCCCAAGGGCTCCAGCCTCCCACCTTGGTGGTGAATGCATCCACCCGGGCATAATGGTTCAGCACGCTGTCATCCCGCAGCAGCTGCCGGTCAACGGTCTCAAGGAAGTTGGTCCAGATGAAGTTTGGCAACTGGTCCCGTGCCAGGTAGGACTGGTGGAGGGAGGAAGCCAGGGTGGGACACAGAGCCCCCATCCCACCCTTGTGCCCTGTCCAAGGCTGTGCCCATGCCTGGGGCAGTGGCAGGGCTCAGCCCCAGCCCTCTCTGCTAACCATGAGCTGGTGGATGCCAAGTGGGTCCTCATCACACTGCTCTTCCTCCTCGGCAGGTAGCCATGGGTAGTGCAGGGGGTCTGTGGGCCCCAGAACAGGCTGTGCCCCACCACGTGGGATCAGCAGCACCTCCCTCTGCCTAGCACCACCACTGCTTGGCGCTGTCTGCAGCCGCTGCCTGTTTTGGTCACCGCAGTGCTGCTCCAGCTGTCTGCCCGCGCTGGGTGCCTTCCTCTCCACCCAGCCCCGGGCTCGCAGCAGCCGGCGGATGATGGGGTAGGGGCCCTGCACCATGAAGATCTTCTTCTCCTGTGCAGAGACCAGTGGGCTCAGCCTGCCCCAGTTCTTGTTCCTCTGGTTCAGCTCTCCTGAGCCAGAAATGCAATAAATGCAAGAAAGTGGCATTTGAGGGGTGTGAAATCAGGTCCCTCACCTTAATGGCCATCTCCACATGCAGCTTGGCCTTCTTGATCTGCTCAAGGCTAAGCAAGCGCTGGCAGCGAACCTGGTGGCTGCTGGTGGTGGCTGCTGAATGCCCTGTGAGGACAGCCCTGTCTGAGCCCACTGTCCCCACGTCCCCAGTCCCACAGGGCAGGCATGGAGAGGTAGAAAGCACTGACCTGCCTGCCTCTGACATGGCTTTCGGGCCCTTGAAAGGGTAGTCTCCGACCTGCTGAGCTTTGTGCCAGCGTCCCAGCTGCAGTGCACAGACCCAGGATACCCCACTGTACCCTTGTCCTCAGCCTCCTGGGCCATGAGGTGGCTGAAGTGTACCCTGCTCAAGTATTGTCCCTGTCTGGGGGGCTGTGTGCCTGCAGTGCTGCTCTCTGGGTCACATTGTCCCATGGCAGCCTGAGGAGAGCTCTGGGTGGCTCTTCCTCCTCTCTGCCAAGCAGCTTGGCCTATTCCCCTGTCCTGCAGGGGACTGAAGTCGGAGTCCAGCACAGGACATGGCCTCTGAAGCCCAGTACCACTGATGTTAGAATGCAGGATATGGCTCCCCAACGCCAGCACCACTGTGATGTCACAGCCCCAGCTCCAGCCACCACGATGGCTCCACTGCACACAAGGGGGGACACCCACAGCCCCCTGTGTCCACAGCCAGCCACCCCCCACTCAAACCTCACACCCTGCACAAAATCCTTTTGTGCCCCACAGCCCAAGCCCCTTGCTGCCCCCAGGCCAACTTCAAGTCCTTTCATACTCTCCTGACACCCCCCCATGGTCCGTCACACACCCTCAGGGCTGACCCCACTGTTTGCTCTGGCTGCTCTGCACCCCTCCAGTTCCA
>NW_005054317.1:6574200-6575334 GCF_000277835.1 Geospiza fortis
GGTGGGGCCGCGCTGCCGCAAGCAGGGTCTGCTCCCGCCCAGCCCAAGAGGGGCAGGGCCCGGCCCCACCCGGCGATCCTCGAGAAACGGGAGCAGGCACAGGCACAGTGCCCGCTGGGCACAAGCACAGGGGAGCCACGGGGTCCTGCACCACGGCCTAAAACTGGAGAGAAAACACATGGCTGTTAGTCCAGGCCCTGCTTGCAGCGCTCTGAGAACCCTCACCACCCTCCTGGCACCTGGGATGGAGGCTAAGGGTGGCCACTGCTCACAGGGATCTGTGCTCAGCTTCTCCTGCTGCCTCCCCAGGCCATGCACACCCATCTCAGCACCCACCAAAAGGGTCTCATCCCCTAAGGCTGCTGCTGCCACCGAGCAAGCTCTGGGGGTCTCAAAAGCTGGCACTTCATGAGCAAAGGGGATACAAGCACCCTTGGCATCCTTTCCTCCCTGTCCCCAAGAGGTTCCTTGGGCAAGGTGTCATCCTGTCCTCACTAATGGGACTGGGGGGCTCTGGGCACAAAGGCCACACTGGCATTGACCCCACCCCACTCCCAAAATCAGAGACCCCTCCTCCCATTTCAGAGTCTCACATTCTTAAGGAACTCTTCTGCCACAATGCGGGCCCTGGCATTGACAGAGAGTTTCATCTCGCTGATTTCCTTGTCAATCTCCTCCATGAAGTGGATGACAAAGTCCACCAGCTTGTGCTTGTACATCTGCTCCGTGTGGAAGTTTGTGATCAAGAAGCTGATATCATAACCCTGCATAAGAGACAAGCACCCTAGGGTTTAGCACCCAAACCGCTGGCCATGCAAGCTCACATCCCAGCTCTGCACTGGACACCCTCCCAGTGCCAGGAGCAGAGCCAGGAGTTGCTCTGTCCCCTCCCTGTCACCTCACCTCCACAGGCTTCCTGCGCAGAATAAAGAAGTTCTCAGCCCTCATCATCATAAAGCGCATGAATTTGTGGCACAAGATCTTCTCGATCTCGTCAGCCTGCAGAGAGAAAAGGGAAGTGAGGCTTCCCCAGGGGCTGAGCTGCCAGCCCCTGCCCGAACCCCCCTCACCTGCTTCACGGCGATGCTGACGCGCACGGAGTTAATGGAGCCCTCGATGAGCACCTTCTCCTTC
>NW_005054317.1:6575344-6575843 GCF_000277835.1 Geospiza fortis
GGCTGCAACAGCAGCTCCTTGCTGCTCCTGCGAACACAGGGAGGGCAGGAGTGACTCAGAAGGAAGCATTTACTGTGGGAAACAGGGAAGGGCAGCCGCAGGGATCACAGGCATGTGGGGGCTTTGCTACAGGATGCTCCCGTGTCCCGAAGATGTTCCTCCTCAGGGCAGACACTCCCTCGGGTCCCAAGCTACATCCCCTTCCTCCTCCCCGCAGCTGCCCCGCTCCCTGCCGGCTCGGGCTGGGGGTGGCCAAGGCATGGCAGAACGGGCCAGCGGCCCCCGGGGCGGGCACCCAGGGCTCCGCAGGGCTCTCTTGCTGTTCCCTCCCGCCCCCGTACCTGACTTCCACCTCGGGCTTGTTGTGCCGCTCCACCACCTGCGAGGAGAAGTTCTCCAGGCACAGCGCGGCCTGCAGCGTAGCGCGCACCGCGTTCAGGTACGGGCGCAGCGTGGCAGTCTGCGGGGACACGGCGGCGGCGTCAGACCCCCGACCGGA
>NW_005054317.1:6576745-6579284 GCF_000277835.1 Geospiza fortis
ACTCTGTCTGGCTCCTTCCTACCGAGGAGCTGCCTCTGGTCTGCCCCTGCCCAGCGCTGGGCACAGGACCTGATGGGACACCTGATGGGACACACTCTCTTCCAGATCCTGACGGACTGGCAGGATAAGAAGGGCGACCGGCGGTTCCTGAAGCTGAGCAAGGACCACGATGTGGGCACATCCGTAAAACATGGGAAGCCCAAGAAGCAGAAGCTGGAGGGCAAAGGGGGCCATGGGACTGGGCCTGGGCCCGGCCGGCCCAAGTCTAAGAACCTGCAGCCCAAGATCCAGGAATATGAGTTCCAGGATGATCCCATTGATGTGCCCCGCATCCCCAAAAATGATGCTCCAAACAGGTGGGTGGGTGTTGGGAGGCGTTGGGATCATCTTTCTCCTTCCTTGGAGCACATGGCACAAGGGCTGCCTCTAGCCCGAGAGAAGAGGGGTCACAGGGGGAAAGGGGACATGCATCACCTTCCATGTGCTCCCCTGCAGCTCCCTCTCACAGTTCATCCATTCTTGCAGGTTCTGGGCATCGGTGGAGCCGTACTGTGCCGACCTCACCAACGAAGAGGTCAGAGTCCTGGAGGAGCTGCTCAAGCCGCCGGAGGATGAGGCTGAGCATTACAAGGTGAAAAGCTCCTAAGCCACTTCTTCTGCCCTCTCTCCCCATCCCCTCTGGCACCTCACAATGACTGTTCCTGCCTAGGATGCTGCCGTGGGACTGGTGAGTTGGGAGGAAAGGCAGAGGCTGCAGGAGCTGTGCTGAGCCTTGCTCTTGCAGATTCCACCTCTGGGGAAGCATTACTCCCAGCGCTGGGCACAAGAGGACCTGCTGGAGGAGCAGAAGGATGGAGCCCGGGCTGCAGCTGCTGCTGACAAGAAGAAAGGTGTCCTAGGGCCGCTGACCGAGCTGGACACTAAAGGTGCCCCAATCCCACCCCTGCCTTTGCCCAGAGGGGCTGGGAGTGCTTGTGCCCAATGGAGCCAGGCCCGAGAAAGGCTGAGAGAAAGGGTTGCCCTGGCCCACTGCTCATCTCTGTGTCTTTGGGGTTGCTTTTTCCTCTCTCCCACTTGCTCCTAGATGTCGATGCCCTCCTGAAGAAGTCAGAAGCCCAGCATGAGCAGCCAGAGGATGGGTGTCCCTTTGGTCCCCTGACACAGCGTCTCCTGCAGGCCCTTGTGGAGGTGAGGGGCTGCAGTGGTGCTGTGCCATGGTGGCCTGCCACTGTAGGGCATTGCAGCCAAAACCCAGTGCTGTAACCCTTCCTTGGTGCTCCCTGTGCTAGGAGAACATCATCTCCCCTGTTGAGGACTCCCCCATCCCTGAGATCACCGGCAAGGACTCGGGAGCTGACGGTGCTGGCACATCTCCCCGCAGCCAGAACAAGCCCTTCAGGTGAGCGGCTGGGGCGGGCCCAGAGCTCAGCACTGCCCGTGGGTGCACCGAGCACGCTGCTGGCTCCCTGCCACTGCGAGTCACAGGGAGCAAAGGGCGTGTGGTGGGCAGCAGCACTCTCCACCCTGGCAGTGTCCCCCACACCAAGTCACTGGAGGGGCGGATCAAGGAGGAGCTGGTGGCCCAGGGCCTGCTGGAGTCAGAGGACCGTCCGGCTGAGGACTCGGAGGACGAGGTGCTGGCTGAGTTACGCAAGAGGCAGGCAGAGCTGAAGGCGCTCAGCGCACACAACCGCACCAAGAAGCACGAGCTGCTGAGGTGAGAGCCAGCGGGCTGGGGTGGGTGCAAGGAGGGGGCTGCCTAGCAGGGCCTGACGCCCCCCTGTGCCCCCCAGGCTGGCCAAGGAGGAGCTGCACCGGCAGGGGCGCATGGCTGACAACGAGGTGATGGATGCATTCCGCAAGATCATGGCTGCCCGGCAGAAGAAGCGCACGCCCACCAAAAAGGAGAAGGACCAGGCCTGGAAGACCCTGAAGGAGCGTGAGAGCATTCTCAAGCTGCTGGATGGGTAGCAGGGACCAAGGACCCCCCCACTGTGTGTGGACCTCACCTGCAGGGGGCTGCCCTGCCTGAGCCCTGCCACCACGGATGGAACTGGCACAGCCTCCCCCACGCCCTGAGTGTGCTCAGCCTCCCTACTCGGATGAAGGAGCCCAGCTGCTGTGTCCTCCCTGTGTAGGGCTGTCACTGACCCAAGCTGGGCACCCCGTGGACTTGTGGAGGTCCCTCCCTTCCACTCCCATGTCCCCCCTGCACTCCCCTGTTACTTCAGTGACATCAGCCAGGTCACTGCAGGGGCCAGATGTGATGGCGCGATTCCCACGGTCCCCTGTCCCTCTCTGTGATGCGGGGCAGGGGGAGATCCCGGCCCCACGGGTGGACGGGGGGGAGTGGGGAGGGGAAGCGGCCGGAGGGGTGAGGGGCCTGGTGGGTGGGGGGCCGAGCTCTCCATGTACCGGTGGTTTCTATTGCCGCGAGCGCCGGCAATAAAGGCAGCCGTGTGCAGGTGACGGTGTGGTGACATTGGGGGACAGCCCTGCCCGGCTGTGGGGGGTGGGCTCGGTCTGGGGGGGGGGGGGG
>NW_005054317.1:6579732-6584269 GCF_000277835.1 Geospiza fortis
GTCTGGAGCCCTCCCGCTGCCTGCCCGCCCCGCACCCGCCCCATGGGCGGGCATCGGGAGAGTCCCCGCGCGTTTCCCCACTGGGACAATCTACGCCAAAACTCCTGCGTCGACAAGGCTTGTTCCCATCACCCCAGGATGACAACCACCGTCCCGTAGCACCCTGTCATCCCCGTGTCCCCATGCCATCCCAGCACGCTGACAGCCTGTCCCCACTCGTGTCACAGGTGGGGGTGGGTGGCCCTACAGGGCACCATGCCGCTGGGGCAGGATGGGCCCAGCTGGAAGAAGAGGATCGAGGATATTCAGAGGATCTATGATTTCCGAGACGTCCTGGGCACGTGAGTTGCAGACTGGGGCGACACACCAGTGACAGCCCACTTGCGGTGATGGGTCTGGCCCCTCAGGCTTTGCCCAACCTTCCATATGGAACCAGCTCAAATCCTTGCCCAAGGTGGGACTTGCATTTGAGGGAACATGCTCTGGGGCACAGGTGCCACCTCCCTCTGGCACTGGCTTGTTCCTGGGCTGTGCTGAGGGTACCTGAGGGTGGTCCCCTGGCTGGCAGAGGGGTTCTTGGCAGTGCCCACAGCATGGTAAGGCTCTTAGGCTGGATTAGCAGGTTAATTATGTCAGGGCTTAGAGCCCTGCACAGCGCGAACACACTGCCTGTCCCTCCTGTCTTTTCCCCACCTGGGCACTGCCAACAGCTCTGGCTGGCTCCTGGGTGCCCCTGGGTGCTCCAGGATGGCACAGCAGAGCGCTACTGCAGCCCACATGGGGGCTCAGCCCCAGCACAGCTCGACCTCGGCAACACCACAGCCTTACCCTGCCTGATATGGGGATGGTGCAGCCACCCTGGGAGGGCGGAGGGTTCCAGGCATCCTATCGCAGGCAGGGTCCATGTCCGGCCATCCCAGCCAGCCGCTCCTGCTTGCTTTTCTCCTATAAATAGCTGGACTTTCTGCCTGTCGCCATGACAATCGTGGCATGGCGGCATCGGCAGCTCCGCTCCGGCTGTGGCCGCCGTGCCCTGCTCATCCCTCACCCCCCCAGGGGGGCCTTCTCCGAGGTGGTCCTGGCGGAGGAGAAGGCGACGCAGAAGCTCGTGGCCATCAAGTGCATTGCCAAGAAGGCACTGGAGGGAAAGGAGACCAGCATTGAGAACGAGATTGCCGTCCTCCACAAGTAGGGGCCGTCCCAGCACCGGGGTGGGGGTTTCGCTCTGTGCCCCCCACCCGGCACAGCCCCCAGTGCCAGCGCTCATTGCTGTGTGTTATTGCCAGTGCCCAAAATAGCCAGCGGCGCGTGATGGCCTGCGGCACAGAGCCTGGCTGCTCCCTGTCCCCTGGGGGCTGGCGTGGGGGCAGCCCGGTGCCCTCTCACCACCCCCCTGTGCCTCCCCCTGCAGAATCAAGCACCCCAATATCGTGGCCTTGGATGACATCTACGAGAGTGGCACCCACCTCTACCTCATCATGCAGCTGTGAGTGACGTTGTGGGGCTCCCGAGGGGTGGGGGGGCCACGCTGACAGGTGCTGCCCATCCCTGCAGGGTCTCGGGGGGGGAGCTCTTTGACCGCATTGTGGAGAAGGGTTTCTACACGGAGCGCGACGCCAGCGCCCTGATCCGGCAGATCCTCGATGCCGTCAAATACCTGCACGACATGGGCATCGTCCACCGTGACCTGAAGGTGAGCAGCTGAGGGGGGACACACACAGCACTGTCATGGCACCAGGCAGCAGGAGACCCCAGTGTCACCCCTCCCTCTACCCTCCTCTCCTTGCAGCCCGAGAACCTGCTCTACTACAGCATGGATGAGGACTCGAAGATCATGATCAGCGACTTCGGGCTGTCCAAGATCGAGGGCTGTGGCAGCGTCATGTCCACAGCCTGCGGCACCCCTGGCTATGTGGGTGAGTGCCTGCCATGGGCTGCCACCACCCTAGGTGTGGGGTTGGGATCTTCCCACAGGTTGGGGTCCCTCCTCACTGCTGCCATCCCCCCCAGCCCCTGAGGTGCTAGCACAGAAGCCCTACAGCAAAGCAGTGGATTGCTGGTCCATCGGAGTCATTGCCTACATCCTGTATGTATCCCCCCTCCCACTCCCTTCCCCTCCTGGGGGCCTGGTGCCTTGGGGCTGCCTGGGACCAGCAGCCCCCTCCCCACTGCCCCTCTAGGCTCTGTGGTTACCCTCCTTTCTATGATGAGAACGATGCCAAGCTCTTCGAGCAGATCCTGCAGGCCGAGTACGAGTTTGACTCGCCCTACTGGGATGATATCTCGGACTCAGGTGAGCTGGGACCACCAGGGCAGTGGGGCCTGTGAGCCTGGTGCAGCTTCACAGTACCCAGAGGAATAGAGGACACTCAGAGCTGCTCCATGCTCTGTTCCAGCCAAGGACTTTATCCAGCACCTGATGGAGAAGGACCCTGGCAAGCGATTCACCTGTGAGCAAGCCCTGCAGCATCCCTGGTAATGGGGAGACCTATTGCTGTCTGCTCCCCTCTCCAGCTCACCCCACAGCAGCCATGGGATAGGGGTGCCCTGGCTGACTTCTCTCTTGCTCCAGGATTGCCGGGGACACAGCCCTGGACAAGAACATCCATCAGTCAGTGAGCGAGCAGATCAAGAAGAATTTTGCAAAGAGCAAGTGGAAGGTGAGTGTGGGGTGCTGGTGGGTGCTAGGGGGTGCAGCAGCCCCTCAGGCACCCCATACCAGCTGACACTGGGGTCAGTAGCAAGCTTTCAACGCCACGGCGGTGGTGAGGCACATGAGAAAGCTGCAGCTGGGAACCAGCCAGGACATCCCTGGGCAGACAACTCCCACAAGCCCCGGCGAACCGTTGGTCGGGGGGACCAGCAATGGTGAGCCCCAAACCCCCTATCCCCATCCCAGACCCCTCAGCACTGCCACCAGGATCTCACCCTGTTCCTCCCTGCAGGGTCAGAGTGTGGGCGCTCACCCCCAAGCAGAGCTCAGCGTCTCCCACCAGACTGAGCACGGCCCCACATAGCTGCCTCCAAGGGGGCCCAAGGGGGTCCAGCCATGTGGGGTGGGGGGCTCTGCAGTGCAGGAGCAGGGGAAGTAGTGTGCAGGCAACCTGCTTGGCTTGTCCTGGTTGTGTGGAGCTGCCCCCACTGCAGCCTCACAGCAGAGTTCTGCGTTGGGGCAGGAGCACACCACAGAGCCCCCCAGCTGGGGGCTTTGTCCCAGGCCCCTTCCCACACCCCTTCCCTCCCTCCACGCCTGGCCTGGCACTGCCCCACACCCCCAACCCCAGCATGTTCAGAGACAATTTTCCAAATGGATGTTTCTATTTTATTGCTTGTAATAAAGACAAGAGGCCAAAGGTGCTTGGCTCAGCTCTGCACTGAGGGAGCTGGACACAGCCTTGACCCCCCCCAGCTTCACTGCCCAGGGCAGCGGCTTCCCCCATGCACACAGTGGGCAAGCACCAGGCAGATCCCACATCCCCCCAGACCCCAGGCTGGCAGCAGGTGCAGTGTCCCACTCAAGTCTCTGTTCCTCCTGGGGTGTCCCTAGAGGAGCCCACCCCCATGGCTGTCCCAGCCTCAGCTCTCAGGCCTGATGCTGGCTGCCGGTTGGCTTCTGGCCCTTGCGGAGGTCAGCACAGAACAAGACCTGGAATGGGGAGATAATGGGGTGGGCATGGCTTGGGGTGGGGGGCAAGGGTTTCAGGAAGGGGGGCGTACTCACTGCCTGTGCCCAGCCGGCACGAGGGCCCCACAGCTCCCTGAAGAAGTCGCCTGCAGAAAGAGGGTGAACACCAGGGTGAGGGTACACTCACACCATCCACCGTCCCTGAGGGTCCCACTTCAGGATGCAGCCCTGCCCTCACCGATCTCCTGGTAGGCCCGGGGAGTGAGGCTCTTGCCGCCCAGCGCCACGCCATAGCGCTGCCGTGCGATTTGCCAGACATGGGTGTCCACAGGCACCGCCTCCGCCTTGTCCAGGGACAGCAGGCACACGCAGTCGGCCACCTGCCACCAGTGGCACCCAGTCAGCCCCCAGTGCTGCTCTCTGCTGCCTGTCCCACCCCTGTCCTGGCACCCACCTTGGCACCGACACCAGGCAGGGCACACAGCACCCTCCTGGCCTCGGCATAGGGCGCAGAGCGGAGCTGGCACAGCCCCTCGGCGCCGAGCCCCTCAGCAATGGCCCGTGCACTGCCGCTGACAAACTTGGCCCGGTACCCAAAGCCCAGCGCCCGCAGCTGGGCCTCGGCCTCAGCACCTGGGGGGGCACAGCAGAGGGACGTGAGTGGGCACAGGTGAGGCCATGGCGATATCACAGCGGTAGCAGCGGGGTGATGGTGGACCTGTGAGCGCCGAGAGGGATGGGAAGGCATGGAAGGGCCGGGAATCGAGGCAGCAGAGGCGGCGGCCGAAGGCCTGGCAGAGGCGCTCGATCATGGCAGTGATGCGGGAAATGTGGTTGTTGGAGGTGCAGATGAAGGAGAAGAGGCACTCGACGGGGTCCTGCCGCAGCACCCGCACCCCTGCCGGCAGGGAG
>NW_005054317.1:6585413-6596810 GCF_000277835.1 Geospiza fortis
CTTGTTGCGGTGCTGCATGGCGCGGTGGTAGGCGATCTGCACCGACTTGCGGATGTTGGACTTGCGGCCCTCCAGCATCTTCTCTTTGTCCAGGTCCTGGTTCACCCCCAGAGGCACCAGCTTCGTCCGGGGCAACCACTGCCTGTGGAGAGCAGGGGGCCACCTCGTTTGAGGGTTACAATCGTCTCTGGGGACCCCCCCAAAGCCCTCGGCCCCCTGGCCTTACCAAGTGCGCTTGTTGTCAAAGAAGAGGACAAGGTAGAGGTGCTCGCGTGCTTCCTGAGTCATCTGCTCCCCCAGCTTCAGCACCTCCAAGGGGGGCACGGGGATGGGGACCCCATGGTGGAACATGCCTTCCCGCGGCATCTTGGGGTCAATGATCTGCAAAACGAGCAGGGGAGGGCTGAGACGAGAACAGGGACCCCAAAAACCAGTCTGCAGGGAGGGGACATGGATTTCGGAGGTCCCTGTAACAGGCAGTACTCACCAACGCCGGGTAGGAGGGGTAGCCCCGGCACTTAGCCCACACCAGGTCCAGGGCATCCAGGGAAGAATCCTCATCCTCAGACAGCCACCCTGCACCACGCCCCATGCCCTTACGCACCACTGTACAGGAGGAGAGGGCAGTCAGCTGTGTCCCCCCAGGTGATGGTGCCAGCCAGGCACACAGCTGTGCAGCCACAGTACTTACTGCCGTGCCCCACACCTCGTCCCGTGCCCACGGAGTAGGACTCGTTCTCTGTCCCTGATGTGTCCTCACTGCTGTCCTCTGGGAAGTTCACTCGGGAGAAGGAGGGTTTCCCTCTGCCCTGCTTGGAGGGTGTTGTGCTGCAGAGACAGGGAGCAGAGCTATCAGCAGGACTCACATTAAGCTTCCAGAAACTGTTTTCCAGAGGGCCAGGGTGGTAAGACACCAGGGCTTGTGGCCTCCAACTGCCGGCCTTGGCACTAGGAAGGACTTGGCAGGGATACCAGGCAGAAAGGTGGGATGGTGCTTCTGCCAGGGTGCAAGCCAGACCCTCACCCAGTTCCACCTGGGAGGACCAGAAGATGTGTCCTCACCCAAATCAGAGGCGCAGGCAGGAGGCTGCTGGAAGGGCCAATGACAGAGCAGCCACTGTGCCAACAGGGAATTCCCTAGTTCATGCTTCCTACTGGCCCTTTGCTGCACACTTGCACCTTTAGGTTTTACATTAAAAAAGGCACAAACCCCACAGACTTCTTGGGGTTAACAGCTGAGCTGCAGGATGAACAAGATGGGGACCACCAAATGGGGTGCTCGTCCAGAAACTCAAGGCTGAGAGCTGCCCACTGCCACCCTGGGCAGCACTGCTGTCAGCAGAGCTGGGCCTGGGGCAGTACCTGGTGCGGTCTGAGGCAGCACTGCTGCTGCTGCTGCTGCTGGACTCCGAGTCGGAGCTGCTCCGGGGAAGATTGCAGTCATTGCGGTACACCAGGAAGCTTTTCTTCACGGGCTGGTTCCCGCTGCTGAAACCGTTGGCTGGCAGGTCTGAAAAACACCCCAACAAAGAGCATTACCACTGCACCAGAGCCTGCCACGTGCTGCCAGTGGGACCACAGGTGCCCAGCTGCACTCACCCATGGTAGCGTCCTCTGTGGATTTGTCACTGTCACTGTCGGAGCTGGAGCTGGGCCGCGGGCTCCGCCCTCGCTTCCTCTGCCGCTGGGAGGACCCCATTATTGGGAGCTGGGGGGGCCCAATGGGGCTGCTCCCATGCCCAGGAGGGATCTGGCTGTCTCGATTCTTTGGGGGGCGTCCTGGACGTTTTGGAGGGCCTGCAGTTTTAGGGTTCTTCTTGGAGAAGAGCACAGAGGTCCTCCTGCCAACTTCATGTGCTGGGGTAGAAGAGGAATTGGGACCCAGACCTGGAAGAGCGAGAAGGTGTCAGCTGCAGCCCGGATGGCAGGGACTGCATGGCAGCGGTATCACGAAACAGCTTTGTTTCTGGGGAACATGATCTCAGAAGATCCTCCCTCACTGTAGGAAGAATCTGCTTTTTCAGTGTTTAGATGAGAGGATTGGGATGCAGAGGTGGCAAATGCCCAGTGACACATGGTAGCTCTGCCTGGTGCTTTTGCTGTTCTCCCGACAGAGCCCAGCTCAGCATCTCCATCCAGGGAGCTGGCAGCTGGCTTGTTCGACTCTCAGCCCTGGGACAGCATTTGGAGTTCAGTAGTCACTGCTGCTGCAACTCCCTCCCATGCCCTCTGGCAGGAAGGGACATCAAAGGCAGCCTTCTCCATAATGCCCCTAGAAACCAGGCAACATGGCCAAGCTAGTAGGTCCTATCAGAAGGAAACAATCCACCTCATGCCCCACAGAGATCACAGCTGGAACTGTGATCTCTGGAACAGCTTCCAGTTCCTTGACTGACAAAGAGATGAATTCACCAGGTCACTGCTGACCGCAGCTGTGAACATCAACAACCTGCCAAACCCTACCCAGGGGCAAACACATCAGGCTGTGGCTGTTCCAGACACAGGACATGGCCTCCTTCATCCAATCCCCCCTGCTTGGCTGGCACAGCTCACTACAAACTATCCAGTGAGAATGCTGGGAGGGGGGCTGGGGAGGCACAGACATCATACTTGACACCCACGCTTAAGGGAGGCACTACAGGAAACAAGGAGTCCCCAGAGGAGGATGTGGGATAAGGGACTGTCCCACAAGAGGCCACCTGCCTCATTCCCATGGAGGAGTGAAGAGCGAGATGTGTGTGGGGAGTTGCCCACACAGTCCTGCCTAAGGAGGCACCTGCCAGGGCAGCCTCTCCCCAGACAGACCTGTCCAGAGGCAGCTCTCCATGGCTCCTCAGACTGGCAATTCTGGAGGGAGTATTACCTTTGCCAGTCTCCTGGCTGCTGCTCTCCTCTGCAGCACTGTCTGTCTGCAGGTCCTTCTCGCAGGGGTTGTGGGACTGCAGGACTCCCCTGGCAGAGGAGCTGTGCCGCTCCAGCCCCTCCCGGCCCAGGTCCCGCGGGTGAGCGAGCTTCCGCCGCAGCACTGTGATCTCCTTCTTGATCATCTTGGCCCGGCGGGACCGTCCTATGCTCTGCTTGCCAGCGTTGACCTCGTCCAGCCGCTCCAGCAGGATCTTCAGCTGCTCCTCCAATGGCAGGTGCTTCTGATTCTCTGAGAGCAGCAGCCGCACATCTTCTGGGGAAACAAAGAGGAGCAGATGGATGAAAGAAATCGGGAACTCCAGTGGAGCTCCTCTACCTGAGAGGGTGAAGAAGGAGCTGGCATGGCACCAAACACCTGTGGACCCTTTAGGGAAGTTATCCTAAAAGACCAAGAGAAGGAGCCCTGTGGGAACTCAGGCAGTTGGGACTACTGGAGAAAGCAGGCTGATCAGCAGTGTGGAGAATACTGGGGTTCACATTGTCTGGAACAAGGATGTAACAGGAAAGAAAGGACACACAGACAAACCACAGCCTAGAACCAACCCAATGGGGCTGATAAGTACCTGGCTAGCAAAACCACCAGGTCTCCAGGGACTGGGGACACACAGCCCAACATTCGACTTAACCTCCCAGAAGAGGCAGGTCAGACTCTTGGGTGCCTTGACTCTGCCCAGGCTTTACCTTTCAGTAGCCCTCTTACCCCAGGGCAGGGACTGAGTACCCACCATCCTCAATGTCTTGGATCTGAGCCTCTTCCACTGTGACACAGTGGGGGAAGTGCATGCCAGTCTCGAAGTCAATGCCCATCTTCTCTGCCTGCCGGCGAGCCTGCCGGAGCACGGCACCTCCCTGCTCCCGCAGGCGGATGGCTGCCCGGTAGAAGATCGTGTCTTTGGCATTGTATTTCAAACAGTTGTTAATGATCAGGTTGAAATCCTCCTCAAAGTCATCGAAATTCAGATAGCGATAGGCTTCTAGATTTTGCTTCATTGTCTGAAAATCCATTGGCTTCTTGATGTGATCCAGGTAGTCTGGGACCTGCATGAGGAAAGAGCCAGAGTTAAGAGCCCAGGAGCCACAGTTAGCAGTACCTGCTCCAAGAAAACAGTTGTTAGAGGAATCAGGTATCACTCCCTGTGCTCTGCCCAAATGCACATCGGGGAATGCCGTCTGCTTTTGCAGCTTGAGGAACAGCAACGCCTCCGGACTAGGAAGCCCATGTGCTGTGCTCAACCTGTTAGAGCGGATATGCACTCTGAAGCGTTTTTACAGCTCCAGCACACATGCCAGCATCCTGTCCTCAACTCCTGCCTGCAGGCAGCTGGGATCCAGTATGCTACACGTTATTCCCTGGAGAGGGTGCTGCAAGTGCAGCCCCAGGGGTGAAGGTGAGTGCAGAAAGGTAAAGCAGAGCTGTCCAAGTGGCAGGTGAGATGGTGCAGCCTTCCTCCCCATCTGCTAAGATGCCTCCATGCTGACCTGCTGCCAGAACCTTGCAGAGACCATGTGGAATTTTGCCATGCTCCCAGACAGGGACTCAGTGACAGTCTCAGGAATTATCTCCCCTTCCTGCAGCAGTGACACTCTAAGGGTCAAACCCATCTCCGTGCTGTGCTCAGTCATCTAGCAGAAGCCTTCACAAGAGGACAGGTAAAAGCAAGCTGACTGCTAAGGGCTGGCACTTTGCCTTTCCCAGTGGGAATCCCCAACTGATCACAGACCCTGGGGTGTCACCAGTAACACACACAGAGGAAGAGTCAAGTGCTGTGCCCCAGCTGTCACCAGCTCAGCTGTTCTGCATTTGGCTCACCCAGGAGGGGCACTGCTGCACACCCGCTCTGGTGAGCAAGTGGTGCTGGCATGAGCCAGCACCAGGCTGCTCAGAGTTCTTCTGGACCAGAACACACCCTGGGCAGCCCTTGGCACGAGCAAGGGACAAGTTTGAGTGAAGGAGAAATCTGGGGAGGGGGTTCTTACTTCGTAGATTTCTGTTACCTCAGACAGAGGGACCGGCTCACTGAAGATGTTGCCCGTGTCTTTCTCCTGCAGCTGCTCAAGCGTCTTGCGGAGAAGGATGAGGAAGGGGGTCAGCTGCATTTCCAGTGCCACCTGCTGCACTTTGATCTGAAACAAAGGAACAGAGCGGGGCTGAGCCCCTGGCCCTAGCCAGGCAGTGGGGACTGTCCCCAGGGAGCAGCAGTGCAGCCCTGCAGGACAGCAACCCCCCTCCTCTCCTTGCTGAGGGGTAGGGAGCACCCCTCAGCCCCGTTTCTGGGGGGCAGAGGTGAAACACTGGCTCCAGCCCCTATGCGTCCCACCTGTGCCTTGCAGAGCAGCCACCTTTGCTCGGAGCCATCGGAGCAGAGCGCAGCACAGCCGAGGGGACCCCGGCACACCTAGAGCACCCTAAGGAGCCCCTGCTGATGCCCACCCAGCCGCTCCCCAAGGAGGGGCAGTCGTTACCGTCTCTCTCTTGAGCTTCTCCCGCTTGCGTATCAGCTCCACCAGCAAGCGCGCACGCTCGAGGTCATGGCGCAGGCGCTGCCATGACTTCAGCTGTTCCTTCAGGGCCCAGTTCTTATCCTCAGTGTCTCTCTGTGGGAACATCAGAGACCATGAGCTGATAGAAGATGTGCTCCCATCTCCACCTTCCTGACTGTGTGCTGGGGCTCTTCTCTGGCAAAGGGAACCACCATGCCTGACCTGCTGGTGCAGCAAAGGTCACAGGTCCTTTCTTGTAACCTAGGCAGGTGATTCAGTCTCACCTCTGGCAAGAGCTAAATACCTGCCCCTTGGTCATCAAGCCCTTAGGATGTCAGGAGGTGAACATCCTGAGCCTCTGGAAACACCCTTCCTAACATGACTGACTGACTGCCTGCAGCTGCCCGAGAGGTCTGTGTTGCTGCTCACAGCTCTGACAAAGTGCAACAGCTCAAAAAGGAAACAACAGCTCTAGTTGCTTTAATTTCTGGAGCACCAAAAAGATTACAGCTTTTAACCTGCCATAGCCAAAACTGAGCAGAAGCAGCCTCAACTCTTCTCCAGCAAAAATAATAAGAGCAAACAAAGGTAGGAGAAACCCCTGCCCAGTCACAGTCATCAGAGGGCTCAGAAAGAAAGATTTACAGCTCAGATGGGGAGCCAGAAGAAAAATCTTCCTCTCTGGCACCAGATTTCACATCTGTGAAGTGCTGACTGTGGGCACCCAGAAGGAGCACTCTTGGAGCAGTATCAGAAGCTAGAAGAGAGGCCTTGGTTCAGTCCAGACTGTTTCTGGAGATCCCTGGCCATCTCTCTCAACACTGCCTGGCACAGTGGCCTCATATTAGAGCCATTTCTGACAGGTTTGCCATCACTACTGGCTAAATGCAGGCACAAGAAAGGAAATACCTTCAGCGTGGCAGCTTGAGAGGGCAGGATTCCCTTCTTGTGGCAGGCTGCCAGTGGCGTCGCTGCCTGGCAATTCTCTGAACACTGAGAGTGGAGGAGAAGGTGAAGCAGCAAAAGCAGCTGGGGCTGCCCTTCCCTCATCTGAAAGCTCATACACCTGACCCCCATTCTGCACCTGCAGGCATTGCATGCAGCAAAGGCTCCAAGCCCACAGCTCCAAAGGCGCAGGAAGCATGCACACAGCCAGGGTTCCCTGCAGCCCCCCACCAAGCAGCCCTTACCTGGTCGCAGTTTCTCTGTGACTGCAGGTGTGTCTGCAGGCGGCGGAGCAGGGGGACACCATTGCGGGACTGTCTCTTCAGAGTCCAGTAGCTGTGCAGCCTCTGCATGAACTGGCTCTTCCTCTGGATGGTTAAACGGTTTGTAATCTTACTGAGCCTGAGGAAAGGAGAAGAACCACAGAGTCCATCAACAAATCAAGCCTGGCTGCTGCAGGAGAAGCCCTGGCTAGGGACAAGTAGCAGCAAGGCCATCCCAGCAGAGCTGAGAAACTCCTCAAGCAGAGAACATCCTTTTATATGGCAGGACTTTCTGTAACACCAAGTAACACAGCCTAGGCACAACAGAGGATGCCAGGATATGTGCAGCCTTGCCTCCCCACAACACACTTTTCCTTTCTACTTCCTGTCAACTTTTGGGCAAAGCCTGGGGCAGGTTGGAGTGCAAGACAGCCACACTGGGGGCTGGACCTTTAACAGCTCCCATGGTCCCTGAGACCACAAGTGTGATGGTGCTACTACCCCAAAACCATTATTTACCTGGCTGAGGGCCACTTGCTGTGACGGGGGGGGTCTGGCCAAATGCTACCAGAGAAAACTCAAATCCTGGCAAAGCACGAGGAGGGAGCAGGAGGCATGAGTACAACACACATCCCATCCAAGACTATCCTGAACGGCCCAGAACCACAAAAGGGATTGCTTACTTCCTACAACAGCAGATAGTCTGAAGGGGCTGGGACAGCCTTGCTCAGCAAAGTTGGACAGAGATGCCCTGCTAGTAGAGTGACAAAGGGATGAACCCTCAGCATCTCCCCACCTCCCAGGGACAGCTCTTCCCAAGGGATGACCCAACCTGCATCAGCCTCAGCTGAAGAGACTGGGGACAGCAGCCTCATATGCCATCACTGGCCAAGCACAGCTCCCACAGGAAGTGTCATTCTGGCAACAGCCCCTGAAGAATAATTAATCCCAACAGGATTCTAGCTCAGTATATTTTCGCTGTGAATGCAATAGCAGCAAGACCCTACAAACTGCCAACATGTCCACACATAAGAAAAAGATGCTCTTGTTATGGAGCAAGCCCCGAGTGAGCAAAAACATAAGTTTGGGACACAAACAGACCATGGTAAAAAGCCAGCAGCCTTGTGGCAGACCTGCCTCCCCAAGTCACCAGAATGCTGCCCAGAGAGCACAGCCCACGGCTTCCATGTGCTCCTACCCAAGGGCATAGGAGATAAGTCTTGAGGGTCTAAGGGTCTTGACAGTGTCCCATGGTCACAGCCCCAGCACAGCTCCTGCCACAGGAAGGAGAGCTCAGCAGCTCAGGATTGGTGGCTCACCACCACAAAGGCAAATGCTTCCATGCCCAACCTGTGCTCAACAGGGTGTCGCCTGCTGCAGGGTGACAATGAGATACAGAAACATCCTAGGATGCCCTTATGTGCTTTTACATGCTGCTGAGGACTTCCAGAGTAATAAACACTGATGAATTCTGGCAAGGCTCTTAGATGCTCTTTTTTTGGAATTTGTGGGTCAGACCAACAATCTAACAAGAGCAAGGCACGAAGCAGTTGCAACTGTAACTACAGGGTGTTTGCACCTTCCCATGAAACCACAGGTTTGGAATGTGACAGAAACATAACCCCTCGTGAGGCCTCACACTGAGGAGTCAGCCTTAGGACCGTGGTGTTCCTTGGCAGGCAGGATCCTGGTGCTCTCCAGCCACCCCTCCTCACAGACAGCTTTCAGCACCCGTGGCTGCCCGGCCCTGCTCCAACAGGCAGCGCTGAAAGGGAGCAGCAGCTGCTGTGCCTGGCAGAGAGCACTGAGGAAGCCCAGCAAGGAGTACGTGGCTGCTGGGATGGATGAGCTCTGCTCAGCAGAGCACAGGGATCCTGACTCCAAACCTCTCTGCTCCAGAGCCAAAATAACCCCGGGATTAGCCTGTTTCCCAGGCCTGAATCACTCCCACACTTGTCTTTTGCCTGACACAGCCTCAGGAGAGAACAGACCTCAGCAGAAAGGAGAGCAGTTCCCTCCTCCTCCCCGCCTCCTTTACTCCAGTGCCTGAGGTCAGCGCAACAGGAAAGGAGTGCTGGGAACCTCCAGCTGCTTCCTGACTCATCCGGCCAAGTTCGTTCTCTACTGTTAAACTAACAGCAGCTATTTCCTGCCCTGCCGAGGGCCCAGACACCTTTGCAGGGCAGTGCATGGCCCTGCCTCTCTGCAGGACTCTCAGAGGAAACCACCACAGCCCTCTGCAGCAACAGAGTGAGAACTACCTGTGCAAAAAGCTAGGGAGGGGAATAGGATAATGCCCACATGGGAAGGAGGACACAAAGCATGGAGGAAAGGAGAAATTTCTCTCCAGTCCAGAGAGGGCAGCAGGTCGTACCTGTGGGGGGGGATGCAGGGCACAGAAACCACAGGTGCTGCAGCTCGTTTCTCTGCCAGGATCTTCCGTGCCTTCTTCATCTTAATTCTAGACTTGGCCTTTGCTTTTTTGACTTTCTCAGAACTCCAGCCCTTCCCCTCCTCCTCTTCCTCCTCATCCTCCTCCTCGCCCTCGCTGTGGGAGAGGGCGGGCAGCCTGCGCACAGAGCCTGGCGGTGTGTGGATGTCGCAGTAGGCGGTTTTGCGCACACTGAAGGAGGTACCGTTGGCACCTGTCTCCCTGACGGGCTCCATCTTCATGTACAGCCCGGCCTGCTGGGCACAGGTGACATGGAAGGCAGTGTAGCAATTGGCTTTGTGACACTGGATGCAAGCCCCAGAGCCACGCTGCTTGCAAATGTAACAGGTCAGCTTCCAGCGTGCGGGCGGGATGTGCTCGATGCTGTCGATGGGCTCCAGGAAGACGGTGTTGGCAAAGCACACCTCGGGGATCCAGAGGGCACAGACCACGTGTGCCCAGCGCCCATCGTCCGTCTGCTTGAAGGCCCCCCCCTTGTTTGGGCAGAGGGCGCAGTCCACGGCACGCGAGGGTGACTGCAGGCACCGTCTGCAGAGCCACTGTCCCTCGGGGATGTAGGGCACCCCATAGCACTCCTGGTGCACAGCCAGGTTGCACATGTCGCAGAAGAGGATGACGTTGCTGTTCTGACACTCCCCGTCATTGCAGATGCAGCAGACAGCGTCCTCATCCACCAAGGTGTTTGGGTCCCCCTTGTTGTGGCTCTCAAAGTAGGACTCCTTCTCTAGGCGGTCCATCAGGTACTCAAAGATCTCCTGGGGAATAGGACTCACGCCTTCGTTCTTCCGCCTCTCATTCATGATGTCCAGCCAGATGTAATCCTCCTCATCCATGTCGTACTCCACCTCCTCATCCAGCTCCTCTGCCGACTTCTCAATGTACCTGGAAGGACAGCATGGGAAAGTAAAGGCATGTTTGACACATTTGGAGCTGCTGAGCCCCAACTCCAGGATTTGTCTGTGACTGAGGGAATGTTCAAATGCTCCAGCTGAGCCTTAAGCCAAAATAAAGAAACAGGGACAAGGCAGGAATGTGCAGAAGCAGAAGGTGCTGCTGCACCCTGACTAGCACAGTGGCACAACAGCAGCTTGGAGACAAAACAACACTGGTCTAAGGAGCAAGGTCAGGCCTTGGAGACTCATCAGTGCAAGGAGGGGGCCTGCATGGGCCACCCAGCAAGTACCAGTGCTCTGGAGGAAACAGCCTCACAACCAAGACACAATAACCACGCATGGAGGTGCCATGTTTCATTAATTCTGGTTAGGGAGCTCTGTTAACTCCTGCCTGAGGTATTAACTGGGGCCACTGCATCCACCAAATCTCTCACAAAGTACTGTAAGAAAACAATTAAGAAGTATGCCCACAAACAGACAAATCCTACAGGTACACTTTGGTGCTGAAGGGCTCTGAAAATATCTCAGCATACCTCCAAGACAGACTGAGAGGCAAAGGACACATTTGGGTTTTGTTTTGATTTTAAGTGCTGTTCCAGCAAGGAAAGAGCGCAGCAATCAAACTGGTGGCAATGAGCTAAGCAGCAACTGAGAGCTCTGTAGATTCACAGACCTCTCAGAACTGTGATGTGACACCAGGCAGAGCACCAGGAGCCTGAGGCCATGGAACAGCCAGTTCTGTGAGACCTGGGAGAGGCAGACAAAGGCCATTTCCAGGAGCCACAGGCAAGCCACTTGAACAGAGTGGGGCCAATTCCGCCTCCAAACCCAGGGCATGAGCCTAGGAGTCTCCTTGCACCCAGCCACGGACAATACCTGTAGTACGAGGTGGGACGAGGCGGGGCGTCAGGGGTGTCCTGCTCCAGCTCTCGGTACACCACCTCGGGCAGCTTGGGGGTAGTGCTGGCCGAGGCGTTGTGGTGATGGTGGTTGGAGTCCTTGCGCTTCTCCTTGTTCTTGTGCTTCCCAGATTTGGGCGGGACGCTCTGCGTCTCCGTGTTCTCCTTATTGCTCCCATTCTCGGGCACCTCCTCGGGAACATCCTCGTCCTCGGACACCACGTCGAGATTATCGAAGATGCTGATGCGGTGGACGCGGCCGTGCAGGTCCACCTCCACCATGCGCTGGGCCTGGGCGTAGGTCATCACCTCTCGGCCGGGCGACTGGGAGGTCTCGGATGGGCTGGGCGACTGCTTGTTGGCGGCGCGGGCCTGGCGCCCCTTCTTCTTGTGCTTGCGCAGGGGGGTGTGCTGGGGCAGGGGCGGGTTGTCGTGGTCATAGTGGTACAGGTGGTACTCGATCCCGCTGTAGCTCTTGTAGATCTTGCGGCAGGTGCCCACGGGGCACTCGTAGGGCGGCTTGGTGGCCCGCAGGTTGT
>NW_005054317.1:6597603-6603430 GCF_000277835.1 Geospiza fortis
TGCAGGCAGGAGCAGGGCGAGGCCGCTGCCCCAAAGAGCAGCGGGCTGAGACCCCCGGCAGGCACTCAGGGTCAGCCTTCTCTGGGGCGGAGGCCAGGCTGCTCTCAGGGACACGCACACCGTGGCACACACCGCGTTCCCGCCGGCGCTGGTCCTGCCCGCACTGCCACGGTCCAGGGACAGTCCTGCCTTGCTGCTGGACATCGGGCAGGAGGAAGGGGCAGCCGAGGATGTCCAGCCCTGTGGTCTCACTGCCAGAAGCGAGTCCCAGCCCTGTTTTGACCAACCATAGCAGCTGATTATCTCCCTAAAGGGGCCACATCTCCATGGCCACCCGCAGAAAAAGGTGACATATCCTTGCCCCACCAGTCAGTCCCAAGGCTCGTGGAAGAGCTACTCAGGATCTGCCCGGCGAGGCTTGATGTCACGGGTCTTCATGTAAGAGAGCAGCTGCTCAGGGATCTCAGCCAGCACGTCCTTGGCCAGGCGGGCCATGCTCAGCACCTGGTTGCCTGAGTCATCCACATAATCCCGAAATGGCACAAACTTTGAGGGCAAAAAGTTTGCAGTCAGGTTGGAAACTCTATTGCTGTGGGGTTCAGCAAGGGGGACTGAGCATCTCTCACCCACAACAGGTCTGGATTCAATGCCAGACTTACCTGTACAATGTCTCTCTCAGCATAACGTCCCCGGGAAGACAACCGTACCTCATCACCGTCCAGCTCCTCCATGGCTGGGGGTGACAGCTGGTGTCACCAAGCCTCGGTGGGATGAACACCGGGGATGGAAACACCAGCCATTTGGATGTCTTTGGCATCCCAGAGGAAGGGACAATGTTTCCATCCCTCTTCCCTGGTGTCCCCCCAAGTCCCAGCTCACCCTCAAACTCAGCTGGACCTACTCCCACGATGATGATGGACATGGGCAGGGAGGAAGCCTGTGGGGCAGAGGCAGGGTGTCAGCCAGGATAGTGTCCATGTGAAGTGAACTCAGAGCAACAAGGGTGCACTCACGGTGACAATGGCTTCCTTGGTCTGCAGCATGTCAGAGATGACACCGTCAGTGATGATGAGGAGGACGTGGTATTGTGAGCCATCGGTCACCTGGGCGGCTATCCTATGGGGAAAGGGATGGGCGCCCTCAAGCACCCCACTGGTGTTGGGCAGTCAACCCTGCTGTGGGACGGATGGCATTTGGGGATGGCAAAGTGCCCCAGTGCTCACCCAGCCACCTGGTTGATGATGGGAGCAAAGTTGGTAGGACCGTAGAGCTGGACGGTGCGCAGGCTTTGGAGGTAGGACTCCAGCACGCCTTCAATGCCGGCACAGCTGGGGTTCTCCACATTGTTGTTCTGGGGGACAGAGATTGGGTACTTGGTGGGGAACCACAGCTCCTGGTGTCCCGCAGGCTGTGGGACGCTGGGGCAGAATGTTGCCAGGGTGCTTCCCCTCCCCGCCAAGCTGCTGTGGGCACCCCCAAGACCAGCTCTGCCCCACAGCCAGGGGATCTGGGTTCACTGTCAGCCCTGTCCCACAGGGCGGGCGCACCAGAGGAAACTGGTGGGAGATCTTGCCATCAGGTGGGACTTTGGCACCAAAGCCGTAGGCAGGGAAGAGCTTGTCGCTGTCGTAGTCCTGGATGATTTCCCCCACTGCCTTCAGTGCCAGGGCATAGGCGCTCAGCTGGTAGGGGCTCGCGTAGTGCAGCGAGGTGGGCTGTGATGGCAACCCTGCAGCACAGTGCCCATCACACCTGACCCATGGCCAGCCCCAGGGTGATGGGGACCCCCCTGACACCAGGTGCACTCACCATTGGAAGCCGTGAAGTCAATGGCAACAGTGAAATTCAGCTGTGTCCTTAAGGGGGAGAGGGAGGGAGGCTGCCGGCCCCACAGCACAGGGACACCATCTTCCAGCCCCACAGTGCTGGAGTTTCCCTGCCCAGACCCATTGCCTCGGCCCCCCTTTCCCTGCCAGCTCCCCACAGCCCCATGCCACCATTCTGCATCTACTTCCCAGCCCCACTGCCCCCTTGTCACCCCCAGGCTGAACTGTCACTGTCACCACTGTCCTTGCCCCGAGACTCTCAGCCATGGGGGATCTCGAGGAGCCGGGGGACTCCCGGCCCCCCACTCACCCGCCCCGTATGTAGTCAACGAAGGTGAACTCAGACTCAACAGAGAAGGAGAGCAGTGTCACCTGTGGGCACTGGGGATCAGATCTGGAGCCCTCTGAACCTGGCACACACAGCAGGTGGAGCCACACCAGCCCCTGGAAGGCAGGAGGCCCAGGAACTCCCCAGCCCACTCACAGTGCCAGAATTCACATATTTCTTCTTCTTGCATTTCTTCCTGGGATTCAGCACCTGCAGGCACAGGGGTGAGTCAGTCCCAGCATGGAGTTCACCCTGCTCTCACCCTGCCCCACCACCCTACCTCATACACTGTGAACTGACTCTGTGCTCGAGAGAGCTCCCGGTAGCTGGTGGCAAATTCCCCAATGAAGTCGTGGCTGCAGGAGGAACACAGGGTGAGTACAGCCAGGCACCTGGCTGAGAGGTGCCCTGGGAAGCTTCAGCAGCACCCTGGTGTGTAAGAATTTAGTGCAATACAACATTGGTGTCCCTTCCCTCACCTCCCATCCCGGTCCCAGTCGTACACATCTATCTTCACCGTCCTGAAAGTGAAGGCACATAGCGTAAGCCACCAGCCAGGCTGGCACAGCTCCTCCAGCCCCTGATTTGGGGACGCCCAGGCCCACAGCCCAATCCACAGTGAGCACCCTGCCCACCAACTTCCAGCAGAGCCTCCCTGCCTGCCCAGCCTGCGGCTCTGCCAGGAGGGAGCAGGAAATCTGGGGCATGGTGGGAGCCCTGGAAAGGAGGGGGATGCCTTTATGTAATTTGGGTTGCAAAAGAGAAAAAAGCCCAGTCGGGACCCAATTCTGAGCTGCCTGCCGCTGCAGGGCCAACCCCACCAAGAACTGCTCACAGCCTGCTCTGGCCCCACGGCTGCCCGTGTCCCTGTCCCGTCCCCGTTCTTGTACCGGTCGTAGTCGCCGTTGCAGAGGGCGCGCACGGGGATGGTGAAGGGCTGCCACACCGGGTTGAGTGTGTTCTTCACCACCTCTGTCTTATGGCAGATAGTAAAGCTGGGGGGACAGGGCAGGGTTGGGCCATGCCATCTGGTGACGTTGGCACCCTGTCTGCCCCACTGGGTCCCTGTGCTCACGTGCCATCCTCATTGCTACGATAGAAGACGAGGAAAGGATCGGATTTTCCAAAGAAGTCCTTCTTATCCAGCTTGTTGGCGCACAGCTGCATTGTGACGATGTCCTGGGGACAGGGACTGTCACTGCCAGCCACCTCCCCACCCCTGGCACCAGCAGCTGCTCTACTGAGGGACCACGCAGCCCTCTCCACCCTGCAGCCAGTACACGGGTACTCACCCGGCAGTTGCTCAGTTCCTCGGCCAGCAGCAAGATAGTCCCACACCGCTTCCCTGGGACACCCCTGGAACCAGAGTCATACAGTCAGCTTGGGGACAAGGAGGACAGTTCAGGGACAAGAGAAGAGATCAGGGTTGGGGCTTCTGTCCCACAGCTGGTGGTGCTTGGCAGTGTGATCAGAATCCCCAGCACAGGACATGCAGGGAGAGGTCCAGTGGAGCAGGTGGTGGAGACACAGTGTGGGACCCTCCCATCTCACCTCACCACAGGGTGTGACTCACGTTAGGGGTCTCTCCAGGCGTCCCCGCTGGGACCCAATCACCTCTCCCAGTGCCACAAATGCCTGCCCCAGGAAGTCCTGTGCCCCAAACAAAGCTCTGTGAGACCATGGAGGGCAGTTGCCCCAGTCCCCTACCACCCACACCCACCACTTTCTCTCCCAATGCACTCATGGGACCTGCCACCAACTTGACTCTGGGCTACCCCATTTCCTGAAGCTACACTGTGACCCAAGAGCCACCTTGCAGCCCAGGACCCTTGTGCATCCCCAGGACTACCCCAGGTACCCGCTGTATGTGCCTTACACTCATTCTGTACCCCCAGGGCCAGCCCACATCCCTGGACCCCTCCTGTGTCGTCCCCCCCCGAAACTGCCCTCCATGCCCTGACCTGTCCTGGACCCCTTGGGCCACCCTAGACCCATCTTACCCCTCAAAAGCCAACCCTATGGAGTGTCCTGGCCCCATCCTGCCCCACCAGGCACTCCCAGGTTCAGTGTTCTCAGGGCAGAACAGGGGCAGGTGTGTGGCAGGCACCTACCTTCTGCCAGTCCCCATGGGGCATGGAGAGATGGAGAGCAGGTTAGAGCCTGCCAAGGGGCATTTGTCCCCCCCCCGACAGCACCCACACGAGGCACAGCCTCGGGTGTTCCCCCTGGCACAGGCTGTGCTCACCTGCTTTAAAATGGAGCAGCTCTTGGAGTCCACATTGTAGCTGGTGTGGGAGAGCAGAGCCCTGAGCTGGTGCCTGCAGGGATGCTCCAGCACACAACCCTGCTTCCCCACCCATCCGTGCTATTCGACACTGTATTCTTATTTATTATCCTTATTTATTACTGCCTCAGTGCTTTGTTCCACCCTCAGCGGGGCCAAGCCCTTCCCTGGCCCCCCTACTCACACATCGAAGCGCAGGTTTTGCTTCTCCTCGAAGTAGTAGTCGAGGACGAACTTGCGGACAAAGTCAGGGTTCAGGGTGTTGTCGATCACCTCGGTGCGTCCGAACTGCAGGGAGAGGGGTGAGGGTGGCCCCCCCAGGACCCGTCCCCATCGCAGCTGCCTCGGCGCTAATCCCGGTGGGGGATTAGCGCTGCTGGCGGGGCCGGATCATTAGCGTGGACGGGGAGGGATCATTAGCGTGGACACGGGTGGCCATATGGGCCCGTTTAACCCAGCCGGGGATTAGCCAGGAGAGGGGGCCACGCTCACCTCCTTCCACTCGCTGCTCCCCGAGACCTGCACAAAGAGGACCACCACTGCGGAGAGAGGAGCAGAGCCAGGCTGCCGTGCCGTGTCTGTGCCATGCCATGCTCCCTGCCCGGCTCTGCCACCCACCTGGGTCGGACTTGGAGAAGGTGTCCAGGTCCAGCAGGTTCCTGGGGGAAGAGCCAGGCGTGAGCCAATCCGAGTGCCATCCACCTGGCCCAGCAACGGGTCACCATGTCCATCCCCCTGATCACAGGTCAGCACCATGCCAGAAGGCCGTGCTAGCACCCATAGATAAGAGCATCGGCACTCCCAAGGAGACACGCTGTCTCCCTCTGCAAGGTTCGGTGGGGCAGCAGAGCAAGCGGTGAGCAGCGTCTCCAGCGCTGATGATGATTGAACATGACAGGGAACCCATTTACAGGATGAAACCTTCCCCGGTGCCGCCGGCGCCGGCTGAGTGCCCGCCGCGCCCCGGCAGCGGGAGCTGGGCTAATGGCAGGGTGCAGAAGTGAGAAGAAAGGAGACACTTGGAGCAGGGGCTGAGCAGCCAGTGGGCATCCCCCGACACACCTACCGGCAGAGCGATTGATCGTCGTCCTGTGCGCGGTGTGACACCGGGAAGTGCCGGGGGATGCTACCGGCTCTGCTGGGATACTTCCCGCACCCCCGGGGTGGCAGCACAGGGTGGGCTGGGGCACGGCCGGGGGTTGCGGGGCTAAGCCAGCTGCCCTGGCCCCAGCCCGCAGGGGAGAGACCCTACCCTGGTCTGGGCTGGGTCCTCGGGCTGCGAAGCCGAAGGCTGCCCTGGGTTGTCTCCAGGTGTGACCCCCGGACCCTGCCTGGAGCTGCCCGGGCCCGTGGACCCACAGTCCCTCTGCCTGCTGTGAGGGAAGGTGG
>NW_005054317.1:6604556-6606306 GCF_000277835.1 Geospiza fortis
ACTCGCCGAAGCCCCCGCACCCCCCAGCCCCAGGCAGGGGGGGCTGGCGGCGGGCGCTGGGTGCAGCAGGTGCCCGCACCAAGGAGAGGGTCCCAGGACTCTGCTGGGGGACGTGCAAGCCCCAGTTTTCCAGGCAGTGGTCTGGGAACGCCGTGTTCAGAGGGTGCTGCTGCCTCTCAGTCCCACGCCCCGCACAAACTGCTCGAGGAGGCCACCGATGGCCCCTGAGGGGCTGGGGGGCACGGCCTTTAGGCCGATGGTCCGGCTGTAGCTTGCCAGAAAGGCAGAGCGCACTTCCTCCAGACGAGACTCACGGTCACTCGCTGACACCAGTCTAGGAGAGAGAAAGGGAGGTCAGTGACTGCAGCCATCACTCTCCACAGCCCAGCTCTCACTCCTGACACAGGGCTGTGCTGCTCAACGGGCTGCAGTGGCTAAGGCAGTGCAAGGGAAAAAGGCTCTGTCCACAGAGCTGGTGGCAGCTGGTGCCACTGCCTCCTCATCCAACCCACGGAGCCAGCTGCAGCCTCAGTCTCCTGCTCCCCACGGGGTTTCCTCCTTCACACACCCCACTGAACCCTGTTTCTCCCACCACCATAGTGTTCATAAGGCTGCAGTTCATAAACAAAGTGGTGCTTCAGCAAAGTGGCTGCTGACATCAGTCCCTACGCCAGCTCCCTCCCCTCCTCACACAGATGAAACCTGTCCACATGTGCTGTGCCTGGACAGTCGCTTCCAACCTATTTGCAACCATCCCTCACTTCCACCAGCTCCAGCCTCGCGTGCCTGTGCCAGTACAGACAGCTCGGTGGAAGGGAGGATGAGAAGGAGCAGACAAGGTGACAAAAGCCCAAAGGAACACTCCAGCCACAGCAAGAGGAGAGCTGAGCAGCGCTTTACTTCTGCTCCCCAGCATGGCTGCTCTCGGCAAACAGGAGCAGAGTAGGGCACGACTTCCCACGGGACCTGCACTCCTCTCCTGCTGCTCCACACACCTGGTTAGGGACAGGGGGAAAACAGCAGAAGGAAGGCAAGACTAGCCAAGGGAGCAGAGGAAAGCAAGACTGGGGCCCAGAGGCAGCTGTTCCAAGCTCTCCAGCCTCAAACGATCCTTGCTGTGGTGCCTCTGCAACATGCCAGTGGTTCCCAGAGAGATTAAGACATTCCTCAAAGGTCACTCCAAGGGCACAGTGCGAACCTTCCCCATAAAAAATTCTCTTTAATCTTCCAGCGCCTGGGCTGGCTATAAATTGGCACAGCTCATTTGAATGGAAGTGTTAACCACCCACAGCCAACAGCTTCGGTCCGGAAACAGCAGCAAGAGGATATGGTGGGAGGCCTATAAACAGCAAGCGATGCCGAGGCAGCCAACCAGGCCGCTGTTTACTGTGTCTGATAATAAAGAGAAGCCAGAGGGCAAAAAAAGGCAACAACATATCTAAACACATTAGCGATGCTTTTTGGCAACCTAATTAGGACATGGAGCTTGCAAACCTGCTAGCATTTAAAATAAACTCCGTGAAGGCAGGACTTACTTGCACCCGAGTACAGCGATCTCAGATGTCACGCGCAGAGGTAAGCGAGGGTGTGCAGCAGTTAGGTCCCGTGTCTCGTGGCTCTCGCACCTCTTTACAAGGCAGATTTTGTATTTGGGTTTTTCGGTTTGTTTCGTGGAGCGAGACACTCCAAGGCACAGGGTCAAGCAGCCAGCCACTGCTCCACACCAAGCCCTGCAGACAGGCTGCTGCAT
>NW_005054317.1:6606547-6614553 GCF_000277835.1 Geospiza fortis
AACCGCTCACCGCGGAGGCAGGTCGTGCTTCCCTGCCAAATCCACGGCACTCTGCCCCGCTACACTTCCTACAGCCTGCCCGCTCGCCTGCAGCTTGGGGTGCAGGATGAGAGGAGGCTGTCAAAGCCCCAGCTCGAAGGAAGCCCTGACAAGCCCCACACAAGCACAAGAAGTAGGCTGTGAAAAGCATACCTTCATCGAGCTGCTGCCAGTGAAGATGCAAAGTGGGAACTTAAATGGAATTAAAAGAAAAAAACTCATACTGTGTCAGGCTGCAAAAACTGGGATAAAACCACAATGGAGTCCTGAGCAAACAAGGCTGATGCAGAACAGAGAGAGGGTAGAGGCTGTGGGTTAAGCTCAACACGACACCCCTGGGAACTCTTCATCCTTTCAGTGCAGTGCCTGGTCCTGGCACCTTCAGTTGAACAGTCCCCAGCCCTCAAGCAACCCAGAGCTTTAGTGAATAGCTGAACAGGGCAGAGCACCCACAGGAGAAGCACCACCACTGTTCTCCTTCTTTTGAATCCACTGCTCCAAGCAGTCACTTTCCAAACTGCAAAAGCCTAAGGCCTATCAACTTTGATTCATGTTTCTCTACTGAATTCCCTATTCTGACATTAGATCCAACTGCAAGGGCAGCAACAACTTGCTGGTGATCAGCAGTGACCAAGCACAGCCAGGCTCAGGACACAGTAAAGCAGTCACTATTCAGATGCCCATCCTTCAGTCCCTTCTCCCTTGCCCATCTCCAAAATACTGCAGGAGCAGCTCAGTGTGTCCTTGGGAAAGGAGGAGAACAAATCCTGGCCAGGCCATGTCCAACATCTCTTGCAATGTTTTGATCTGTCAATTCATGGATCTTGTAGCTTCACTGTAACTTGAAGGCAGCTGCTCTGCTCTGTTCAGCAGCACAGCATGCAGCCACACGAGACACAGAGCTAGGGCAGGCAGCTGTCTCACAGGACACACGGGTTTTCATGTTGCCTGCCCTCAGCCTCCAAAGCACGTACTCAGATCTCTGTAAGGGACTGAGCATCTGGCAGCACAGCTCTAGCATTGCTTGCTAGCAGCAGCCCCTGATCTGCCATTTCAGTTTCTTGATGAAGAGTTTGCAGCCTGAAGGCACAAACCAAGGCTCTCCTCTAACAGCAATTAAAGCGCATCTCCAGTCTTTCAAGCTTCCAGAGGTGGATCTCTATTTGGGGAGGAACATTTGCCTCCCAGCCATTTCACATGGCAGGATGTGGCAGGACACAAGGTCTCTGTGGCTCTGTACCGGCCAGGCACAGCACCTGAAAATGATACTGCACAAGCCCAGACAAAATTCGGGTTACAGAAGAAAAGTCCTTCTCTTACTCCAGCAAGGATCTGACCCTAGTGGGGAGATGTAGGTGAGCAAAATCGAAAAGCAAGAAATCTGGGTTACCAGTCCTGTCCTGACAAACATGAATCCTCAACTGCACTCAATTATACCCAAATTCAGCATCTTCAAGGAAGAGAGAAAAACCTCTTCTTCCTACAGAGCTCCCCCATCATTAGGCAGAGAAAGTGCCATTTTCTTTCCGTGTTCAGCATAAGCAAAGAGTGCTCAGGGACTGAGTTTATGGATAGAAACCATCTAGGCAGAGAAGGTGGAACAGTTTCGTATCGGGCTCCCAGGCTTCTCCGAAAGTGCCAGAGTGATAAAGTTGCAGCGCTCGCAGGCAGCCAAGAGACCCAAGGAGAGATCCTGCATTTAAGACACTTACAGGCAACTGTTAGAGAACTCATCCGGGAAGCTGCAAGGGAGAGAGGCGTCCGCGCTCAGGATTGCCTGCTCCTGAATACTGCCACACCCTGTCACCATCTGCCAGCTGCCAAAGTCTGTGGAAACGGAAGATCCGGGCAGAGAATGGTCGGCCGATCTGGGGCAGAGAGAGAGGGAGACGGCGCCGTCAGTCAGAGCATTCAGCCACAAGCTTCTCACTGCTGCTGCTGCTGCTGCCAGGGACCTGCCGGGCGCGCGGCCAACAGCGCCCGTGCCAGCACTGCTGACACGCGGGGACCAGGGCGCAACATGCAGCTCGAGCTGGGCCCCAGACCAAGCCTTTCCTTTGAAAGTGAAGGGAGAGCCAAGCTGGCTGGGGCCAACAAAGCAGCAGGAGCACACCAGGAGCTGGACAGGAGAGAGCCAGCATGAAGCAGATGGCCATGCAGAACTGAGAAACCCATTAGTGAGATGGAACAGCACATCCTGCCCCGAGTCCTTCACAGATGTGAAAGCTGTGCCGTACAAGGGACATTCCCCTGTTGCTTGTTGTAGCTGTTAGCACATCCCAGGGCAGCAGGGCACATCAAGGTTGTGACTTGGTTAGTGCTGGGAAAGACTTACACATCATTGCTCTGGCAGCAGTTAGAAAGCAGATCACTCCTGAGCCATTACCACCAGATCTGAACAGAGCCAAGGCTCAAGGCATACCCAGGACACCTACCCCCTTCATTTCTGTATTAAAGAAAGGGCTGTGCCAGAAAGCAGTGATAAAACATCTTCAGGACAGGCTAAACAGCCAAGGAAGAATAATTGTTTGATGTATGCAATCTCCCACCAGGAAAGAAAGAAGCATGAAACATGGCAAGTGAATCTGAGGAGTCCCTCCAAAATCTCAGAGAAGAGGGCACAATCACTTGAGACAAACCCAGAGCTCTTGGCTTCCAAGGGAGCAAGCAATTATTAAGCCTTGCTGCACAGCAGAGTGTACATAGCTGGAAGCACAGCCTGTGGCTGAGCTGCTCAATTACACACTACCAAGATCTTCTGGATAATTTATCTGAGTTCTGCTGGGCAGAGAGCAGTGCTCCAGCTCTGCTGGGCCAGGTACTTGCACGCTGTCTTCACAGCTAAGAATAGCAGTGGCGCACTGCAGCTGCTCCCCAAGGGACCAAGAGAACAGCCACAAAGACAGGCTCTCCCACAGCAAGAAGGACCTGAGCTAGACTGGAAAGCAAGAGTGGGAAGAGACGCACAGCAGGAAACCTATTTGCAATCTCCATCTAATTCCAGGCCTGCCATTTAATTAGTCTGATCAATACAGCCAAGTTTGAGCAGTGTGAAATGTCCTGAGCTGGCTGTACAAGCACAGAAAGAGAGTCACACAATTCCCTGCGTATCAGCTTCCCATCCATCGTGGCTGCAAGTCTGGGGGTAATACCCCTGTGTGGCAGCTCAGGCTCTGAAAGGACATGACAGCAGAAATCAGAGAGGGCAGAGCTTCATCTGTCTCACACAGGTGAGATCTTGTTCTCTGGCTGCTCAGTGAACTGAGGAGTGAGGGTCAGAGCATTGGGAGAACCCTGTATGGCAAAATGGTGCTTTTCCTGGGGTACATAATACCTGAGTAAGAATGAGGACATTTCACTGAAAGCAAAAGCAAAGCACATACTGTTAGAAACACCTTCAGTAGATCAGACAGGGATAACCTTCCCTGGAAAGCAAGGAATTTGTAAGGGAAGGGGAGCTGCTGTTCAGTGATATCTACCTCTCTCCACGCCTTTGGAAGATAAAGTGGAGGGAGTCAGTGTGAAGGAGAGCAGGCAGAGTGTTTGAGCCCACAGCGCTGTGCCATGATGGAATCACAGTGGGAACAGTGCAGGATGCCAGGGAGAAGCATGGAGGAATGCTGCTTCAGTGCAGAGTGAAGAGGAAGATGTCACCTCCCTGAGAGCACAGCACAGCCAGACAGGAAAAACAGAGTGTCACACATGGTGACACAAAATTGAGCTAAAGGAGTAAAGAGATCTGCAGGCAATAGGCTTGGGCTGAAAGTAGGCAGAGACAGGATTCCGCCAGAAAAAGTAATGAGTTGCTGAACAGAGGACAGGTTTGTGGCCAGATAGAAACAAAGGTTTTGGAGAGGGCAAGCATGAATGGCAGAGGAGGGTCTGGACTACAGCAGGATCTCTAGAGAGAACAGAGTTCTGCAGCTCTTGCAAAGGGACAGTAGTATCTCAGTAGTATCTTACTCAGGAGACTCTGCCCACATGGCAAGCCATGGTCCAGGGCAGCAGGAACAGCAAAATTATCCCTCTGCCCAATATCATCAACCACACCAGTCAGATAAGTCTGTGATAAAGAAGGTGAACAGAAAATTGTTTTTTGCTTTGGGTGTGTGGCCGCAGCTTCCAGCTGCTGGTCACCTTCCATGTTTGTCAGCTAAGATTAAACTGATCTTACACCACCTCTTAGAGGTGGATCAAGTAATCTTTTGAATTCTGCCACAGACAGACTGATAAAAGCACAGTGTATCTCCTGCAAGACTGACTTGGTGACTCTCTAGTCCTCCAGCCCTTCCTGGGGTCCCCAACCCTGTCAAGCAGCTATGCAAACTTAGTAAGGCTTCATCATCTAATGCAACAACACTGGGGTCGAAGAGTTCAAGGCAGTCAATTCCATGTCTTGCCTCCAGGCAGCAGGATAAACACTTGTCGATTCATTGAATAAACTGATTGACTCTGCAATGAGTCTAAGTAATTTCTTTCCTGGCCCAGAGATCTGAGCCTGGCCAGCAGAGGTAAGATACTGTGGCAGACCTTCCCCTCTATTCCCAAAGCCTTCTCAAGGGAGGCTCCTAAGGAAATGTCACAATCAATAAGCATCTTCAACAGCCTCAAGAGACAGCAGGGGCTAAGCCTGGGAAGACACAGCATGGGAAATTTTGTGTTCTCACTGCAATGGCAGCAGAGCTTCTTAAAAGTTCAGCTTGGCTTGAGACCAAGACTAGATGTCTGGGGTGACTGCACCCCAGTCAGTGCTAGAGGTGAAAGCCTTCCTGTAATTTCTACCCTGAATGTTTCTTGAAAAGTCTTACTGCAGAGCCCCAAAAGAGCTTCAGTGAGGCCCTGGAACTGCCAGGACACCAGAAGCAGTTCCCAAGTCTGTAAGAACAGCATGCCTGCAATACATGACAGCCATGCCAGAGGCTGGCCAGGAGTGAGGGCAGCACAGTGTTGGGAAGCAGCCGGACAACAACAGCAGAGCTGACATGGTTAGAGATGAGATACAGCCAATCTTCAAGCTGCTGTCTCTGCCACAGACATCTAATGGCAGACAGAAAAAGAATCAAAGTGAGCTTCACACACCCACCTCTTCAGGTCCACGAGTGGGAAGAAACTCCCTCAAAAGTGCAAGATTAACTAAATTAGATTAGCAAAACAGAGATGAGCTGCAAGCTGTTCCTTCACACAAGAAGGGACCTCTCGCAGGCCATAAACTGGCAGCTCCTAACCTGGAATGGTTCCTTTTAATTAGGTCAGTGCTTTCCATGCAACATGCTGCACAAGACAGTATTTCAGAGCACATGGACACTCACTTGCCTGCCAGAGAAGAGTCAATACTGGAGGCAGAGCAACAGTCAGGGATCCTTCCCTTTCTTAATACGTAACTGAGACGAGTGCCAAGTGCCAACAGCTAGGCTCCATCCTGCCCCTGCTGCTCCTGCTCACCTGATGTATTTCCACACACCTAGGACTATTTGGGAAGCAGCTCATTTGCCAGCATATGCTCTTGCCTCAAACTGAAGCATTAAGTAGGTTCTGTATGTACAGGCAGACTGTGGCAACCTGGAGTAAAGGGCAGCCCTTCCCACCTTTGCGTGGGAAATATTGGCAAGCAGTATGGCACCCTGCCAAGCACTGCAAATCCTGGCTGAATCCCAGACAGTTATCTACAGGCTGGGATAGTGCCCCAGCAGCCTGTTCTCTGTGAGCACCATTTCTGATTGCAGCACACAGTCATGTGCCAGCCAGCAAGCCCATTTTGTGGCACGGTCATGCAGTAATTCCAGAAAACATTCCTGTAAACAATTCCTCTCCTGCTGTGGTCGCTACCCCAAGCTGTCACATTGCATGTACACCTTCCTAGTGAGGTGGCTGTAAGGAGCAAGACACACAGTGCACACACACCCTTCTCACTACCAACAAAACACCCAAAGCTAAGGGGCAGCAGCTCCTCTGTCCCACTCTGCTCTCACTGTGCTCCCTCCAGAGCCACAGCTCAGCCATCTGCAGCCATTAAGTAAGGGAGTTCTCTGTGACTGCTGGTCAAAGCAATTTAACTCCTCCAGATCTCGACTCTCTAGATCATAGTGCTTTGGGTTTTGTTTAATTGACTTAGCAAAAGCACATTCAACCAAAGATTATCCAGCTGCTAATCCACATTAGTGCTATGTAGACACACACTAAATCCCTGACACAGATATAGAATTTTTCTGCAGTGTCATGGTACGCTTAGACTGCTGGTGTCAAATACAAATAGAGGAAAAGGTTTGCAAACTGCAACCCCACTGCATGCAGGGGGTTCAATCTGAGGCACACTGACTGCCACACTCAGAGCTCTCTGTAGAACAAGCAGCACCTTGTTCTACTCTGCAAATAGTCTATGTAATATCTTCCTCTGTGTTTGTCTTCTGCAGATGTGATCTTACCATCATGTTGAAATAAGCCAGAAAGACTGATAGGAATTGCCTTTGTACTGCTTTGCCTAACAAGAATCATCCTGGAATTTACTCAGGATCTCTGGATCAGAGCAAGATTCACAAGATGGGCTGGTAATGTGACAGCAGCAGCCTGTTGACATTGCCTGGCCAGGAGAAGGGCTTGGCTCCTAATGTCTGACTGGGCATTTGTGACCCCTTCTTTTAGGGCAGTCCAGTTCCCCCCTCCCAGGCCATGCTCATGTCTCCTGCTGACTTGCCTTTTTGTTTCCTCCAGAGCCCCCCTGCCTGCCAGCACCTGGACTGGGCTGTTGACCTGAACTACCTGAAGGACACCTGCTGGCATTTTACAAGCAACCATTTTAACCACTGCAGCAGAAGTTGAGGAAAGTGTTTTGTTGCTATGGCCACGCAGAGGATTAGGAAGTCAAGTACAGTGGTTTCTTCATCTCAAGAGCCTTGGGTGTTGACCTGCTAGCAGCACTGCAGGAATAAAGGTATTTTTGGCATCCTGATCAGTCTCTGTGCTCCTGCTTTTCCATCTTAGTACCACAATTTTTCAGGAGGTGAAGAGACAGAAATTACCTCTTCCTTCCATCGCAGTTCTCCACCCAAAATGGGACCCACTGTTTCCTTCAGGGTAGAAAATGGTGGCTGAAGGTACTGTGTTATCTACCAGACCAATTCAGACTACCATAGCTGAAGCAGGGAGACCAAAGGCCAAGTGGAATGACAGAACCTCTTTCAGGAGAAAACATACCATGTTTAGAATCCAGCAACTGCAACCCATGACAGTGTCTGATAAGGCAACCCTAACCCTCACTATAGTGCTCTTCCACCTACTCCTGTTTCTCCTCTTTGCTCTTGCAGAGCAATCTGGCTGAAGCATTACAAACTGCTTCTTCCTGAGCACTGCTGCAAGCTTGCTACCAGCAAGCACTGAAAGCCTGTCAGACCTTGGGAATGGCATGGGACCACACACAGGAATTGTGGCACTACCACTGTGAACAAAGCAGCTCCCAAGACAAGCTGTTTTCTTTCCAGTATTCTCTTCTCAGGAGATTCTTTCCATCTTACAGAAAATGCAGAGGTGGGCCCCAGCAACAATTCCAACCCCTCCTATTGATATCTCTCCCTAGGGAGAACAGTTACCCTCATTTATGAAAACTGTCAGACACTGGGGTTTTTCTCTGGAATCGTGAGACACTTGTTAAGAAAGTCTTATATATTTTCAATGCTTTACTTGTTTGTTATTTTATTTTCCATATGATGAGAGAGTACTCAGATTTGGCTGGTGGCTGGTTCAGAATCACTACAAAAAGACTTGTCAGAAAACCTGCAGAGGCTACACGAGCATATGACGCTGTTAACAGCAATCTCTTATCTCAGGGTCTCTTTATTCCATGCTGGCCTGAACACACAGTGTTTGCTGCACAGGCTCTGCTCTTTCTTCCCTAGGCCAGCTCGTGGCTCGACGCTGCCCTATCGCAGCGTCAGACTCCAGAAGAGTGCCTTTGCTATGGTGTGAGATTAGGC
>NW_005054317.1:6614620-6635718 GCF_000277835.1 Geospiza fortis
GCTGGCACAGTGCTTCAAGTTTGCTCCCAGCAGATTCCTACCTCTGCTTGCCACCAGCACCCACTTTTTTCCAACCCGTGTCATCGGGAGGGTCAGGAGGTGAAAAGGGGGACAGGATAGAGGCAGAGTGAGGTCTGCTTGGTTTGAAAAGCTTCCTTCCTCAAACACCACAGCCATTTCAAACCCTGGTGGATGTGTTAGACAGAGAAAGTGCTGTGAGCTGCAAGCATGCAGGATGCAGAGATGCCAGAGCTCAGAGCTGAGGCATGCGCTGAGGACAGGCCTATGACAGCTGGCTGTTATCAGCACAGCTCCTTGCTCCTCTAGGGGCTCAGGCAGGAGCGTCTGTGTTCAATGGCCAGCACTTCAGATAAGGTCAGACTAGAGACGAACAGGCCTCCTGAGGTTTGTCTGTAGACACAAACACAGGTGCTCCAGTGTTTCCAGAGCCATACAAGTGCAGCCCTGCACTCCCTTTACCAGACACTCATTTTGCTGAGAAATGCCCTGCTCCCACCTCACCTGGATCTGGGCACTTCTAGTGGGCTGCTTCCAATCCTCAGGAAGTTATCAGAATGTGTTGATGAGGAGGAGCTGGAGGACTTGACTTCAACCATCCCTGTGGAAGGCAGCCTGTCTTCAGACTGCTGTGCTCTGCTCCAGAGCACGGCTTGCGGTGACGATGCACAGCTCTTCCTCCTGAGGGACAGAGGACGTGGGTGAGAAAGCTGACTTTCCTATGTACTCCAACTAGGAAGCCTTTCCACCACAGGCTGGAGTTTAGCCCAGCAGCTACAAGCTCTTGTTTGCACTGAACCCGCCCTCTTCCCTCCCTCCCAAGGAACCATGAGTCATGGTAAAAGCTCAGCGAGGGGGTACACTGAGCTCAACCCATCTCAGCCCATTCTTTTATAGATCACCATCCACGTGACCTGCAAATCAGAGATGGGAGAATGCATCAGCCCACACACACACAGCGATTGCTTTGTTTAGTCTAGCAGCAAAAATGCCTTGAGCAAGGGGCCTCCCAGTGGGGAAAGACCATTTCAATCTGCTCCAACTCCTCAGTATCAGCCCAGGTGGGCGTTCGTGCGCACTGAGAGCGACAGGGACACACCACCAGTGTTATTTTCCCTTTCAGCAATTTCCTTTGGGCACCACTGACCACACTTCTGACCATGTGCTTACAGCTGACACTCACTCCAGAGGTAGGTACACTTCAGTTCTTTCTCTCTGTATGCTGACAGCCCAAACTGCTCTGGCTTCTTTCCTAGCCAGCACATTCAGACTCAGTCATGATTCACTGTCCATTGCTGCATCAGGCCTTAGCTCACAGTACCATCCAACTACATGCCAAACAACTACACATCTGGGACTAATTCATATCACTGCTGCTCCACGTTCAGAAGATTTTCCTTCTTACAGTTGTTTGGTTTTTTTTTTCCCCCTGGAAGAGTCCCAAGAATTTCTCCCCTTCCAAGACCACACTGAATTGGACAAAGACGCCCCATGCACAAAAGTAAAAAAGAAAAATTCTAAAGCAAACAAACTCTAGAGGAACTCTTCCTAAAACAGGGAAAGGGATCTCAGCTTTGAGATCTCAAGCACTGTCAGCAAGTGCAGCTAAAGACAGGCTCATTGTACAGTGGAAAGTGCGATATCCTCCCTTCATTTCTTGAAGGGTGTCCACCCTCAAACATCACACCACAGCCTCTCCTAAGCTTTATTCATCTCATGTTATCATAGCTGCCAACATCTCCAAGTACAGCCTGCAGAAACAGGTCTGAACAGCTAAAAATCAAATGCCTCTCCCTGCACAGAGACTGTGAGGCCACCTGTTTTCAGGGCAACACAACAAAGTACATCCCCTCATGCTATGCAGAGCACAGCCCATCCAGCTTGTAGCAAGCCCTATGTATTCTCCAGACTACAGAGCCACAACAGCCTGCAGTAAAACACCCGTGACCAGTCTTCTCACTGAGCACTCATGGCAAGGCTCACAACCTTCCCCTTTCCCAAGCTCATGCCCCCAGCATGGCCCAAACCATCCCTGCAGAGCAGCTGCTGGCCCCATCACACCCTGAGATCTCCCACAGAAATAAAAGCAACCCAGAGTTAGGAAGCACATTGCAAAAATCCACACAAGCCCTGATCCACACAAGTGCAGCTATCTCCTCCAGCATGCTCTGGTCACTTCACATCTTGTAAAAAGCACACATAGGTTCTGTGCAGCAGAATCCAGCCTGTATGTCCTGAGCACTCAGAGCAACACAAATGCTTCCAGTTCACTGCCCTGCAGCCCTGCAAGTGGAAAGCTGTTGTCTACTCAGTGCAGTCACTTTGATGTGGATAGGTAGGCTCTGTGTGTTTAGAGGACTCTGTGTTGCTCACTTGGCAAAGAGTTTGGGACACTCCATCTCCATTTTGTGATTCTGCAGGGATATTCTCCTTTCCCTTCTCGGCACTTTAGACTGAACATACAATGTGCTTTAGAAAGGCTGCTGCCACTAGCATGGCTGCAAGCTCAGTCCCAGAGGACTTCAAATGCCTCCAGCACAACCCAGATTTAATTTAAAATAATTGCAATATAAAATAGCATCTTCACATGTGCTGAGGGAGAGGAGAGAAAAATTAAACTGAGAGGGGCAACCCTACAGCAAGGCTCTGAAATCCCCAAACAGCACCAGAAACTCCACAAGCAAGTCCAAAACCTGTCCCAGAGCAGCAGAGTTGCCAGACACCTTCCCCTCTTCCAGACAGCCACCTGCATCCCCAGGCAAGTCCTCTGTGACCCTCTATCAAGAGGCAGTACTGAAAATTCTGTATTCTCCCCTGGAAATGTCTCTAAGCAGTGCTGCAGGCAGGAACCTGCTTTCAGCTCACACGCCTCATGCTGGTAGAGGGGCTAAAATTTAGAGGGAATTCTTGGCCACCCAGCCCAGCTCCCACTAACTGCAGACACTCCCTGTGTATAATGTCTTTCCTAAACTCTGATTAAGCTTCATTTTAGGGCAGCTAAACCATCTCCACTTTTCCCTGGGGAGGCTGCTGTGAAATGTAATTTTTCTGGTAGTTTGGAACAATCTTTTAAAAGTAATGAAATCCTTTGTGGATGAAGTTTAACAGTGAAACTGGTGAAAATGAAACAAATGTGCTTTACTCTCATCTATGTACAAACTTTGGAGCATCCCTGCAGAACCCTGACAGCCTTTTAACATGCGGTGGCCTCCAACTTTTGATGCAGAAGCTCTGGAATACAAATTGCAGCAAAGCTTCTGACAGCCAAATTCCTCCCCCCACTGTAAGGAATCCATGCTACAGAGAGCAAACCTGGAGGGCAAGACACTTCAGAAATATTTTTTCCATCAGGCCCAGAGCCAGCCCCTTCTGTTCAGCCCACCAAGTGGTTTTCTCCTCACCATGCTGCTTGAGCCTGTGCTCCTGCTGGCATCAGCTCCACTGCTTCATAGGTAAAGCTCCCAGCTGCTCCAGGGGAACTTTCCATCCCCAGGGAGAAGTCACTGCTCAGGCTCGTGGTGCTGCCTCGGTCTTTCTGCTCTAGAGAGAAGAAAACAGAGCTACCTGAAGACCAGCTTGGTTTCTCTCCCTTTCAGCAATACACTTTCCCATGCCCTGTGTTCTTGCAAGGCCCCACAGACAGCACACCCATTTGGGGTCATCCTGAAGTTGGGAACCCAGGCCCACAAGCAATGAGCCATTAGCAGCACCCAGGGGCACTGATGCTTGACACTCACTGAGCATGCAGATCTCTTCCAGGGTGAAGCCAGGTGGCAAACTCTTCCTTCTGGGGAAGGAAAGACAAAGTTACCTCAGGCACACTCCAAGGCAGGCTGGCCACAGCCAGGTCTCTGTCACACACAGCAGATCAGAGTAGTGGGGAATTAGCTATGCAGGGGCAGAGGGGAGAGGATGGGCCAGTGTGCATTGTCTGACTCCTAACAGTCCCAACCCAAACTCCCTATGCTTTTGAGAAGGTGGCAACAGGCAACACTGCACATGATGTGCTTATTCAGAGCATCCAGGGTGGGCTTTGCTTCTTTCTGTCCCTCCTGAAGTAAGAAGGTTTTATGCTGGGCAGCCTGTTACAAACCAGCCACCCCTCTGTGCCCACCAGTGCCTGATGGAGCTTGCTGTGCAGCCTGCTTGAGCCAGAGCACACACCTCTGGGCTCACCTGTGCTAAAGCAGCCACGGACAGTCATTAGGCAGAGAGCACATTTCAGCATGGACAGTTTTTCAGAGCACAACGTGGCATCTCACAAACCTCGGCCCCGTTTTGCAGCCTTCAGAGTGCAGAATAAATTAAAGAAAACTGGGCCAGGACACCAGGGCTTCCATCTCCCCAAAGAAGCAGCACTAACAAGCTCCCTGGCTCTGTAGCCCATGCAGCAGCAAGCACAGGCTCCTTACCTCTGTGACTTCAGAGCAGAGAACTCCTCAGAGGTGATGTGCTTCAGAAAATTGAAGCAGAAAAAGAAAATCTGAGCAAATGCAGCCTCTTATCTTGATGAGGAGGTGCTGGCAGGAAGGAGATAGCAAAAAATCTGCAGCTACCAGCCTCCAGTGTGCCATGGGCTGCCACCATCCCATCCTGGGCCTTCTCTTCCATGTAAACTGCCCCTCTGCTCCCTGCCACGGGGAGGCCCAGAAAGGAAGGGGAACAAGAAGTCTCCTTATCAATGCCTTGCACACATGCTGCAAGCCCACAGCAGGTACTTATGCCATCAGTGCAGAATAGAACCGAGATGGCAGCAGCTGCTCATACCCCCAGGTGAGCAGCAAACCCAGCAGGACTTGCACGGTTAGAGCCACATGCTCCATCTCAGCAGCAGACCAGTACCACCTCTGGAAGCATGAGGCACCTACAGCATTTGTGGCCCCAAGCTTGTGCCCTGCCACACCCCAGTCTGCTCTGCATCACTCACCCCACTGAGCCTCTGCCACCTCACCCACCCGTGCAGAGCTGTGCCCTTGTCCTGGGAGAAGAGGGGAGCAGGGAGTGCCAGAGGCAGTCAGGCACCCCCTCTCCTGCTGCAGATACTGACTCCGCCCATGACCAAGCAGCCACCAGAGCACAGCTCTCAGGCTTGAGCCAGCAGAACTCCAGGAAAGGAATGAATAGAAGGAATGATACTGACTCTTTCAGGGGATTCTGTACCCCTGAAAGATGGAAAATAGGCCAGAGTCATGTCTCTGCTGTTTGAAGGCAGAAGATTCCTTAGTAAGGTGAGAGTTTGAGGAGCAAGGGAATAGCAACAGGGTTAGACACACACCCCACCTCTTTTCTCTTCAGAAATGATAGTGCACTATACTGAAACTATAGTCAGAGCAGTCTTTTCTTGTTGTTCAACAGCGAAAGATTTTGAAGATAATTACTTCCACTAATTTTAAGGGTCCCCAGACCCATATGTGCACCCACAGACACATCCCACCAAACTCACACACCAGAACCAGCACAAGCTGCTCCATGAGCCTGTGATCACATGCAAGCCACATGCAGCAGCAGCACCCAGGCAGGAGGGCTGGCACTCAGGACAAGCACACAAGACTATCCAGCTTTATTTTCAAGGAGTCACACACCTTAAGCATCCTTCTCACTGCTGAGCTCAACAACAAGTCCTAGCACCCTCTGATGTGGGGCCTGAACACTAATGGCACAGGAGAGAAACTGGCAGGAGCAACACCCCCCAGCAAAACTGCAGCCTGAGAGAGAAGTAACCCCACAACTTATGCATCACAAAGTGACAGGGCAAGGCTCTTACCTCGTATTTCCAGCACCTGAACAATCTTTTTAGAGCCCAGCCACACCACTAATACTACCAGGAGCAGGCAGTGAATGCTGCTACCATAAACAGCTATCCTGAGAACACAAAGCAGTGCTCAGCCACTGCCCCAGAGCAACACTCACCTCTTCTCCTTTACTGAGTCGATCGACTAACATGTGCCTGAAAGAGAGCAAGGGAAGCTCAGTCACATGCCAGAATCAGCAGAAGAGCACAAGCTGTCAAGAACAGCCAGATGCCTGAGCCCTTAGGCAAAAAAAAAAAAAAAGGCATCAGCCCTTCTTGTCCCAGCTCATTGGGACTTGCTCAAACACCAACCTTTGGCTGTGAACAAACATCAAAATGACCCCTCAAGGCTTTTCCCCCGTTGCACAGGGATGCACATGTGAATAAAACTTATCATGCCTACCCGAAGAGAAACCAGTCATAGGCCACTGTCAGGTAGAGAATCTCAGATGGCTCCAGGGACGCGTGGATCAGCCCATCCTGCAAAGCAAACAAAGCCTTCAGGCAGCAGCCCTGGGGACCAGAACTTGGGAATTCATGATCTGCTGAAAACTGTCACGGTGATCCAGGGTGCCCATCTTCCTCCACCTGCCTGTGACACCACGTCCAAAGGAACAGTAGGAACATTAACAGCTCCACCACCACTGCCTGGTGACAGTCACTCACCCTCCAAGCAATGAGCCCCAGAAACAGAGGAGGTCAGCCAGGTACTCACAGCCCATAAGGAGAGGCGCAGTAAGGAGATGAAGAGAGGCGTTCGATCCCAGCCGGATATACAGTGCACCAGGAGCCCGCTGTCATCTGCTCCAGGGGCAGGAAGGAGAAGAGAAAAAAAGGATGTTGGGTTTGAAAGGAATGATTTCTTTATGGCAAATCTGTAGAGACAAGCTACTCTCTGTACCCACAGACCAGGCTCAAGAGCAGAGCTCAGCCAGAACATTCTGTCTTAAATACAGCAGCCAGCCAATTGCTCAGTGTGTCCTGGGCTGTCAGCAGCACCAGCTGATGTGCTGTCCTTGTCCTGACAGCTGCTCAGGACACAGAGTCATTAGGTATGAACATCACTTTACTACCCTGAACATACAACTCCCCAGCTGTAACTCACTATCACAATCTATTCCTACACTGGTAAGAAAACAGCTCCAACTGAACATTTTTTTTCAGTCTCACTACTCTTCCTACTGCACACTGAGCAGAGACACGCACAAGGCTCCAATCCTACACCCTACAGAAAACCTGCAGTGTGTCCCAACACAGCTACTGCAGGAGACTATAGCTGGCCATGCTGTCAGAGCCAGCCATGGCTCCCTCCATCAGTGCTAGGTCACAGTGCCCAGAGGGAATGGGATGCCACACAGGGCAAGAGACACTCTTCAAAGAGTTGGAGTGTCCATGGTGAAAGGGGATGGAAGGGGCTCTTAAACAGGCACCAAATGAGATCTTGTGCTGGCGAGACAAAACACAGGTAACCAGCAAAACAAGAGCAAGAGTCAAAAAGCAAAGACACAAGGTTCCTTTTCTTCAGGTTTAAAGTAGTCAAACAATAGGCTAAGTTTTCAAATATCCCTTCATATTCAGGAGGAAAGGGTTTTCAAGGAATCAGCAAGTCCCTCTCTAAGAGGGCAGTTGGAGTTCTGAGATGGTAGGACCATCATCCTGTTTTGAAGGGAGAGAATTAAAAGTGACTTCTGTACTGGGAGCTGATCTACAGTGGCACTAATACCATCAGCTGTTCTTCCAGGGACAGTGACTGCTCCAGTTACACTGCTGGGAGCAAGGAGTTTGCCTTACCATCACTATTGATAATGGAGATCAGCAGCTTCAGGTAGTTCTGTGTCTGCTGTACGAGGTCCCAGCTCTGCAGAAAGAGGAGTGTTGATGGTAAGGGTCTGCCCACAGCCAAAGGCTGCTCTGCAGCTCAGAGCTGCTCTATCCAGAACAGCAGCAAAGCAGAAATAACCACATGGCCATTCCTCAAAGGGACAGACTTCCCCTTTGTATCAATCCCCCCATCCTCTGCAAAAGGCACTCTGGGACAAGATAACAGGTAGACAAATAAAACAATAAAAGGCCATCTCTACTGTCTTCCTAGGTGGCAGAGGAGCTGCTTTGCCTGCAGCCCCAAAGCTGCAAGCAGCCCCTGCTCAGAGAGGCACAAACACCTGCAGAGCACTGACCCAGTTCTGCACACGTGCACTTTTCCAAGTGGCTGAGCCACATTCCAGCCACGTGTGCAACACCAGCAGCACGATGGGAAGTGTGGGCCAAGGCCAGAGGCCTGTTCCCACAACCCAAGCACTTTGCTCAAAACTCTGTGGTCCTTGAAAATGTCCCCAGTTGGCTGCTGACCCTCACCCTCCAGACAGGCACTGGACTTCTTCAGTAACCCCCAAGTAGCAGTAGAACTATAGAAGGGCTCTGAACTCAAGAGAACTCCAGCACTACAGGACATACAGGTGAACAACATCAGAACAAACCCAAGCTTGTCACTTGACCATCACATCATGAGCAGATGCAGGGAAATTCAGTGGTTTGATCAGAATCAGGACTAGCTCAAGGGAAATAAGATAGCACTGACAAGGAAAAAGCAGAGTGGGACACATTTCATGGCAGAAGTGTTAGTGGTGCAAGTGACATGTGACCACAAGCAACAGAACCTTCACTGTGTGCCTGCATGTGTGCACATCTGTGTGTAACCACACTGAAGACTAGAGTCAGACAAAGAGCATATTGCTCAACCATGAAGCCTGCAGAGCCACAAAACATTAGGCAAACGGGGAACACAGTCAGCCTGCAGCAGAAAAACACATAATTACAAAATCTTTTATCTGCCCAATTCAATCCATCTTCTGCTTATTTTAGAAGGCATCATCCAATTATCCAGTCTGATCTCTCTGTATCACGAACCAAAAAGTTTTCTTCAGTTGCCCCACGTAAAGCCTGAGGCTTGCACTTGGCAACATCTTTGCCCAGAGAAGCATCTCAAATAGGGGTGACAGCTCATTACTCCTTTGGCAGCATGTTCCAGCAGATTATCCTCAAAAGTAATATGCAAGACTGCTTGTCCTTATCTGAAGGCTTGATTTCAGATGCAGATATTGCTTTCTGTATAGCTCCTCTTCCCCAGATTGAACAGTGCTTTAGAATTACTATTTTCTCCCTAAAAATGTACTTATACATTAATCACCTTAGTGATTACCTAAACAGACTGAGAACTTCAGTTTTGAGTGAAGCATGTTCTCCAGGCCTCAAATATTTTCTGCATCTATTTATTACACCCTCTTCAATTTTTAATATCCTTTTTAAAATACAGGCTGCTCAGTATTCTAGTGAACAAGTTTCTAGCCATACAGAAGCTCTACTTCTATTAGTTCTGCTTCAACTTTTCTGTGATTCTGCTTATGCTGGCACTTAAGCAGTATTTACATCACTGACAACAAACACTGGCCCAGCACAGGGAGCTCTGCTGGTTCTCTGGTGCTTCCAGCCACAGGGCACAATAACATGACATGCTCCAGCACAGTCAATCCCCACAAAACCTGGTAGATCCACTGATGTGTGAAATTGAGCATACTAATCAGTAGTATAAGGTGATACTCCCTGTTGTGAACAAAGGTAGACTTTGAAGCTTGAGCAAACAGAAAAGTTCAATTACTGCCTGCCACGCTGTCCATAGCACAGACTGGAGACCTGCCATGGTCAGTTATGATTATCTGCTCCTATCCCATAGGAAGGCACCTTGCATGCCCATGAAGAAGGTGCCCAGCCCCTTGGCTCTGCCCACAGAGGAGAAGGCTGACCTCTCTCAAGACTTCCCACAGCCAAGGCAGTCTGCCCAGGGCAGTCTCAGAGCTGAGACTGAGAACAGGTAATACTGCTTTCTGTTTCCTGTCTTGTTCCTTACCTTTGTTAGCAACCTATCTCCCTAATGGATTGCAAATTTTTGAAAGCTACAGAAAAGGTTTGACTTTACAGTCAGCTGCCTCAGGGCACAGCAAGCCCCAGAGCTTTTGGGTACAGGATTTCCACTGCTGTTCTGAACTGTCACGCAGCCTTGCCCCCACTGGGATGCTATGAAGTGAGCCAGATTACAGCAATAGGAGCAAGTCAGATTTCAAACCTCTCCTGAGCCTTCCTGAATGCATCCCTGACCTCCCACAGAGACATCCACTTTGCTCACCTGGTACTCGCTCCAATCAATATTCAGAGACTGGGTCAGAGAGACTGGGATATTTAATGGAGCATCTACATAGTCCTGTAAAAAACCCAAACACAGTTGGTCAGAGAAAAGTCATGACTCAAAGGGACTGAGTTCCAGAAAAAAAACCGAAGACAACAAATGCCAAATGGTGCATGAGAAGAAAACATCTCAGCAAAGCATCTCTGGATGCAAAGTCCTGAAAACGTAAGCATAAACTCAGACTCTTGTAAGGACTAATGGACCAGAGGAGCTTTTATGCGCTCCCAACAGTGAAAGCTGGGCATGTTAGTCTCTGAATTTCTATCAGACTGCCCCACTCAACCATCCCCTCAGCAGGAGACAAAATATGAAGAAAGAACTGAGAATCAAGGCTGTCAATAAGGTCAGAATTCAAAACTGGGAGCAACTCATGCCTTCCATGAGAGGTCAAGCATCCTAGACTTCAGGACAATGATTAATTTATCTTACGTATTAATTTTACAATCAATAATTTAGTACATTCCGTATCTGTTTAGTTTGTCCTGTTGATTTCCTCCTTGTGATTAGAAATAGGCACATGACATACAGACCATCACTGAGGAACTGGAAGGCAAGACTTAAACCCAGTAAAACACACAGCTCTGCATTTTGTAACATCCATGTACCTGTTTCCAGTTAAATATGAGACCTTCAGCTGTATAATCCCGGTCTTTGTAGTCCTTAAAAAATTCACAGCCTGCAAGAAAAGGAGATAATGAACAACGATTCAGCTAACTGGTATCTAACTAGTGAAGTGCCTGTGGGACTAGGAGTGCTGGCAGCCCCAGGCTCCAGAAACCTAAACCAATCAAAACTGCTGCCTGTGGGAAGAGAAGAGCAGTAATCCTGAATACACTGTGCAGCACGGCCTCCAGCAACAACAACCCAGGGCACTCAGCAGTACAGACACTCACACAGCAAAGGGCAAACTCCAAATACAGCAAATGGGGAGCTTGAGGGACTGATTTAATTTCTTCCTGAGCAAAAGGTTTCAGCAAGGAGCTACTTTTTGCAGAGCCTTGGACTTTTGCACAGATCTAAGGCTTGACATGCTGAGTGAGAAGGAACCACCAAAAGAAGGTGCTGGCAGAGCCCCGGGGAAAGCCAATTTTCACAGGGCATCTGCTGCAGGGAACAAGAAAGGGCCCTGTCAGAGGTGGCTTGATTTCTCTCACATATAAGTCTTCTCTTTCAAACATGGGATTTACCCTATCTGAAGGAAGGGGGTACATAACCACTTCTGAGCTGTCCCCCAAAGCCCTCCCCTCCTGAAGTGTGTCCTGTGGCTCAGCTCTTCTCAAACAACTATTTGAAGTCTCTGCTGCAAGCCGCAGTCACTCAGTCACAGCCGAGCAGCACCATTAGCACTGCAGCTGCCTGCAGGCTACAGGAAACACCTCTGCCAGTGTGCTGGGCACACCTCAGCAGCGCCACAGTGCCCACACCACCCAGACACCCCTGTGTCAGGCACAGATATGGAGAGAGATTCTCACCCCACAAGTCACAAGTAACTTCAATGGAAAAAAAATAAGGAAAGAATCTGTGCAAGGATAGGACTAATCCTTAAATATGCAGTCAGGACACAGTCTGTCAGTTGAGATTTAACTCCAATTAAACAATGACTTCATGCAAAGAATGGGGGATTATGGCATAAGTGCTGGCATCCACAAATACCAAAAGCCTCTACAGATACCCCATTTTAACTCAAGTCTTTCACTTCAGACAGTCACTTGGTACAATCTGTCTGGATGGCTGAGCCCAAAGAGTGGTGGTGAACAGAGTTTTAAATCCAGTTGCTATCTGGTCCCCAGGTTTTGTGGTGTTCCCCACGGTTCAGTATTGGGGCCTGTTTAATATCTTTACTGATGATCTGGATGAGGGGATCAAGTGCACCCTCTGCAAGGAGTGGAGTCACCAGCCCTGGAGGTATTTGAAAGACAGGTAGATGTGTGGCACTCAGGGACATGGCTTAGGAGGACTGGGCAGCATTGAGTTAATGACTGGATTCAATGATCTTAAAGGTCTTTTCCAACCACAACAACTCTATGACTCTGTTTGGACACTGCCTTGCTCACCTAAGGCAACAGGATCTCAGAATAACTTCAGAAACAAATTACAAAACAGAAATTCTTTCAGTGCAACCCTGGAAACATCAATAAGAATGTATCACAGCATTTGGCCAGTCACTAGAGGGGTTTCTGATCCTTAGATGTGTATGCCTTAGATTTAACAGAACAACAACATTCCCCCATGGACCAGCACTGCTGAAATCAGGCAACATCTGCAGGGAGTATTTGCAGTTTTATAAGGTTTATCTCTAGCGTGGCAGTGAAGAGCTGCTAAAAGAAAGCAGCTGTCCCAGAGGGCAGAAGAGGAAGGACCATCACTGAATAATATTGCTTACCATATGAAGATCCCCATACAGAAACAACTCTGCAGCTTAACTCTATAGACTCACTTCTTTATTCCTTACAGCCCTACAGAAGACCTGTGTACACAGTCTTTGTCATGTTCCAAGTCTGGTGATGTGGGCAGCAGCAACATGTATCTGTGTTATGTACTACAGAAAGCAGTAATACTCTTATTTCTGTACACTTGGCAACCTGCATGGCAAACTCAATAAAAAAATCTTCATGCAGCTTCTCTGAATTGTCACTAATTTCCGTATAAAAGGAAATATACCTTAAAAAAATCTTTAAGAGCAACAACTAGCAATCAAGGAAAAGTCTGGGTCTGGATCATCCACCAGAGTTTTGCTGGTTTTGTTTTTTTCTCCTCTCCCTTTCTTTGTGCACTAGGGAGAAAGAAGAGTCTGCAGACAGACCTCAGCACAGCAGCCTCCCATCTGATCCTGTCGCCAAGCCTGACATCAGCAGGCAGCAGGACTATTCAGTTCATCTGTAAGAGTGTGAGTGACCCAGCAGTGGTTGCTAGGCACAGGGATGGATATAGCCAGGGAGACAGGCTGCAAAGGGCTGCCTCTGTTGAACACTGCAGGCTCAGGTGAACTGTTCTGCAAGCACTGAGGATTTCTTATAGTGGAGCTCTGGAACACTAGACTAGAAATTACCCTTAAGAATTGGGTCTTTACATAACAAAGAACAAGATATATATTTTGCATCAAGTAGTAGTTTAGAGCTGCAGAGATGTCAAAGGCCATCTTAACCAGCTCCACCTCTGGGATTTTTCTTCTGTGCTTGAATTAATAAGGACTGCTGGGAAATTATTTTGCCACCTCAAAGAATGCCTAATGCTGACTCACTGCCAGAGCATCCAGGTTCGCTGCACTGTTCTCAGTTTAAAGGAGTTTTTCTCTAGAAGGAGCATAGGAAACATTCAGCAAGTCATGGTCATTTACATATACACACACAGAATTATTTCCCAGTGCCCAGAAACAGATTGTCACCTGTCCCTTGTGAATCCCTCTTGACATCATTCCTGTACCTGGATATGGGATGGAGAGAAGTGTGAAATCAGCATAACGTTGAGCTTTGTCCACCTTCTCAGAAGACGTCACACTGCACAGGACAAGAGGAGAACAGCAGATATTTACAGAGTGCTTTTTGCACAGACACCAGCATCCAAAAATTTACCTGTTGCATCTCCCTGGGCTATGGCTTGACTCAGCTACAAGCAGGGGCAGAACTTACTCAACATATCCACATAAATAGGTACAGCCCAAAATCACTAAGGCTTTTCTCTAAGATAAGTAGGAGAAACAGCTCCCTCTGTTCCTATGCACAGAGAGCTGTGTTGCTGTCTCCCTTCTGAAGGGGTGACTGTCTCATTACTATAAGCTCTACAGGGAAAAAGCCACTCCGACTGCAGAAGACAGATGAAAGCAGCTATGTTGCCCATTGATACAGTTTTATGTGGCCTAAACCCTTGGGGTTTTCTTTACAGCATCCACTAACCTGTCCTGCTGTAGAATTCTTCCAGAAACTGCTCCCAGGATGCTGCGTGCACACCTGAGAGCAATTCACAGGTAAGGGCTACACTAGCTGCAAACCAAAGCCTGCAAAAAAGCAGAAGAACCCAGACTCACTTCAAGCCAAATTTCACCTTCTTGTTTTCCACCATCAGGTCACAGATGTATCGGACAGACAGGTATCGAAGCAGCTTGATGTCGTGCCCTCTGACCTTGTCAAACAGCTGGGAGTCTGCATTTCTGCAAGACAGAATGAGGCAAGCAAGGTGAGCATGTAAGACTGATCAAGGTGAGTCTGATTCTTCCCAGATGAGCCACAGTTCTCCCCTGAACCACTTCCAGCCATAAGCAGCACAGCATGAGCAAACGGACACTGCAAGCTTTGTGCTCATGGTCCCTTCCCACATCTCACTCTATTCTGCAGCAAACAAATAAGATACAACACAATTTCTACAGCCTGGAGATGTACTTTTAGGTGGAGTAAACACAGGCACACCCTTCAAATGCATTTTAATGGCTCTACATTTTCCTGTGTCCAGCCCTTCCTCTGAAAATAGATTAGCAAGCTTCAGCCAGCCATGAATACTCAAGACTCTTTACCAAAAGCAAGGAATGTAAGACCCTGAGCCTGGTGATGGGTCTCAAGCCTGTGCTCAAAACCCAGACTAGAAAAGAGCAGAACTGAATGGCTGAGCCAGTCAGCAAACTCCCTTTTCCTTGTCCCAATCATGCATACAAACCTAAACGCAGAATCTTCTTCAGAAATGTCTTCTGCATCTGCCCAAGCATCATCACAACCTCCTGCAACAAAGGCATTAAGAAGCGAAGCTTTTGTGAACCAGCTTGATCCTCAATCTGACAAGATACATATACAAACAAAAAGGTCATGGCTTGGTGCCTTCTCTTCACACCTAAGTGTAGTTCCCCCTAATTCCTCTTCCTGAAAATCTTGTTTTCTAATGTAGCCCACACTTTCCTTGTAATTGCAAAGTACCTGGGCAGGTCAAACCCATGACTGACAGCCAAAGGACATTTTAAAAATGGTATGCAGTGCATTTTTAAGCCAAGCTTCAGCTCTCACACTATAGACACCCACTACTCCCCTAAGAGCTTTCCCTGGAGTCCAGTACATCTCACCATTAGCAGCATTGATTCCCAATGATTAGTCAAGCAACAACAAGTTCTAATCCTCTTTCCTCCATTATTCCCATCCCCCATGTGTGGGAATTGCTACCCTGAATCCTTTGGGATGCCTTTATTTGCCTATATATTTCCTGTAACTCACTCTTCAACCTCAAGCTCTTTCATCACTCTGAGGTTCTTTCGAGCTGTGGCACTGTCCTGCATACAGTGCTTGGAAATGGACATGAGGTTTCAATCTTTGCTCTTTTATGCTAAGCCTGATACAAGCAGCCCATGCTAGAGCTCCCACTGGTTTTGGGAAGAGCTTGGCCTCATGTGTAGCTCTCTGTCCCAGCAATGACCAGCCTTACCATGCAGACAGTGACAAATGGCTCCTCACTCACCAGAGAAGATGTAGTTGTAGCCAGTGCGCCCATAGAGCTCTCCCCAGCCAGCCAGTGTCGCTGATCTGCAAATATGCTGGAGGAAGATTTTTTTATTAATCACACAGGCTCCAGGAGTCCTTCCCTTATCAGGCCTATTTGCTGTCAGGTTACATAGAAAGGGTTGGTATCTACAGCTATCACCTCTCAGCTGTCTGCCCTGCAACCCTGGTCCAGACTGAGTTCTCCAAACACAGCAAACTCCCAAGTGCCTTTATCTGTAGCTAGTTTTTAAATCATATTTTCATCTCCAGTTCTCCAATTCACTAATAGAGTCAGTTCCTGCCAAGTTAGCAACACATGCTCTGTTAATACCCTGCTTGAGCCTTATTTCCACATTCCTCTGGATGAGATTATGGATGGTCCCAAGATGACTCTGGGCAGTTCACTCCTGCAAAAAATGTCAGCAGATGCACCCCACAATGGCTTCAGTCAAGCTAGATTAAAATTGTCACAGGTATGATTTTGCTATTCATACAGTGTTTCTAAATTCAACTAAGAAAACTGAATTAAGCGACTTAAATTCTAAATGAGACTATTCCTACATGGCTTCAACACAGTTTAAGTAATTCACATAAAAATGAATCTAATTTCATATTCTTACAGATCCCCTTGCAGACAAGCCCACACATTCATAAGACCATTTATGCAATCTTGCTTCCTAAGGGAATAGACAAAGGAAACTTCTCTGGAGAGAGGAAAGTTACTCAAAGAGAGCTGCTGGTAAGAGTAAGGGACAAACAGAGACAATAATTATCTTTCCCCTCTGAAATGCCAAATACCGTAAGGACTTCAGAAGGGATGTACATAGGAGGAAAAAAAAAGTGAGCCCTTTGGTGCAAGGTTCATGATTTGGTGGGGAGAAGAGTATGAAGAGCCCACTTATGCAGCTTAGATAGCAAATGCTACCTGCTACTACAGGCTGCCTGCTTGTACCCAAGCACAGACTTTTACACCATTTGGAAAAGCGACAAGTGACTGAAGACGTGGCTGCACAGTTCAAATGGCAGAGAGAAAGGTCATTTTCTCAGCTAAGACAGGTAACACATGAAACTTTACCTTTCCCTTGTACAGAATGACTGGGCAGACAAAGCGTCCTCTACACCTGGCCATCTTACTCCGGTTGATGAGGTCCTGCAGTTTGCCCACCTGCACAGTGCTCTCATACCTAGTGGGCAGAGACTCAGGTCAGTACACAGAGCATCTTCTCACACACCTTTCAGCAAAGCCACCACAGAAACCCTGGGCTGCAATCCCATCCCTTTCCCTAGAAGTCAGCTCTCAAGTTAGTAAGCATGAAAACACTTTGAGAATTGCTTCTGCTGCTGTACAACACATTTGGACACTTTTCTGGCTCCTTTTCTTGATTTTGAAAGACCGATGCACAGTACATGATGGCACCATCAGGAACTGGCAAACATGAGCACCACCAGTAGGGTCTGCCACAGACTAACATGTGGATTACTAGGGAAGGACAGTCAGTGCCTACAAAAATATAGGTTCTGTTTTCCCTGCTATCACCTTTCCATTCAAAACCAGCTCAGAGGGATAGCTTTGCAAGAAAAAAAAAGAAATATAATAGAAAATCAAATCTTGAACACTCCATGATCCTCAAGCATTTGTGTTGCCAGGTAATTAGACTAAATCAGCTAGTGGGAGATTAATGTCAGCTGCATTTGCAGAGATACATTTTGTTTGGTTTTCTTGTTGAAGTTAAAACAGAATTGTGTTTCATATTGGGAGACATTTTGGAAACATGTTAAAATTGCTCCAGTTTGTCTAAGTATCAGCCCACATTTGACAGGAATCCAAACTCACTTCTGAACTACACAGACCTAAAGGAGGAATTGTCAATGTAAACAGGACTAGAGCTGGAATTGGAGAAGCATCCAGAGTGATATATCAGAAACCAGGTTAAGTCTGGACATACAAAACTGCATGGCTATGCACCTGGAGATGGTCAACAAGAATTTCCAGATAGCCTTTCCAGTAATGGAGCACAGTATAAGAGGCAGATGAAATGCCTGATCTCTGGATGTTAATACATAATCAACATGGTAAATCTGAAAAAGGGGAAAAATAAGATCATGGGAAATTCCCTAGAGATGCAGAAATACCAGCATTACTGTGCAGAGCACAGGCTCTCAGCTGAGATAAAGCATCTGATTCTAGTGACCCACCCCTGCCTGAAGAGGCACAGGAAGATGAGTAGGAGAGTCTATGCTGCAAGAAAAACCACCAGGGTCAGATGGAGAGATGAAGATGAGCAGATGCACAGCAATATGTGCATCAGGGTGAAGGAGAGTACAATGGAGGAGGAGAACTCAAACACGAAGGACAACAGTGGTCTAAGAACAAATTAATACCTTTACAATGGAGTTAATGAAAGTTGCTAAACTTCAGAATCACTGAGAGTGTGGAGCAATGTACTAGCAGCTGCCATTCTGGGAAGGATTAAAAAAAATAACCTATTATTAAAATGGAAATCAATCTGTTTATGGAAAATATTATACAAGGTGGTGCCAGTAGAACCAGGGAAACAGAAAACAAGACTTCCAAGTACTTTTTTTTTTTAATAGAAGGATTTGGTTCTCAGAATTTATAGTGCTGGTTTAAGTTTTTTCATGTTTTTCTGCATATACAATTATTTTGCTGTTCAGCTCCAAAGACCTTTGACATATACCAGAATTTAAAGAACAAAACCCAAGCTAATCTTTAAACAAGGTGTACATGAGGGTGCTAATTGGAAAGGCAGGAAAATGTGAGCAAGTGTGAAAAGAGATGACTTCATGTGTAATTCCCAACACCAAACTACTTTGAAACCCAAAAGATTCTGAGGCACAGATTTGGTTGTGGGGCTGTTTTTCAATGAATGCATGCAATTAAGAGATATATCCTGCACTCTGCTCCAGTTCCCTTTATGTTTCCTTTGCAAAAGCAAATACGGAGGGAAACAAAAACTTCAATGGAGTGTTGCCAAACTGCTCCATGGCACTGCTTCCAAGAAGACGAGAGTTAGCAAAACTGAAATACCCAAAGGACCAGAAATTATAAGGGAAGCACCTCTCTGGGAGCTGAGACAAGACAACAGGTTTCAGTCACTGCACTTCCCTGGAGAGGTTTCTGCAGCACCTGCAAATGAGTGTGAGCAGCTTGGCAGGAGCCCAGGACACAGAGTGAGCAGGAAGCCCTGCACCCTGCTGGGGACATGGAAGGAGAAGCCCCTCGCCCAGGCACACCACCCCTGCTCCTTGGGAAGCCTGCACACACACTGGAGAGACCCATCTGCCATCAGTCATGCCTGTGCTACAAATAAGGCTCTCAGACCTTCTCATCTCAATAACCACCCTCAGTAAAACAAGAGATGAATATGGTAAAACAAACACAGTTGTATCAAGACTCCTGTAGCAAGGGGAAAGCTGCTCTGAAGAACAGGTGTAATGCTTTTACAAGATTAGTGATTAAATGCAGCATAAATAGGAGTAAAATCTAAAGCAAAAGGTTCAAAACACACAGAATTCCTCCTGCACCTGCCTGGATTTCAGAGTACTGTTAGCAAACTTTGATCAAGCAAAGTCCTTTCTTCCCCCAGCTGCCCAGCTACAGAATGAACTGATTTGGGTTAAAAAATATCAATTTTTTGCTGTTTCCCCACATGGCTGCAGAAGCAGCTATACTGACAGAAATGATGGTACAGCAAAGAGTCTGTACATGTGAAAACTGCTTCCAAAGCACCTCAGTATTCTCAGAGTTGAGAAGCTTCAAGTAGATCTTACCAGCTGATTAAAAACATTACAAAGATAAAAACAGAAGCATTCAAGGCCAGGTTGAATGGGGCCCTCAGCAACCTGATCTAGTGGAAGTTATCTCTGCCCATGGCAGTAGGGGTTGGAACTGGATGATCTTTAAGATCTCTTCCAACTCAAACCATTCTATGGTTCCACAAGAGGCAGCCAAAGAGACTCAGTCCTGGATGGAGTGCTCTGCTCACTGAAGAGGTTCTTTCCTTCCATAACACAAGAAGTGCAATGGTCTCTATTTCATAATTATTCCATAGGAGTAAAATGATCAAACTAAAACCTGCATTTGTCTAAAAATTACTTGGCAGCTTTTACAAAAATCATCATGCTGAAATCAGGAGAGTGATGATGAAGTGTAGTCTGTTTTTGTGACTCTTTCAGACAGTAAATCAAAACTTGCCAAGAATCAGTATAAATACAGTTAATTGTCACTGCTGGCTTGCAAAGGTCACAGAAGAAAATGGGGCACCAAGTGTAAGTACTCTTGTTTTGAATACTTGTCAGAAAAATTAAGCATCCTTTCCTCTTGCAAGAGCAGGAAAAGCAGAAGCACTCAGTTTCTCTTCCTTAAAGCTTCCTCTAGTTACACTTAACAGCTTCAATCTTCAGTTTCCTGTTTTTTGTAGCAAGGGGTTTAATCTTTTCTAGTCTCATCCAACTGTTAGGCAGAAGCTCTCCCACCTGGCAGTCAGTTGTGCCTGGTTTCCAAAGACCCCCTCCTACAGCACCCAGCCTACGTGTCAGCACGGCAGCTGATGGTTTTCCTTCCTCAGGCAAAGCAGCTGGACATGTGAGAAGGACTTGTCGATCCTCCTTTTGAACACATCACTCTTGTCATGGACGCACAGTCAAAACTGCAAAACTGCATTATGTTTTGTTGAAGGAAAAGGTAAAAATGAGAGGCAGTGGTTGGAGCTGGAAACAGCAGCTCATACTCAGCCAGAAGCGAGACCAACGTGATCCTGAGTTTGTGGGTCAAAGTCCAGAATTGTGTTGGCTCAGATGTGCACCAAACGGAACAAGTGTTTCCCATTAGCTCACTAAACCTCAGTGCCCACTGACCTGTTCCTCATGGTGGGGAAGAGACAAAATAATCTGGAACCTGGTCTGGAATGACAGAAATATCTGTCTAGACTGTCTTGTCTGCCTAGCCCCTGTCAGACCCCCTGCCCCGAGATGATTTGCAGACTAAAATTTCCCACATCAGAGGCCTTGCTGCAAGACCACGGGCACTTCATCAAGGCAGGGAGAGCATCACACAGGCTTGCTCACAACCCTGAGCCTCCGGGCAAGCTGCAACACAACAATCACCAGGAGCCAAGGCTGTGCTCAAGTTTGCTCCAGGGCTACATGAGTGGGAGCTGGTGCTGTCCTGGAGCACCCCCGTTTCCTTCATAGCCCCCGAGTAACAGGTTCAGCTTGGCAGCTTTCCCCAAGGCGGCCCAAGAGCGCTGGGAGGAGCCCCACGGGAGCCCCGGCAGGCAGCGAGGGAGTCCCGGGAGCGGCTGACACCACCGGCTATAATTAGCGCAGCGCAGCCCGCAGGGCTTCCCCCGGCCGGCGGGAGCCTCGGAGCGCCGGGCGCGGAAGCTCCCCGGGACAACAACTCCGCCGGGCGTCACTGCCCGGGACGGGACACGGGAACCGGGGCCTTACGAGTCACGGCTGGCGCCGGCGTCGCGCTCCAGGAGGACGATGTGCCGCGGATAGTGGGCGCAGACCTCGCCGTGCACGTTGGGGATCACGCTGTAGCGATAATCGCGGCCGAAGAGCTCCA
>NW_005054317.1:6635941-6636568 GCF_000277835.1 Geospiza fortis
CTCCCGGCGTCATCGGGGCGCGCCGCGCTCCGCCCCGGGGTGCCGAGCCCCGCTCCGGGGGTAGCGGGCTCTGCTCTGGTCCCGCGTTTACACCCGCAGCGAGACGCGGCAAATGCTGTCAGGCCTCGCCGAGTAGGTCCGACCGCGGCGTTGGCGGGCGTGCCCGGGACGCTGCCCTAAAGAAGGAATCCCGAAACGGGTTTTAGTTAAAGAAGCCCCTCCCGCAGTATGGTCGCACGCACTGAGCCCGTGGCAGAGGAGCTGCGGGGTGACCGGTATCGCTGCCCAGACGCGGCTGAGGGCGGCACTAGCTCGTGTGCCCGGGCAGTGTCACGGAGCCAGCCTGGGCTGTGCGTGCCGCGGGTGACGGGCACTGCCCGTGCCCAGCCGCAGGCACACGGCTCCTTGGCTCTTGCAGGGGAATACAATGTGGTTTTCATCTGCATTTGTCCGATTTGCAAATCAGCTGCGAATCTTCACAAACATTTAACGACAGCCGAGTTCAACTGCAGTTAACGCGGTGCATCTCGTTGCCTGAGAATGAAACTGGCCCGACATGGTTTGGTCTCTGCTGGGTTTGGGACGGCTGTGCGGCTGACGGGGCGGTGCCAGGGTTTCTCACGGGCA
>NW_005054317.1:6636716-6637302 GCF_000277835.1 Geospiza fortis
CGGCATACAAGTGCTGACAGCCTGTGTGACACTACTGGCATAGCCGTTTACCCAGCCCAGCCGTTTACCCCAGCCGTTTACGACACCTAGCCGGGCGCACGCTGTGCATCCCAGCCCTGTCACCACATCTGAGCTGGCACAGCTGTGTACCTGGCCTTGCTCTGTCAGAGATTTTGGGTCGACTCCTGCTGTCCCAGAGCGGGTGCAGCCACAGTGGTGATAACTTACTTGCTCCGTCCCCGCCAGGAGGGTGGGGAAGGTCTGCTGCCCGTCCGGGAGCTACGCCGGCACCCCGCGGGCCTCCCCCGGCCTCGTGAAGGGTGCGGGAGGATGGACGCGCTCCCTGCGGGCGCGCTCCGGCCAAAGGCAGCCACGCGGGCACCTTCCAGCACTTATCGGAGCCATGCCCCGGCGCTAACCCGGGCGGGGTCGGTCCGGGGAACGGTCCTGCCGGACCGGGGGAGAGGGTTGGGCCCGGCGACCCGACCCGAGCCAAGCCGAGTGGATGCGAGCCGAACCGAGACGAGCCCGTCTCTCGGCCGAGCCCGAGGCGAGCGCAGCAGAAGGCGGGCGGTTTGTCCTTTAG
>NW_005054317.1:6637510-6639655 GCF_000277835.1 Geospiza fortis
CAGGATGCTGCCCTCGCAGGAAGCCTCCAAGCTGTACCATGACAACTACGTGCGGAACTCGCGCGCCATCGGCGTGCTCTGGGCCATCTTCACCATCTGCTTCGCCATCATCAACGTGGTGGTCTTCATCCAGCCCTACTGGGTGGGCGACAGCGTTAACACGCCCAAGCCCGGGTACTTCGGGCTGTTCCACTACTGCGTGGGGAGCGGGCTGGCGGGCCGGGAGCTGTCGTGCCGCGGCTCCTTCACCGACTTCAGCACCATCCCCTCGGGCGCCTTCCAGGCGGCCGCGTTCTTCGTGCTGCTCTCCATGGTGCTGACGCTGGGCTGCATCACCTGCTTCGCCCTGTTCTTCTTCTGCAACACCGCCACCGTCTACAAGATCTGCGCCTGGATGCAGCTGCTGGCAGGTACACACAGGCACAGGGAACAACCGGCACCGGGAACACCGGCCTGCCCCGGGCCTGGCGGCGGGGAGGGGTGGGGAGAATGTGGGCAGCGCTGAGCGTGCGGCACCCGGGGAACCCCCGGCAGTGGGAGTGGGGTCCCTGGCTACAGGGAACAGCAAGGTTGCTCGAGGAAGCTGGGCTGAGTCCAAGCACTGCAGGGCCGTGGATCCAGGATCCAGCCCCACAGTTTCTTGGGACACCCAGGCCAGGTGCTAGTGCTGACAGAGTTTGGGACACTGGCACTGAGGGCTCCCTGTTGTGCCCTGGCCACAAGGAACACAAGGGCTGCTCTGGAAAGCTGGGCTGGGTACAGGTTCTGTGTATCCATAGGGCATCCCAGCCAGGAGCTGGCCCTAGGACGTCCCAGGCCTTCCTGGGACAAACAGGCCAGGCACTGGCACTGACAGAGCACCACAAACAGGTGCTGGCTCTAGGCACTGGCTCCTGGGTCTTCTCAGGCAGAGGTTGGCCACAGGGAAATTTGGGATCACTCAAGGAAGCTGGACAGGTACAAGTGTTGTAGGGCGATGGGGCTTCTCAGCCAAGTTCCAGAGTGTCCTCAGGAGACTCTGGAGCTTCCTGGGACATCCAGACCAGGCACTGGCACCAGGAATGGTCACACCTGCTCGGGGCACTTGCCTGGGATTCCCCAGGCAAGGTCTGACCCCAGGGAAACATAAGGCTCCCTGGGACACAGCCAGAGAACTGGATCAGGGACCCACCTCAGGTGACCCCAGAACAGGCATCGACCCTGAGACGTCTGGACCCTCAGGACATCCTGGGCTAGGGACCCACCTTGGGGCACTTCAGTACATCCCAGTCAAGGACCAACATTGCGACACCCTACAACATGGCCTAGGACACACTGGATCAGCCCCCTGAATCCCTGGGGATTCAGACACCCCAGCACACTCCACATCAGGGACTAGCCTCCCAGTCAATCCCAGAGATGTGGAGTTGTCCCCAAGAAACTCTCCCTTTAGGGGAACTCAGCCCCCAAAGGAACCCCACTACTGGAAGAAGCCCATGTTTGGATCCCCCATCCCTGTAAAAGCACCCTTCAGCTCCCCCTTACAGACATATTGTACCCAGGGTCCCTGTCTCCTGCATCATGAAGGGGCTGTGAGGACAGGCCTCTCCCAGCTCTCTCCGGTGCTTCCCACAGAGGTACACCATACATCTCCCTAGACATGACCCCTGAAGCCCAGTAATTAACCCCCACCAGTAGTGACCCTGACTATAGATCCTCCTTAGGTCCCTCCACAAATGAAACCCACTGTAGATGTACCCCAAGACCCTCACAGACTCACTCCCCAAAGTGACACTGTACAATAACCCAGACCTTTCCCCAGAAGGGGACCTGATGCCTATATTGATAGGGATCCCAAGTATCCCCTTATGCACAGACTTCCCAGGTGTCCTCACACAGGGTCTGTCCTTGTGGGAGAAGGATCCTTAAGAATGATGTTGAACTTCCCTTGGTAACAAGGCCCTTCACTTCCTTCTCTGCACAGTTTTACCAGGTGTGGACAAACACTTACTCTCCCCTGCATCTAAGTGTGAATAGACCTAGACCTTCCACTGGAAGGACTACAGTGCCCCTTATTCCTAATGAAAGGACCCCATTCATCTCTGTGAGAAGGGCCCCAGTCCTTGATGTGGAAGGATACAGCCCCTCTGTGTGAGGACCTTTCAG
>NW_005054317.1:6639677-6648074 GCF_000277835.1 Geospiza fortis
CCTCCCCTCACCCAGATCAGGGCCACAGCCAGACCTGGAGCTGCCTTGGCTTATCAGGAAATTCCTTCATCTTTAATTTTCCCCGTCCTGAAGATTTATCAGTTTAAAGCAAGCTCAGAGCCCAAATCCTACCGATTGTCGGCAGCTTAATCAAGTGGCGTGGAGTGCCCAGCTGCTGCTGCTGCACAGGGAGCTGTGTGGCAGAGGGCACTGTACTGGAGGCAGCCCTGGGTCTTCTCCCCCGTGCCTCCTGTCCTGTCCTGGCTCAGGTTTGGGTGGCCATGGCAGCACTTTGCTGTTGTCACCTCTGGGTACCCTTCACCTTGCCTTGGGGCTTGTCCTTGGTCACACTTTGCACCTTGTAATTACACGTGTAGTGCTGACAACTGCACTTGTGAGAGCCCTGAGTACTCAGCTCAGTGGGGCCATGGCCCCAGCCAGCCCAGGTTGGCTTGGAGCTCTCCCAGGGCAGCATGGCTCCATGGCTTCTCTGTTGGGGAATGTCCAAGGCACCATTAACAGACTGGCCTTCCACCCTACCCTGAGGCAGGACAGCATGAGAGAGCTGCTGTCCTACAGGACAGGCTGATGTTCTGTCAGAGAGGGCCTGGATGCAGAGGTGGTGCTGTGGTGTGTCCCAGCAAGAGAGTCTTGTCTGGCAGGGGTCAGGCAGGGCTGAACTTCCCTGGGAATGTCTGAGGCAGCCACAGGTGGATGTGTTACCCTGTGCATGGAGAAGGAGCTGCCATGACCTATGGAGAGAGTGCCATAGGCCAGATCTTACTGCAGGGACATAGCCTGATGCAGGCTCCGGCACATCATTATGGCAAACTTCAGAGATTCACCTGGCTGGGAGGTTGGAGGATTCTGTCAGAGCAGAGAGTTTGTAGGAACAGAGAAGGAAAGGAAATTCCTCCTGCCTCAGTGAGGGTTTAGCTGAAGAAGGACTTGCAGTACTACAGCAGAAGCAACTGTGAGGCCCAAAGTCTCTTGGTCTCACTGGTGAAAGCCAGGTGAGGCGGGTGATGGGCAGAGAGGTGGAGCAGAGGTGTCCCCACCCCATCCCTGTGGGATGGCCGGTGCAGAGTAAAGGGCTGCTGATTGTGGGCATGGATGGGCTCTTCAGAGGAGAAAAACCAAGTGCAGGAATGTGGGGGAGGAGGATGAGGAATTCAGGATCTCTTTCAAAAAAATAAAAAAACCAACAAACTTAAAATCATCGATGTCTAATTAGTGGACAACAATCAAGTCAGGGTTCAATTAGAGCTTGACAGAAAGCTCTAGCTCAAAAGCCACTGCCCCCCTAGGAGGAAACTGGATCTAATTAAGAGGAAAGACTCTGCTTTATCGCAAATTGAAATGTGGCCATCTGCCCTGTTCAAAATCCCAGTAACGCAAAACTGGAGATTTTGCTAAATCCTTCTGTTATAAAACCAGAGATGGGCCCTTAACATGAGCATGTCAACAACTGTGTGACTGACAGCACCTGATGCCACCCCAGTACTCCAAATTAGCAGAGGAGCACCTTCAGAAAGTTCCATGGGATGATGCTTGAAGAGAAATGGGCTGTGAGGGTGATCCTCCTTGGGATTTGTCTGCAGGAAATCAGAGCAGAGGAATACACCACCACCAGACCACCCAGGAGCCTGAGCATTTCTTCTGATTCCCCAATACTCTGCTGTAGCATAAGACACAGACACTCACCCTGTGAGTTAACTCTGAGCTTTGAACAAAGTTCTCCTGGTGCCCAGCACTAATGCCCCTGCAAGACAGCTCAGCCAGCTCTGTGTGACACTGCATCCATGTGCCTCCCATCAGGATGATTACCTCAAGTGGTACCCAGGATTGCTTCCAGAGGGTCTTTAGTTTTGTACTTAGAGTCTATTGAGGGTCAAAAGAGGCAGCCAGCTGAGCACACCATCCTGCTTCCATGGAAAAACTGTCTGGCCACATTTCAAGGTGTTTCCCTGTGTTCCAGGTCCAGCAGTCAGTGTGATGAGACCTTCACACTCCCTCCCTTAGGGATACACGACACATGGGGTGCCTTCCCACCTGGGGTCATGCTCTTGGCCTTCGGGCTGGGCTTTGTCCTTATCAGTGGCATTTTGGCATTGATTGTACCATGTCCAGCCACCTTTCCTGATGAAGAATTTGGTGATACATATCCATCTGAGCTCTCTTCTCCTTTGGGGGACTCCCTTCAGAGCTACACTCACCTCTTGGATGGGCCCTTCCAAGGCCTGAGAGCAGAGGCAGCTCCCTGAGCAGGGCATCATCTTCTGCACCTCAGCTGTGTTTGCCACCGTCTCAGTGGGGATCCCTTGCATGGCATGGTTTTGGTATATCCATGGAGAGGAGTAATGAGGGAATTGTTGCCAGCTGCTGGGCTGAGCATGGTGGGGCTGTGTGGTGGTGTGGCCTCAGCCCCAAGGGAAGGCAGGATCTGGCCTGGATGAGTGTTAAAGCCCCAAGACCCTCTCTGGTTCTGGCAGCAATGCATTGGCAGACCCAAGTCCTTTCAGAGACTTTGAGGTTTCAAAATATTGTTTTCATGGATATAAAAGTCATTCATTGAAATTCCTAATGAAAAAATATGAGGCAGATACCATTGCTGCAAACAAGCTTGGAGTGTAACTGGGACAGCTGCTGGGCATGAGACTGCCCCGGGAGGTTGTGGGGTCTCTGTCTCTGGAGTCGTTCAAAACCCATCTGGACACGTTCCTGTATCACCTGCTCTAGGTCACCCTTGGCAAGAGGGTTGGACTAAATGATCTCCAAAGGTCCCTTCCAGCCTTAACTATCCTGTGACTCTGCAGTTTATCCTCAGGCCCTTTCTCTGTCAAAGGGAGAAATATTGCCCGTATACAAACCACTTCCACCTGCTGACCTTGCAGCAAAAATAACAGCGCTGCTAAACCCCTCAGCATTGCTGAGTTACTGCCTTCTGGACCCCAAAAAAGCTTTCCTGAAGATTCCCCTCTTCCTCCCCTAGCACTCAGGTCGTGCAGAGGGGACAGGAGCAGGGCTGCAGCCCATCCCTCGCATCCGTGCAGCGCCGTGTGCTCCGCAGCCGCCCCGCGGGGTTTGCGCGGCAGCGCAGCCCTCCCGTGGCGCCTCTTAATGTGCCTGGCTACGCGCGGGGAGGGGCTGAGCCGCTCGTGTCCTGGAGCTTACATCCCTGAACTGTTGTTCCAGATAAAGTAACTGTCAGTTCTGATTCATACAAACTCATAACTCTGTTCTGAATCCTGCTGATTTTTTGGCACAAAAGCAGCCTGTGGAGCAAAACGCCGTAAGGGAGCTCGTGTCTGTGTAAATGGCCGGTGCTCGCCGTCCAGAGCACGCTGCCCTTAGTGTTGATTTATTTTTGAGGGATTTCAGTTTTTAGGGGGAGGACGGGGGACTGTGTTTGTCCCCTTTTCTTTTGGTGCTCTGCTCTCAGGAGGTTTTGTGGTGAGAAGCAGCCACTCTAGACCCCAGCAGCACAGCCCAGCCCCTGTTATCCAGGGCTTTTGGATGTGCTGTCCCCACACCAGTTTAAAAAACCCTTTCTGGACCCAGTGATTGCTGGTTTTCCCCCCATTACCTCACATCTCCCCATTTGTGTGTTCTGTGGCGGTCTGATGCTCTGGGGAGGTCACATCTCAGCTGCAGGGCATGTCCTGAGCTCCTTCCACCCATGGCAGGCAGAAGTAGTAAAAGCCAGTTTTCATTCACACCTGCAGACTAAACCAGACAGAAAAAGTAATTTAAAAAATCAGATTTTAATCCTGCAGGCACAGCTGCTCAGAACAGGGGCAGTAGTATTCAGAAAACATGGGGGTTACTCAGACAGTCCAAATTAGCTAAATGCACCTTGTACCAGGAGATGTCCTGCCAGGAGGAGCCTCCTCTTTATGCTCAAATCTTGCTCCAGTGTTGCAGCCTGAGTCATAACATTGCATTCCCTTTGATTAATTTATTTTGTGAGGATATCAAAAGCCCTTGAGATGCCCATGTTTTTTCTAATGGACCTTGACAAGGGAGTACTGAGGAGTGAGAAGCCATGAACCAGCTGTAAGGCCAAGAAATGCCAGCTTTATGGGGTCAGAGCCCCAGCCCCAGCAGGATCATCCTCCCTCTGCATGCACACTGTCCCAGTGATCACTGAAATGCATGCTCTCAAAACTGTCTTTACAATTGGAAAAATTTTAGGAAAGGGAGTTGTAGCCCAGGGGCAGGATGGCAGCTATGGGGTGTGACAGACCAGTCAGCCATTCTTGGTGCCACTGACAGTGAGGACTGGCACCACAGGCTCAGAAGAACAGGAATTAAAAGCAAAATGGACAGGAGTTGGGTTATTTTTTCCTCTTTAATAGTGGCTCTTCCTAGGAGTCATCACCTGGTGTTTTCCTTGCAGTTGCAAGGCAGAGAAATAGGCTGCTTTAAACAAAACCCCAGGTTTTCCTGCAGGTCTGCAAGGGAGCTTGGGGCATTTGGAGGTAGGTGCTGGCAGAACAGTGCCAGAGGGATGGGCAGGCAGAGCCCTGACCCTGCATCCCTCAGACCTGTTGGAGAGGCCAGCATCAAGGCCTGTGGACTGTGTGGGCATCCCCTCCTTGTTCTTGCTCTGCTTTTCAAAGTCACTCCTTGCTGCAGGCACGGGAAGGTGTTTCCAGGACACTGGGTGGCCTGGGGAGTGCAGAAAAGGGAATTGTTTGTGACAGAGCAGAGGACTCAGCTTGCTGCTGGGGACACGTGGGGCAGATGGGAAGAGGAGAGCACTGAGCTGCTCTTCACCAGGAGAGCACCTGCCTTCAGTAGCTCAGCCACTTCCCAGGGAGCTGTAGAGCTGTGAGGGGTTTTTGGGAAAAGGCCAGTCACCCTCAGGCAGAGGCATTTGGGTATGTGTGGTGACTTGGGCACACACCTCTGCCCAGTAGTAAATTTGTTGTTTAATTCTGTCAAATGGGCTGTGAGGGCATGGGCAGAGATCCCTGCGACTGCTCGGTGGGACAGGGCACAGACTCCCTTTGCCCTGGTGCAGCACAGAGCAGGCACACAGGGATGAGAGGGATCAGAACAAGCAGACTCAGGCTGGAGCCAGGCAGTGTCCTGGCAGTGGCCATCACTGCATGTCCTCTGTGACTGTGCTGTGACAACCCACCACATGAGTGTCTCCCATACCTTTTTAGCCACCCTGCTTTTGCCTTAAACCCTGTTTCTCCTGTCCTCCATGAGTGCCATGGCATCGCTGCCTGTCCTGCCATGTTTGGGACCTGCAGATGTCCTGGGAGACCCTCTCACCTGTGGTGTTTTCAGAGCAGTGAGCTCTTGGCAGGCTTCTGCTTTACCTGGGCAGCTGGGCCCACCTTTACCCTGAATAATAGCTCAGGAAAGCAGAGGACATGACACAATCCAGGGACAGACCCAGGGGCTGCTGTTCTGCTCCTGTGAAGGACTGGCTGAGGGCTGTGCACAAAGGCTGGGAGCCTCCCCAAGCCCTTGCTGGTGTAGGTAAAATTCATTGCTGTGGTGGTAAACCCACCCCTTGCTGGGGATTGTCATAGAGCACCTTAGCTTGTTTCACAGCTGCACTGCACTGGGAGCTCAGGGGATCCTAAAATCCTCTTAGCATCTCTGCTTTCACAGGAACAATCCCTGGCATAGGTCTGCTGCACCTGATCCCCTTTAATTGAGGCCCTCAGCTGAATTAATGCCATCCTATTCCAAGGTGCCCAGGTCAGCAGCAGGCCAGGCTGCTCCTCACCATTTACCATGCAGTGCACGGCGCTGGTGCTGACTGTGTTTCCTTGCAGAGGGATGGTTTTGGGTTGGCCCAGTCCCAGACAGGCTGTGCTTGCTTGGGAGTCCCTGGTGACGATGTGCTGGAGACACCGGCTTGGCTCTGTGCAGCTTGGCTCTGTGGTGCTGGGGTGGCACCAGGGCTGTGCACTGCAGTAAATCAGCATGCAGGGCTTGCCACTGTCCACAGACACTTGTACCGAGGGGGTTTATGTGTGTGGAGGAGTCAGAGACCAGGCAGCAGCTGCTGCATGACATTATGTGCCGGCATCCCTGTCCTTTCCGGGTGCCGTGTGATGCCCTGCAGGCACTTGCCTCCCTCCTGGGATTTCCCTTCCCCATAGAAAGCAGTGCAAAACACATGCCAGCACCCAGAAAGCTCATGCCAGACCGCCAGCTGCCTGCCTGCAGGGTGTTTGCTGAAAGGGATGGAGAGAGAACTTCTTACTCGTGTGGGCACAAGCCTCTTGTTTCTCCCTTAACTCAGGGCAAAAGTGCCTGCAGGGCACCGCAGCCAACATCATTACTATTTTTAGCTTTTCCAGCTGATATGGGGTGAGGAGCTTTTGTACTTGCTGTAGTCAGAAAAAGTCACCTCCTTGCCTTGATAGTCACAGGCTTTGTCTTGGCATTTCCATCCCTGTGTTCCCTGATGTCTCCTTGCTCAGCACAGAGTGTGCTGGGTGGAGGCCTGCTGGGAAGGTGACCCCTCTGGGAGTGGTGCTTGCAGGCTGTGGGGTGCTCAGGTGTGGGGGCTCCTGGGGATGCCAGTCCTCTCACAGGCAGCATCTCTGCCCGCAGTGCACTGGTAGCTCCTGCCCACGTGCAGGGAGCTTGTAGTGATGAGGAAAGCCCGTGGGCAGCCACCGATCCTGTGGCTGATGCTGGTAGAAACCAAGAGCCTGAAGTCCCTATTTGTGCGTGGGCCAGGTTTGGGACAGCCAAAAATGCAGTCCCTGGGGCTCCTGAGGCAGTGGTGGCTGTCACCTGCCACGTTGCTGGGCTGTCATGGGGCCAAGGTGGGCTCCCTGTCAGACATGGACTGCACCTACGTACTGACTGGGGGGCTCAGCACCAGCACTGCCACTCCATTGTCTCTGATGCTTCCCCCTCCTCTCCCTCTCGCAGCGCTCTGCCTCGTGCTGGGCTGCATGATCTTTCCCGATGGCTGGGATGCAGAGACCATACGGGACATGTGTGGGGAGAAGACAGGGAAGTACTCCCTGGGCGACTGCTCTGTACGCTGGGCTTACATCCTGGCCATCATCGGCATCCTCAACGCCCTCATCCTCTCCTTCCTGGCCTTTGTTCTCGGCAACCGGCAGAACGACCTGCTGCACGAGGAACTCAAGACAGAGAGCAAAGGTCAGCACCGTGCTGCTGGGGGGATCCTGGGGGGGAGCAGCCTGGGGCAGGGGAGGGGGGGGCTTGGCCCCTCTGGCAGCCTGGCAAGGGTCCTGTGGGCTTAACTGGCACCTACAAGGCAAGCCAGGCTGGGCAGGGTGGGAGGGAGCTGCTGAGCCTCTGCCCTGCCTGACCTCTCTCTCTTCTGTTTCCACAGATTTTGTTGGCACTGCGGTAAGCCATGAGTGTCACTGTCCTGTCCCCTGTCCCTCTGTGGTGTCTCTGGGTGTGACTGTGCTTGGTGTCTGCGTGACATGGGATGGGATGGGATGGGATGGGATGGGATGGGATGGGATGGGATGGGATGGGATGGGATGGGATGGGATGGGATGGGATGGGATGGGGGACCCTGGCTGTGCAGGCAGCAGGGCTGGGGGCAATGGGGAAGGGAGGCAGCAGAGACAGGGTGGCTGGGATGGGGACAGGCATATGCCTGGCACACACAAGTAGCACGATGGTGCAGTAAGAGCAGCCCAAGTCCATCCCCAACCTGCTGTGCTTTCCTTGCAGAGGATATAAGGCCGACCATCCGCAGCAGGACCCTCTTCCCATGGCCGGCAGCCTGGGCGCTCCCTCCTTGTCCTGCCCTTCATTTGCTGCCAGCGGCCACACAGCGTCCCGCGCCGCCCTCCGGGCCCCGGTGCCCGTGCCAGGGATGCGCCAGCCGCCCGCCGCATCCATGGCCACCTCCATGTCCACGCCGGCACCACCATCCCACGCACCCTGCCAGCTCCGTACCCACCGCTGCCTGCGGGCCGCCGCCGGGGGAGGATGCCTCAAACCCGCTTTGTTCAAGAACAGAATCCAGCTGCGGTTTTGTTTCAAGGAAAAAACAGTCTTGGAGTTTTTAACAGATTTCTACATCCCCAGGACTCCTGACCTGCTGCCTCCCACCCGAACGCGCACCCAGTGACGCCCCGTGCCGGCTGCTCCGGGTCCCGGACCCCTTCCCACTCCCATTTTGTACAGCTCCGTGATCCTGTCTCCACAGCCAGGGGACCCGGTGGCCGAGATGGGGCCCAACCCCTACTTTTACATGTAAATTCATATTCTCTAAACAGGGTAAAGTGACTCGAGCCCCCTCTCCCCCCGCCCCGAGAGTCCAGCCCAGGACATGGTGTTTCCTGGTGCGTGGCTGGGGCCGCAGGCTGCTGCTCGCTCCCCTCAGCACGGGGACCGCAGGGGCCTCGCTGCTGCCGGCCGTGGGAC
>NW_005054317.1:6648360-6701310 GCF_000277835.1 Geospiza fortis
GGCCCCGGGGGGAGGCGTGGGGGGGAGCCGGTGGCTGCTGCTGCCCCGGGCAGCGCCGGCGGCCTCCGAGGCCCACACACAGCACCCGAGAGCCGACACCGGCACGGGCAGCTGCAGCCTGGCTGTGGCTCTGCTGGCCAGACCAGCGTGTGTGTGGGCTTCCCCTGGCCACGGGGGCTTGGGTCACCACAGTCCTTGCAATGCAATAAAGTCCTCAGCACTGGCCGTGTCTCAGTGCGAGCAGCTGGGGCTCCTTGCAGGGCCCAGGGCAGGGCCCCCAGGAGCTTGTTGGAGCCCTGGCAGGGCTGGACCGAGACACTGGGCAAGGCCAGGGAGCATGCGAGTGGGAGCAGGGAGCAGAGTGGGACCACGGTCCTGGGATGGGGCCACGGAGCGTGGAGGCTGCTGGGGGATGGCAGTGAAGGGCTCTGCGGGACCCAGCGCCTCAGCAGGCACCAGGGGCGGGCTGCAGCAGGTAAGTGGCGCCCCAAGGCCCTGCAGGGTGGCGGTGGGGGATGGAGCTGTGCTGAAACACCATCTGGGAGCCAAAGCCACCCGGGATGGAGTGTGTGCCAGCACTCCTGCCAGTGCCCTCCGTCAGCCATGAGCCCAGCGGTGCCCACGTCCCTCTAACAGCTGCCCCCCAGAACGAGGTCAACAGGAACTCGCAGCGCCCGGGTCTTGCCAGCTTGAGAGTGCTGTTGCCAGATGAATTGGAAAAACAAACCAAGAAAATCAGTGGAGAAAGGAATACAGTAGCTGTAATATATCTGTATTTTAGTACAAAGTTTGATACAGTGTTTCACAAAACCTTATTGAAAAATATAATTCAAACCAGACGAGCTCGGAGCCCTGTGTTGTGGGGAGGGTTGGGATGGGTTCCTCCTGGCCATCACCAAAGGAGGTGGGAGGCCAAAGAAGCCCCTGTGAGTGTCTTGAGCTGTGATGGGGAGCCCACCCTGCAGCCTGCAGAGCTGAGCCTCCACCCACATGGGCTGGCACACAAGGAGGGGCTCTGGCCAGAGGGAGTCCGCAGAGAAAAGGTCTGTCCCACAGACAATGCAGGGGGTGGAGCAGGATCCCATCCATCCCAAGGAGCCTTGAACCCACCCCTTCTGCCTGCCCACAGTGCACGATGAGTGGTCTGTCAGCTCACTAACACAGACTGATAGGAAAATCCATGAAATTAATCAAAAAACTCCTGAAATGCATCAAATTCCAGTGTCTTGATGGAAAAACCTACATGGCCGGTCAGTTTATTGGCATGCTCTGGTAGAGGAGTGGGGAGAGCATTCCAGGCTGTGTGAGGGCAACATGGGGAGCTCTGGGACTTGCAGAGAGCTTTGGCCAGGTCTGGCTCCCCAGGTGTGGGACACACTCACAGCCCAGGTGAGCCCTGCGGATGGCAGAAGAGCAGGGTTGGTGCCACCCACAGCTGCTTTCAGGGGAGGAGTAGTGCAGATGGAGCCACTCTTTTGGGGGACACAAAAGGACAGAATGAACCATAACAGATGCTGTCCCACAGTGTCAGGGGGAATGTTCTCACAAGTGAGGGCAGTTGAAGACCAGAAGCTGTGGGCACCTCAAACCAGCACTTGCAGACACACCTGGAAGGCCCCACGCCAGGCTCAGCCCATGCCAGGCTTCCTAAGGAAAAGGCAAGCAGTATGAAAACCCTGGAAACCAGGTTCTAGCACACCAGAAAACAGGTTTTAAAGCAGATGCAGTAGGTGCAGGAGACATCCTCCAAATCCATCTCCTCCCCAAATGAGCTTGAGCAAGAAGAACGGCAGCAGCAGAGCCAAAAATCTCACAACCCCAGCCAGAAGTTTGGGTAATTTCCTAAGGAACAGCAGCTCCCACAGCAGCTCCTAGCTTCACCTGGCAGAAGGCAGCAGGGAGGTCTGCAAGGCTGCTCCTGCAAGCATTTGCTTACCCTGCAGGAGACAGGGAAGAGAGACTTACATGCCCTCACCCTCTTGCCCTATGTCCTGGGCACCAGTGCTCAAGGTGGTAAGAAATTCAGCAATACTAGTTTTCAAGTTAAGTATTTTTATTATCAAAATTATTACATCTCTTGTGAAAGTTCAAATGTTACAGCATGGTGTAAAAACTCCACTAGAGTAAGAAGCTACAGCCCCCACCTTTCCCAGAGCTTTCCAGGGTCCCTCCCTCCTGCCCCCCTGCTGCTCCCGAAGGTGCTGGAGCCTCTGGGCAGGGCCCCCCTGGCCCCCTCCCGCCACCTGGCAGGGCAGAGCCTGTCTGCCCCGTGCTGCTCAGAGCACGAAAGGGGAGGCTGCACCTCCAGAGCTAAGCCAAGTGAAGTTTACACCTATGTTATACAGTATACAGACACCCAACTGCGGGGTGACAAGTTCCATCCCAACACGCTCACAGCCAGACAGTGTGAGAAAGCTACTCTTTGTTTCAATATTTTAAAAGTCTCCCCTAGGCTGAACAAACACCTGATTTCAATTGTGAATTAGAGAAATCTGTAACAGTCCTAAAAAAAGAGGAAGAAGACTGTGCATCTGCAAGGAGAGGGGAGACAGACTCACAGCATTATGTTATCCAAGAGAAAGGAGAAGTTCCACTGCAGCACCAGGGATGACACCTGTCATATATTAGCTAACCTACTATGGTTATAACTGAATATAAAATTAGATAAATAAAAACACGCCCGATATTACAGTAAACAAGTGAGAAAGAAGCTGGCAATCGTATGGAATTGAACACACAGCGCACTGTGTCTGGGCTGGCTCTCCTGCCACGCTCGGCGAGTGACAGTGGCTGGGAAAGACCCCACATGGCACTGCCTCTGGCTCAGCACTGACCAGGGTGCCCACCCTGCCCCCCACCACTGCCCCCTGCAGCCCCCCGTGTGCCGCAGCATCACTTGACTGCTCAGGCCCCCGGCCATCCCCTGTGCATGAGCACCAGCAGCCAGAGAGCCCCCGGCACGCCAGCACGTGGCAGCACGGCCCCAGCCGTGCTCCTGTTCACAGATTCCTTAAGCGACCTCAAAAACACTCGTTCACCACAGAAGCAGTGCAGGACAGCGCACCCCGGATCCTCTGCAGCCACAGGCACACGCTCCAACCCCTCCCGTGCTGTTTGCATTTGCGGAGACTCTCCCGTCCTGGAAAAGCTCCGAGGGCAGCAGTGGCGACCCAAGCCCAAAGGCAGCCGTGTGCGCTCGTCTGCTTGTGACTGGAATGATCGTAACGGATTAAAGCCCTCCCCAGAACGCACTGAGAACCTGACCTATAAAGAGATTGGAGTTAACTTCCCCCAACGTTTCCTTTAAACTGCTTTTGAATTCAGAACTGTGTCCGTGCTGCATGTGTGACTGTGGCCATGGGCACGGACCAGAGACAGAGGCTGTGCCACAGTCATTGCACTTGAACCATTTTCTTTTTTTTTTTTTCTTTTTTTTTCTGTTTGTTTCTTTTTGTTTTTGCAATGTACCCACATGTCAGGGAACTGCTTTGCTACAGTCTCTGCCTCAGAGAAATCTGTGTTCTCCTACCAGGCCAGAGGCCAATACTGCTCACAAATCTCACCCGTGCATTTTCGACCTCAGCCTCTGACCCCTGGCACCCCAGCATCAGGTGCAAGCTTTCAACACCAGCCCAGGAGCCACTTCCAGGGGTGACTGGAAGGAGCTATGGGCAGTTTTGTCCTCCTGAAGTCCAGGCAGCCCTAGGAAAGTCCTGTTTGAGTCTTTACTCCAGAACCTTGAAGCTGCTGCAGTCTGTACTGATGGACACTGCCTCCCCCGCGGTGCGAATAGTGTTGTGCATTGGAAATCACTGCGCCCCGGGAGCCCTGGTAGAGCACAGACTGGCCCGAGCTCGGCAGGCTGATAGTCCGCAAGTCTGACTGTAGTGAGCGAGCGCTTTGGGGAGCGGAGGAAGAGCCCGACACGCCTGTGCAGGGCTGGGGGCCCAACTCCGAGGAGAGAGAGTCCACAGCTGGCTGCTGTGCCGGGCTGGCAGCCGCAGGGCAGCTCTTCCTCAGGAGGCTGCTGCTGACACTGCCAGAGTGCTGCTGGCTGCTGAAATACCCCGAATTCCCTGCAAACAGGGCAGAGGAGTCTGTGGAGACCGAGTGGGCAGGGCTGGAATATGAGGTGGAGGAGAGGGATGTTTCCGAGGAACTGTGGGACAGGCTGTGTCCTGTCCTCTGTGCTGCTGCTCGGTAGCTGTATCCAGGAGACGCGAGGTGCCCTCTGTACGGGGAGGAGTTCTGCTGGAGCAGGGTCTGTGATTCTGCCTGGGGACTGTCAGACTGCAGCAGCTGAACAAGGCATGCGGGAAAAAAGGAAAATGCACGTCAGGCTGACTTCCTCGTTTCCTACCTGCTTCTCATCCTAAGGTGCTTAGTGCAGCACTGTGAACAATAGCAGCTAAGCACTGTTTCCCTCCTTATAAAAGCTTTATTTCAGAATGGCAGATAAGATATGAAAGCATTTACCTGGTAGCTGTATCGAGAAGGACTGTAAACTGCTGGTCCTTTATGGGCTTCTGGAGTGTCTCCTTCTGCTGCGTCTGCAATGTACAGGCAATGTTAAACCTCACCCCACCGACTGAGGCCACAGCAGCTCCCTCTCACATGACACTGCACAGCCCTTGTGTTCCAGCCTCCCCAGCCACCACCATTTCCGAAACTGAAGAAACCCAGCAAAAGACAATTGGGAAATCTTAACATGTGGGAAGAGCCACATGTGTAAGAGTGGCCACTCCCCTCACACCAGTGTGCTCTGGTTTATCGCAAAGCTGAGCCGCCTTGGACCAGCCTGTCTGAACGACCACACCTGGAGATAATGCACAGACACAACCAGGGCTCCCCTGGCTCTTCAGTATATGAGAGGCAGAAGATGGTTTCTAGGCACTGGTAATTTCTCACTCAGTCTTGGTTACAGGAATCCACAATGGATACAGTTACATCTCAGGAGACAAAACTGCCCTGCACAGAGGGCTGTCAGCAGGATCCTGTGGTGGGTTTTCCTCAAAGGCAGCCATTTTGGGGACTATGGTTTATAAGCCAACTGAGCTGCTACAAACAGAGATAGTCCTGGAACTTAAAAATACCTGTTTTTCTAACAGGCCAAGATGATGGAAATGCTTTGAGGTTTGAAGGGCACCGGCAGCATACAGCACACTCTGATCCACCTCAGATATGTGAGAGACCAAGAGGACTAAAATGCTTTGTGACAGAGTAAGCCTCTCTTGCACTTCAAGGGTGGGTGAGCTTCTTGTTCTACCATATCACTGAACTTGACCTGGGGTAGGCAAGAAGCACTTACAGCAGTGGCACAGTCACTGTGCCAACTGTGTGCTTCAGCTGCTACCCCTGTAACCATGGCTGGTGATCCTGTGTTCTGCAGGAGGGGTGAAGCTGGTGGGACTAGATGATTTCACATCAGAATTCTCCTGCAGACTAATGAGACAGAACTGTTTATCTGCAGCATCTCAGGGATTCTCAGCAGCAGCATTTGAAATGCCTTGGTGAAACAGTGTTGGGATTAGTATCAAATTTATATGACAGATGTGTCTCAGTCATGAAACAGGACACGCTGCCTCAGTCTGCTCTGTACTTCTGCCAGACAAGTCTGGCTTTGGCCCAGCTGCACTGACACAAGCATCAGTGCCAGCAGGGCCCGTGGTTCTGCTGCCATTGTCCTCTCTGTGCTACACCACAGTGCTGGCTTAGCTAACACGGATCTGGATGTAGCCCTTGCCTGTTCTTGAGGCTCAGAAATTCCCTCAGGGCACAGGCCTGCACAGAGACTGGGACGTGAAGCTTCCAGCATGTGTCCTGTGCCACCTTCCATTTCTGAAATGTCACCGATGCAGCAAGGGGCTGTTTGGTGACATTCCAAGTGATGCCTTAGGTTTTAGCTTTTATATTTTTCAGATTCTGTGCTGCTTTAGTGTGTAATTCTGAGCTTCATATTATGTGTTAGCAAGTTCTCTTCACAAGGTAGGTAGACAAAACAATCCTTTTCCAGCTTGTCCAAGGACAACTGTTACAAGCTCCAGGCCCAAAAAGTATAAACAACAGTGAAATGAAAAGAGAAAAACAAGGAGGATGGAACTTCATAAGCTAAAGCTATAATTGCACATTTAACTCCAATATGGAAATGGACCGAAATTTTTTAAAGTGTGAGACCTTGTGATTGGTCATCCATTTTGTGACCATTTTTGGTTCATCTTGGGTGTGGCATGGCCAGGCTCTTGTGCTGCCCAAGGTGTATCTGTTAAGGCCTTTTAATAAATACCTACTTTATTCTTTAACTCTGTCTAGCCTCTGTTCTAGGTCAGCTTTCTCAAGGCATCACAAGTACTGTAGAATGGCAAAATTCAGAAGTTTAGGGCACGTTTTGTTAAAAAGTCACGCACAGCAGAGCTGATCAATTCAGAGATTGTTGTGATTAACAGAAGTCAAGTATGAGAATCACAAGGAACCTAAAGATTTCTGGAAGAAACTGTTTCTTAAAAGGCTGGGCACATCACTAGGGCTAGGCAATTTACTGACAGTGCCTGCTCCCAGAAAGAAACCTTGACAAGTTAAAGACTACTGAAAGACTAAATTACAAATGGTAAATAAACTATGACCTTTCTGAATTTGCTTTATGTAAACTTAAAAGCTAGAGCCAACACCTTCCTCCCCTATTCTCAATACCTGCACACGGGAAGGACATGAATAACTGCTTCTCTTGGCTGTACTGGCCTGTGTCAACCTAAAGCATATATGAAGCGACAGGTTTTGCTGAGAGCAGCTGCAGTTCTCAGAAGCGTGCAATGCACACAAATTACACAAATTCCATTTCATTGCTACATGCCTCATCAGCAAACCCTCCAACTTTGGGATTTTTTAGTTCCTGTTGATATTATCTGTTACAGCAGCAGCACAGCAAGTGAAAATATGCATCTTCATAACTCCTCCAGGTGCTCCCAGGAACAGCAGGGACTCAGCCACCCATTTGTTTCACTAAGAAGCAGAGCAGCAACTGGGGGAGGGGAGGTAGCTCAAAGAATCTAAACAAGAATCTAAACAAGCAGCTGAAGAAACTGCCAGAGCAAGCAAAAAAAGAAAAAAAGTACTTTGCTGTGTTAGGATGAAGGAAACAAGATGACTTTTGTCAGCTGCAGCATTAGGTTTTCACAACTCAGAATGGGATGGGGTTTATGTAACAAGAAAAACTTTCATCTGCAGTGATAAATTCTAACTCCATCCTAAGTCTTGGGTGACACTGAAGAGCCAGAGCTGTACAAGTTACATTGGGCAAAGACCTATTCCAAGAGCCTGGATTTTGCCTACTCCTCCAAAAAATAACCAGGAAAACCACTTCCACTGGTATGGGAAAGACAGGGAAAAGACTCCCAATGGGGTCCCATGAAACTGTGACATACTCGATAGGGAAGAGGACCTCCTCTCAAGACTAGATGAAGAAAAAGCACTGAAAGTATGAGCTTAGGTGTACAAAACCAGGAGAACTCTAAATGAGAAGCCAATTTTCAAAACTAGTCTCAAACACACCTTACTGCAGCCTGATTTGGAAAGAAGGAAATACATACTTGCCCTAAACTGCTCAGAAACAAGGTAATACACTTGTCTGAATGTTCACCCAATGTCCATTAAATGACAGCTATTTCAGAGCTTAGGAGGTGCTAACGCATCTGTCCAAGGACAAAGAAGCTGTCCCTGTCAGAGTCAAGGTGTAGACAGTCTTGGATTCAATCCCCAGGAAAAAATCTAAAAGTCTTCTAGGTCTAACAGGAGAGAGATACAGGCTCAAGCAATATCTGAGTAACAGTAAAGTTTGGTTTGCAGAAGGCAGCTTTGATAATGTTAAAGATGAAGGTACAACTAACCAACTTCACAGACAAGCTGGCAAAGTTATCCAAGCACATCATTTCCCACCAAGCAAACATGCCCAAGTTTCACCATCCTACCTGCATCTCTCTCAGGAGCACAGTCCTGGGTAGGGGAGGATTCGTGTCTCTGGGCCACCTTGGCCCCGCTCCGCAGCACCTTCTCCAGCATCCCCCGGCCCTCCCGCAGCCGCTCCACCGACGTCGGCACCATCCTGCAACAAAACCCAGGCACGGCTGAGGAGGGAGCAACATCCCCAATGCACAGGGGATCAGAGACCACCAGCTCTTTAGATGGATGAGGAACAAACTTCTGAACTGCTTCTGCCATGTAAAAAACCTCCACTGTGATTTCAGACTGCTGGTCCCTGCTATCATGATGCCACTGCCCTCAGAACACCAAGTCTTCAATCAAAAACGTGGTATGAACATCCAGTTCAGTAAATCACCCAGTTACAGAAAAATTATTTTGAGATTCAAACCTTTTTTTGAAAATTCTGTTATTGGCTTAAGATTAACTGCAGTTATTTTGCATAATTACATTCATTCAAACTAAGCAGAGGCAAACTCAATACCTTTATGATAATACAGTGCCAAGACAATATGGTTGGATGCTGCAATATTCCACAGCAGAGCTTGCTGGGCCATTTTGCCCACTAATGCCACTTTGTCCTGTTAATTTTGTAGTGCGAAAACTCTCCACTCAAGATTAATGCTAGATATTGTTCCATTTTATAAGTGTCTTGTCTAAGGGTGACAAAGAGGTGAAGTGGCTTTCCCGAAGCCAAACTGTTGAATAAAAACAAGAGCTACAGACAAACCTCAGGCCCCTGGGTCAACATTCCATCTACCACGCACAGAACCATCCAAATCTCTTTGGAAATATGTCTTTTAACCTAAACACAGCATCACCATGACCAGGAATTTACAATGACTTTACTCTGGACACTGATGAATTTGTGCCTTAAAAATGCAGAATTTAAATATTTAGATTATATTAAATGCATTGCATATGATGGAAGCATGCATATTAACTGGATATTGACTGATTTCTGTATTTAATTTTTGTTAAGATATACTGAAAGCTGTGCTTTCCATTAGGGTTTTTTTAATATTTTGTTTGCTTGGAGACTTGTTTTCTGCAAGGCTGGCTTTACTGTGCAGCAGCACATCTGTTTACTTGTGATGGCTTTATCCTGGCAACTGAAATAGACAAACCATTGTGGTTTTCTTTTTTTTTTTTAAATGAAAGCTATTCTCAATTATTGCAGAATTCAGCAAAAATCTGGAAGATTCTACACATTAAGGCATGGAATTTTAGTTCTCACCAATTTCTTCTGTTCCTAATATTATTGTGAATGTCTGGAAATGTATCTGATATATAAGCACATGGAGTGAAAGACGAAACTGGGTCACTTTACCTCAGTAACAGGTTATTTTTAAAAGTAGAAAGTGAGTGTACGTTTGTCAGTCATGCCCATTAAAACACAGAAACCCAAGGATTTTAAAGGCAGCAAATCTGCTTAATCCCATTTCAAAACATATCAGCATGGTTTCAACTTTATATCCAGTGTCCCATAACAATAGGATCTTTATACCCACTCAATACACACTCCTGAAACCATGTGAGAAACTGAAGCCAGAGCAGGACCTGCTGAGGGAGCAGCAGATGAAGCTCAGAGAACACAAAAGATGGTACTAAAGCAAGGATGCCACATTGACACCTCACCCTGAACTAGTTTTAGTTCATTCAGCTGGTTGGCTTTTTTCCTACTCTTTTATAGGCAGAAGGAAGTAGCACAGGAGGAGAACAACATGGGCTATTACCACTTTTACAGAATATTTGAAAATAAAATAATGATGATAAACTAATCATTAGCAGATTGCCTCAGCTGTGGCCAGTCCCAATATCTGGCAGAAGGTCCTCTGGTAGACAAAAAACTGTCAGAGAGGTAAAAGACAAATTGTTTCCATTAAACTCTGCTTGAAAAGTGATGGAAAAAGGAAGGAAACAGATCTATTACTCCTCCAAATTCACCCAAGTGCTTTCAACACAAACTTCATACTTCTCATTGCCCTCAGCACTGCTTTGAACTTCTCCTCATGCCAACCCCCTGCCATTACCCGAGCAGTGACCCAGCCATGTATGTGGAGATCAGCATCAGAAAAGGGGGGTGTGTATCTGTGTGTGCGTTTCTGCTGGTGGTGTACACAACCAGAACCTCACTCCAGGGCAGCAGAGCCAGCGCCCTACACAGATCCAGTCAGCAGAACCTCCCAGCCATCACTGGCACCATAATCCCACACTTGGCAATTCAGTGCACTACTTCATGTTTTGGAGCAGGTTCAAAATTTTTGAAGACTTTCCCTTTATCAAAGTTTCTCAGGGTAACCATGATAAAGGTGGTTTGTCCATGCCTTAGGCATGCCAGTGACCAGAGTCTGGTAAATTAGCAAAGCTGGAGCTGTTGCACAGTCCTCGCTTCTCAAGTGCAAAGCTACAGAGGTCTGTGAGCTTTCCTTCAGAACAGGAGTGGACTTAGTATCACTCATGTCCAAGAAGAGTGAAGGTTCAGCCAAAAAAGACCTGCATTAGACTTTCATTGCCTGGGCAAGACCTTACAACCCAAGACCTCAAGATGGAACTTGTGGAAGAGCAACACCTGCTTAAGTTTGTACCTTTCAATACAGATTTTTGATACCTAAACCAAGAACTAAAAGACAGGCTGAGAACAGTGCTGGTATCCTTCACAGTGGTTTAGCAATTATGAAAGAGAACAATACCAAGAGACCCAAATGAATCCATCTCACTGCACATATTGTTATGGAAATGCCCCCTGGGGAGTTTGGTCCTTGCCTTAGGGGAATCTCAGGCTTGCTTGGAAGGATAACACTCACCACCTACTGCTGATGCTCTCCTGGGATTTACTGAGCGATGACGAGGAACTACAGCCCCTCGAGTCTGGTGGGCTGACGTCCTCTACGTGAGGCAGGCCAGGAGGAAACACAGCCATGGGCCAGGGAACACAGAGCACCAGGACACCAGGAGGAAACACAGCCATGGGCCAGGGAACACAGAGCACCAGGACACCAGGAGGAAACACAGCCATGGGCCAGGGAACACAGAGCACCAGGACACCAGGAGGAAACACAGCCATGGGCCAGGGAACACAGAGCACCAGGACACCAGGAGGAAACACAGCCATGGGCCAGGGAACACAGAGCACCAGGACACCGGGAGGAAACACAGCCATGGGCCAGGGGACACAGAGCACCAGGGCACGGGGAGGGACAGGCCCAAACACCGTCCAAAAACATCTGGGCCTGCAGGTAAAACTTGAAAAGGCATACTGGGATTATCAACTCTTGGTGGATCTGGAGGCAGTCCAGAAAAGAGCTAAGTGGTGCAAATTCAGAGTGCCATGATCACCCTCCTTTTACTTTTTATGACCAATACAGCAGTAGAAACATCCAGGTCGTCTGATTCTCTAACCACCTGGATTTTCACATTACTTCAGGAGATGTAATTCAAGCAACAAGCTTCTATAACCTCCCTCCTCTCAAAACCCTCCATACAGTCTCTCTGGTTCATGACATTATGTAGTTCTTTTCAATATCTGTATTGAAATATATTTTTTTCAGTATCACCAAAACAGGTAATAGTAAGAGTCTTCTTCACAAAACTGGTATCTTCAGTGCCCAATTCATCTGCACTAGTTCAGCCACATTAACACTAAAAGCTTGGTGAAGCCTTGCACAGAATTTTAACTTGCTTAGAGCAGGTTCCTGCTATGGAGACATTGCAAACTTCAGCCCTACCACCAAAACAAACTGCTTGTAGCCAAGGTAGAATGTGTTTTGGGCAAAGCAGTCTCAGATTTATCAAAGACACCAACCAAAGATAAAGCAGCCTTGGAACACAAGGTCAGCAGAACCAAAAAGAAACAAATCTTTCCAGCTGGGCACTTACCTTTCAGCCTGCCTTCCCTCACAGTTATTATAAGGAAAGGAGCCATAAAGGACTCACAGAAGGCAGTTCTGCTGAAGAATTTATCAGCTATGACTCAATGCCCGTACAGAAGGCTTTATGATGCTAAAATATTGAACAAGTTATTTCTAAAAGTAACTCAACATATGAAGGTTTTAAATTAAATGTAATTTTAAAAGAAAAACAAAGAAAAAAAATCAAGAGACTCCAGAAATGGAAAAGAAATAAGATATTCCATCCAGCTGGACCCTTATACAAGTTATCTCAGTTACCACACTTGCCATAAAAAAAAATTCCAAGCACAGGAAAAGGCACTGATAATTTGTCCCATGAGTACCCAATTTTATGACAGCACTACCTTGACTTAACATTTTACCTCAGCTTTAGTCCCATGAGGGTCACTAGCCTGCTGTAAGAAACCAGTATGTATTTGCTTTTGTTAAACTATATTCCTGTGTTTTTAGTTTCAAAGAGCTAAAATTTAAATAACCTTCATCTTACTTTTGTTGCAATGTTATGGAAATGTTCTAATATATTCTAGTAAACAGCCCATGTTTTCTTTTGAAACATTAGACTCTCTTTCCCAGTAAGAACCCTTTTCATCCTGATAAATAACACCTTCACCAGCTGTACAGCTGCACTGTGTTATTGCTTTGGGTCTTGTCTCAGTTTAACAACTGTTAATGAAAGCTGCCAGCATCCTGCTCTTTTTTCTGTGATCCCAGAAGAGGTATTTGCACCGTGGTGTCTTTTTTTCCACTTCTCACATCAAAATCTTGCCTAAAGGGTAGCTCTCCCTCTTGTAACTGTTCTCACCCAGGCACTGGATGCCTGAATAACTTGCCCAGACTCTCTCTCCGTTCTCCCTGTCTTTGCAGTAATCTGAGTGGGAACAGTAAACCTCACGGCAATGTAAGGATTTCTTTTACAGGAGTACTTGCCTTCTTCCTTTGTGGCGGATTCTGGGGAGCAGTTCTGGTGCCTTCAGCAGCCCTCTCGCTGCAGGGGGACATGGACCCATGTGTTGTCTCTTTGAGCAGCCCTGACTCGTGTCTGCTGAAATACCCTTCTGCAGGAGAGCTGCAGCATCCTGCGTCCGAATTAATGGGCTTCCTGTCTGCCAAAGGAGGAGAGCCCCGCAGCAGCCCATCCACGCGGGGCATAGCGTTCAATGGGGAGAAGGCATACATTAAATTAAACTCTGTCCGAAAAGCCTGATCAGAGCTTCGTAGCAGCATCTGTGCTTCCCCACTTTTCCCTGGGAAGTTCATCTCTGAAGTAGAGTTTATGGAGGATTGTGGAGCCACATCAGAGGATGCAAAGCTGAGCAGCGATGGCCGTTCCTGGCAGGTGTTTGCACTGGAATCCAGGTACCCACCCTTGGAATCCATGTCGGATCGGAGGCAGACCTGGGAAATCCGAGAAGGATATAGGAGGGGAGTGGGTAGTCAGGAAAAAGATCAAACAAGAGTAGGGAGAGAAATTTAAGTCAGAAAACCTTCTGTACAATGCTAGCTTCCCTTTTCCCCATTCCTTTCTAAATACCCCTTTGCTTCTTTCCTGCACTGTTCTGCTCATTCCACAGGGGAATGACTGAGACTAAACAATGATCAGTTCAGCTGTCCAATACAGGATGCCCCTTCCCCTTCAGCAGTCTTTCTGCAGCAAGAGGATAAAGCTCAACACTATCCCCAGGCAGTTGAATTAAACTCAGCATTTTCAATTGCCTCATACATCAGAGGCATACTGCTCATACAGAGCAGTAGCCAGGAGAGAATAGAACAGACCTGCTGTCCTTCTGCTGTTTTATTAGCCAAGTTCTTGCCTGTCCCAAGTCAGCCACTACTAACTTCCTAACAATAAAATTCCCAGGACCTCTAAGCCATTTGTTTTCACTTATTGTGAACTTTGGAAATATCTAACAATAGTACATTCATTTAATTTTTACTGCATTTTTACATTTCACAGTTTCCAACAAAACCACAATGGCATCATCTTTGTGCTGTCAGAGTTTGTGGAGCACTAGGCAATAATACAACAGTATATTCATTTATCTACTTAAAGTGCCAAAAACCCTCAAGGGCAGCAGAATAATCATCTCCTTCACCACATTAATATGTCAGGATCTCAAACAATGAGTATAACTGACAAGATTTCATCCTCTTTGCAGGACTACAGTGCAGAGGGAAAAACACAGCAGCACCAGGCACCAGCTCTGCCCTCCTGCTGTTGCTGAGAACATTTCCCCTGCTGTATTATGGCTCCCAGTAATCCACCACATTGGAGATGAGCACATTATTTTCTACTATGAAACAGTCACTGAGCAAGGCAGCTCATCTCATCTTTTACAACAGGTCAGGCTAAGCAAAATGCGACATTTTACCATCTCCTCAACATTTTCCATCTGCAAGTGAGTAGGTGGTCTCTTTCCATCTGAAGAGAGCAAGTCAGGTGTACCACTGTGTGCTTGTAAGTAAAAAATGGCAGTGAATATTTTCCCTTCCCCAGCAGTCATTTTGGCCACTACTCAGTAAATTTCACAGACCACTCATGGGCTGGGCTGAGTCTGAAATTGGTGATGACAATTCCAGGGTCCCCAAATCTCTTGCCTGCACCTCAGTAGCTGAGACATACTGAGTCTTTGCACTGTCTGATTCCCACCAGGGTCTGACTGGAATCAAATTCCAGTCTTCAATTTGTTTGTTTTGTTGTGATAACCCTGAAAACTCTCCTCAGCCTTACTGTGACTAAAGCTCCACCCTTATTCCCAGTGCCTGCACATTCCTCCCTCCCCTCCCAGCACGCTCCCATAACTACCTCAGGTGACATGGACTCGGGCCTATGCGCAGGGGAGCTCTCGGGGGAGGACACGTTCTAGAGGAGGGAAAAGCATCTAGTTATTCATCTACTTCAAAAGTCAAGAGGCAATTACAATGTACAAAAGCACACAGGTTAGCAATGGCTATTCTACACAACTGGCCTCAGCCTGCACAGCATGATGGTTGGCTAAGTAGTTTCTAAAGCTTCCTGGAAGCACAGATAGGGCTGGGTTACTGCATCTCATGATGCAACTTAGTACCCAAAACAGAGCACATGAATGTTAAGAAAAGCAGCAGCTACCTCTATATTTCTGGTGCTGTCAGACAGACTTTGCACCATGAAGTATAGAGAAAGACATTTATGGTTTTTAGTCTGAGAACATGGGAGAGAAGAAAAGCCTGGTTTAGCCCAGAAAGTAAACTACGATTGTCCAAAGACTAAGATAACCTTTCATAGACATATACTATAAAACCAACATGTCTCTTTCAATCCACTGTGGGCCACCTTTCCAGCTCAAGTCAAGGGAAGAGGTGTGAGCAGCCAGCTTTATGGAATGTTGTATTATCTGGGCACCTATATCAGTGAAGGCAGTGTATGCATGTGACAGCACCGTTAAGGGCTCTTCCCAACCACTTCCCTCTCCATGCTACTGAACAGGCCTAAAATAGAATCAAGAGAGGCAGGATTCCCAGAGCTATGCTGCTATCAGAGAAATATAACAGGAGTCACTATTTTCTGCAAAGCAGAAAAGTCAGAAAACTGACGAATCTCAGAAATTTCTTAACAAAAAGTTCTGACAAACTCCACAAAAAAAGCAGAAGCATCATGCTTTTGGCCACTCTTATGAATATGGAGGGGTCAAGCATTCTCTAAATTGCTTCCACTCTGAGAAGATCACAAAATTGAGTCTGAAAAATCTCAGTCTGTAAAACCAAAGAATATAGTGGAGACGAAGTGAAGTAAATACTCTGGGTTACTGAAAGCTGTTTGAGGAAAGAGGAACCAAGGATGCTTTACAGCCTCTGAGAAATGGAATACTTGTACCCTTTGGAAGTGGCAGGGTAAAAACCCCATTGGCACAGAGATCTGAAGTGGGGGAGATGATTAAAGGTCACTGAAAAACCTGAGAAATTAGGAGCTACTCTGCAGAAATAGAAAAAAAAAAGATAAGACTAATGTTACTGATAGCTACGAAGTGAGGGGAGGCTGGGCTGTAGCAAAGTTTGACATTTCACAGAGCAGGAGATCTGTCCAGAAGTGAAGTTAGAAGAGGAAGGCAGAAGTGCTCATGCTGCTCAGGCATACATACTCAAAAAGGAATGTCCTAGTGCCAGCTCTGCTGCAGATATTGCTGTTTTGTTTTTAGCACACCCAGTCCCGGGTAGATTTACCTCGAACTGTAGTGGAGTATTGCAGCGGCTGGCAGCCAGAGAGGGGATGGGTGAGAACATGACGCCGTAGCCATTGCGAGTCTCCTCCTCGGCGGGCAGAGACGAGCAGGGCGTGGCCAGCTGAGGGCTCGCTGTGCCGGGTACCGGAGGGACGGGAGGAGGGGGCGTGATGGGGGACAGCGGCCGCAGCAGCTTCTTCACGTTCTGCTCCATCAAGTAGCGTGACTTCCATTTCTTCAGGGGACTCAGCAAGTCTGAAACACAAACTGAGCTGAGAACACGGCTGACCCACTGAACACGAGCACATCACATGCTGTCCTCTTCCCTCTATCCCAGCCCAAATGAAGCCCAGGAGTCTTCAATGCAACTACAAGACTCCCAAAAATGAAGTACCTCTGAGTTACTTCTACATCAATGTCTAGAGACTGGTAACAGAACAATACAACATCAGGAACATGCACTGAACAAGGAAAGCAAATCTTTCAACTAGAAGCAAGCACAAGAGGGAGCTAGGGGAAATGAAGACATGAAAGGTTAAAAAGAGGAGAGAATAGAGGAGAGAGGTCAGAGGACATATTGTGATTCTTACAAACAAATCAGAGACAGCTCAGTTTTCATTACCTGAACCTAACAGTCCTCTATATGCTACATCAATACAGCCCAAGCACATTTCCACTTCCACTAAGGATTAAAGCCTTTCCCTCAGGCCTACCTCTCTTCAAAATAATAATATTTTTTGATGCTTAGTTAAACAAAAAAACAAAACCAAATCACCAGTAAATTCTACAGGTTAGGTCTTGCTTGAGAGGTACATTTAGTGGTTCCGGCATTCTGTTTATTTCCTATTCATCTCACCTTTCAATAATCCAATTTGTATTATCTGTGTGATGTCTAGCTTCCTGTCTGTCATCCTTGGAAAACTGATCCCTGACTGGGCTGAGCTGCACTCTCTTTCTCTGTAAATTCAGACACAATATTTAACCATTCTGTTGCTTTACTCGGAGGTTTTAGCTTCTCCATCCTTGAGACTTACTTGGTGATTTGTTTATTGCACACATGCCTGTAAGACTTTGCTACACCTTCCCACAGTCAGCAAGTATTTAGTTGACCTTCTAAAAGCACCTTACTGAAAAGAGATGATCCTGGGCTCTCTTCCCTCTAACCCCTCCCTTCCATTGTACAAGACATCCCAGAGCACTGAGATTGATAATGCAATGTTAAGTGATTATCTTTTGACAAGAAAATACTGAGAAACTTCACAAATGCTCAAGCTGGAATGGGTCTGCAGAAATTTGAATGAACAGCAAAGCAACATTCTCACCTACCCATAAGCTGTGCCATTGGGCAGCAGGACACATTAAGATGTCACTTGTACAGCTCCCTTCGGTGTTCAGTCTGACTCCAGTGTCCATGCTGCCCTGATGGTGCTGAGCACTTACCTGTGTCATCTTTGCAGATGCTGGAGGAGCTGCTGTTCTCATTGCTTTGGTATAGACACTGGGTCCTGTTCTCTTGCGGAGCTGCTGAGGTCTGAGTCATCCCCTCTTCCAGGGCTTGTTTGATCCAGCGCTGAAACAGAACGAGACTGCATAAACGTGAAACTCCTCGGGTACTTTCTCTGCAGTCCTGCAGGATGCACCCCAACTCCCACACTGGTGTGGAGCAGGGCAGGCTGCTCAGAAGCCTGGAGTTACCTCGCTGGCGTGCGCTCGGGTGGGAGCACTGAGCCCACCAACTACTGTGCTGGGGCTGTGCCCTTCCTGACACGGGCTCTGGGAGCAGCAATCATCAACAGTAACAGAGATAACTAAAGAGCAAATTAGAAATATAAAAATTCTGGATGGTGGCACCTAAAACTATTAAAACAATAGTCATTTCTAAGAAAAGGGACACAAATATAATGAACTATGTACAACCACTGATTTTTGCAAAAAAGACGTTTCCTGCCAAGGAGAGCAAATTTGAGCAAAAAAACCCTCTGATTAAAATGCAAGCAGCAGTTTTCAAGGAGTGTAAACCAAGGAAAGAATAATAAAAGCAAATATTTTCTTCAGCTACTAATAAAAAGGGTAAGTCACAGTAGTCTTCTGAACATGGACAATTAAGAATGTTTCTCACACAAGCGAACATGAACTGAAGCCTCAGCAAATCAGCTGCTGCAGTGGGTGTGCTAGCCCTGTATCTTGATACAGACTGACTCCTGATGGCAGGCAGGAATCTTTGCTTGTTCTACTGTAAAGGTAACTGCCACAACATAAGGGAAAACACTCAGGTGATCCAGTGAAATGACAGCAAACTGCTGAAAAAAATCAAACAGCAATTTTCATTTGTGTAGTTTACCCAGGGGACTCACTGTATCAGACTCCTCTTGTCCTAGAGAGGTTTAAAATTGTACTTTTACCTTTCAGGAATCCACAGTTCATCTGCATGCCAGCAATGTGCATCCTATTAGAGATACACGTGTGTATCTTATGACTCCTCAAAGCTATCGTGAAAGTACATCACAAACTCATTGGCCACAATCCTCAAAGTGAAAACTTCAAAGCGAGGATGAAGAGCAGGTGACAGGATCTATTTTGATGGCCTTCACTACAGTACAGCAGACGCTTCTTCTCTGTTCAAATGGAACTCAAGGCTTTCCACTGTGGCCGCCAGCAAAAGGGAGAAGTGGCAGCCAGTCTGGAGCACCTCTACCTCAAAGGTGGCATCTGATCTGACAGCCAAGTCACTGCACAGGGTGTGATTAACGTGAGAGCAGGCTACAGTTCAGTTTCCTTGCGAGGTTCAGACACTGCCATGCTTTGGATGCAAACTGACATCATCAGCTGAGTTTTTTGGCACAGTTCTCAGTAGTTTAAGGATGACGCCTGCTGACAATCCAAGAAAATATGTGATCTATTTCAACAGCCTTTATAAATCAACCTCCTTGGCTAGTAGTCGAAAGTAGACAAGACACAGATCAGGTCTTGAGAGAGCATATCTATCATCAAGTTCTGGACCATTTCTAGACCTCAGCTGGCTGAAAAGAAGGTGTTCCTTGTGAGTTTTCTAAACCTTCCTGAACATAAGAAGCAGATTTCTAGATCTCCAGACTGTTAAATCATAAAACCACCAAATGCTAAAAATAATTTTCCAAGAAAAAGCCAGGGATCTCCTACAAAATGGATGAAACCTCTGACTAGAACAGCTAACAATTATTTATTCAAAAAGTATAAATCTAACAAATTACTTCTGCAACACCTCTTCTGGACACAGTAACTTCCAATACTTTATTAACTATTTAATGGAATAGGTACTGTATTTAAGTTTTCAGATTATGAAACAAGAATGTTAGATGACACCATTAATAATTTCCCTATTAAATTGGGAAATGGATAGGGAAAAACACAACATAGCTTAGCAGAGCCTAGAACAATCACTTCTACAATTACAGGCTACAAAACTAATGGGTTGTTCTATCAACATACAAAATCACGAAATGAACATGAGTTTAAATCAACCTGTTAAAGAAAACTCATACTGGGATGCACAAAATGGGTACAGGTCAGAAGACACAAAGCAACTTTTCTGCTTTGAAAATGTTCCAGCTGCAACACAACACCCAGTTTTGGACACAGCTTCAAAGAAAGTGTGGACTAAACAGAAGTCATCAACAGTGAGACTAGTCCACTCCCTGTCCAGCAGTGAGAATTATCATTTGACTAGAAAAGAGTCAAATGCAGTAACAGATTGGAAGACTTGTTCCATGACAATAGATTTCCCTCGATTTTGAGCTTGCTGGCCAGTTGTACAGCAATTGCACCAAGCACAGAACTCCAAATAACTCTGCCAGCTTTGCTCTGGGTCTTTCTCATTTCCCTGCGGTTCAAACCTTGTTAAGGTTCAAAAGAACTTCAAACCTTGCAGTTATCAGGTTAAAGATGCATCAGAAGGTTGCCCGGGCACACAGAAACAGACAAGGTGTTGTCATACCTCTACATACGAACCATGAAGGGCTTTACCTATGAAGGAAATACTGAAGAGACTGTTAGGGCATGACAACAAATTGACTGAAGGTGGAGAACAGTAAAGTCCAAAGATTCTCTCTAGAAAAATTCCCTCAAACAAAGGAAGGCAAAGAAACCAGGACATGGTACCTGAAAGCCACCAAGACAGGGAGAGCAGAAAAGATTTCTGTAGAATTGTCCTCAGGTAATCACACAGGAACTGGAAAGTCTCTGAGCAAAACCAGCAGGCAACAGGAAAGATGGATTCCAATACAAATCTGACTGAGTGAACTACCCTACCTTCCTGCACATAAGTAAATACTGGCATTCACTGGTCATCTCTGGAGGAACTAAATCCTTAGCTGGGCCTGGTTCAGGCTTCCTGCATGGCCTCAAGTATGTGCTGTAGATAGGCAGTCTGTGATGCCAGCCAAAGAGCTGTGGACTTGTTCTTGTGAACAGGCAAACTCAAAGCTTTTAAACCACAAAGGCTCTCCGAAGACAATGAATCTTAACTGAGGCATTGGATTCTTGAGCTCCTCTGCAACATTGTCCTATCCCCACAATGCCAACCATCCTCTGTGAAAGCAGTAATATTAAACTTTCTAAGGGAAGCAATCAACACTCTGAGTTGTGTATGCTAGATAATAAACAGCCACTGCAGATCTGAAAGTACATGTTTCTAAAAGAGCAGTCACAGAACTGTTCTACCACAGCAAAAGGCAAGGATGAAAACTGAACTCTGGCAAGGAGGTCAGCAGTCATAGCCTGGACACTGCATCAACACATTAGCTCATAAATAAACAGAAATAAATTCCAAAAGGACACAACAACTTTACAAGAGGGCCAGTAAGATGAGCACACATCGTGTAAAGGTAAGACACGAGCAAACATACCTTCTTACAGGAGCTGTAAATGCCATCCAGCAGGAAGGGCCTTCGACGTCTCTCAGGGTTGAAAGGCGAACCAAAGCGAATGTAGTGTTTAGGTGTGGTACAAATCAGTGGGGAGTGCACGAGACCTGGCAGCATATTTAGGGTAGTTGCCAAAACTGTTGGGTCTGTAGTAATGCGCAGAGGACACTCAATTGGACACTCCTGCTTTTCTGCCTTGTCGTTCAGCCATTCGGTAACCAGGTACTGAAGGAGGAAACACACACGTCAGTGCAACCAGCACAGGTGAAGAAGAAAGGCAACCTGGCACAACGGTGTATGGGAAGCAATGCTCAGGTCAGCCCACTGCTAAAACCCCCCTCCTTCTCAACAGGAAGGACTTCCTGTGTCAAACCCAATTCTCACCTGTTGGAGACACAACCCAATGTCACAGAAGTAGTTCGATTTTATGTCCCATTCATCTTATTAGAAGATTCTCCAAAAACTTGACCACCCTGTTCAAAACTAGTTTCTAAACACAAACAGCTAATTTATGCCCAGTATGTGGCAGCTGCCTGTTAGCTTCTGCAATTTTTCCTCCCTTCCAACTTTATTCTAGCTTGTACATGACAGCTGCAGTCACATTCCTTCTTGGTCTTCAATTCTAAGCTGAAAGTTAACCTCTTTGCTGCATCCTAAATGAATACCTGCCATCCTGCCATCCCAATCTTGAGCACTTGGTCATATTTACCTTTTTTGTTTTGGGGTACTTTACTGCAGCTTTAGACTGGGATCCTGTAGCCAGGATAGCAGTTGGGTCAGATCCTGTCAACTGTCTGCCTTCTCCTGGCCCTTCCACATTGCTGACATCTGTTGTGGTTACCAAGCTGGCAGTGCTTCCTTCCTCTGGGACAGCCTGTGTGAGTTCAGCTTGCTGGGAACTGGCTTGTTTCTGCCTTCTCAGTCTTTGTGCTGAACTGGTCCGGTATCGAGAGAAGCGGCTTTTTGGTCGGGGCCTGGAGGGTTTTGCTGGAGCTGGCTTAGCCACTGTTTTTTCGGGGACAGCATCCTACAAAATAAACTGCCATTAGTCTGAGCACCTCTAAGAGTATTCCTTTTCTCTGCATACAGGATCAAGAATTGAGATTTATTTATTGACACTACCTGACTCTCAAAATCTTGTTGGACTCTGTGTTGGTTCATAAGATGGCCTTGGGGACCCTTCAACACTGGCACATTATCGTTTTGTCTTCTGCATTCTTAAAGGACAGAACATGGGTCTTTAGGAAGAAAGCAGCAATAGGAAACTTGCTGCTTGTCTCAAGATAACTGCTCTTATTCCTGACCTGAGCTGACATGGAGCACTCCAGGCAAGTGTCTGAGCCCTGCCATAAAATGGGAACACATGCATCCAAAGTACACTGGGTCAAAAAAAAACCCAAACAAAAAGAAAAGAACTTTCCATCACTGCACTTACGCATCCAACTTAAGCTCACACCAGTTCTCTTCCCTGGAGAAGGAGCTGGGCTTGTTCAGCCCAGAGAGGACTGAGGGGGATGTAACAGCAGTCTTCCTACAAACAGCCTGAAGCCACTAAGAAGATGCAGTGGTGCATCAATGGACATACACTGAAATGAGAAGTTCAGACTGGATACATGGCAATTTTTTTTCAACCTAACAGTCATGAACTGGAAGAGGTGCAATCTGCATCCCTGGAGGTTTTCAAGAGAAGACTGGGTAAAACACTGGCCAGCCTGGTCTAGCTTCAGAGCTGTCCCTACCTAACTCAGAATGGGCTAGAAAGCCCACAAAGCTCCTCCCCACCAGAATGATATTATGATCAGAAATGTTGCACCTGAGATTTGTACAAGATAGCAAACAGTTCTATCTTCATCTTGCAGGAGGAGGAGGAGGAGGAGGAGGAGGTGGAGGAGGAGGAGGTGGAGGAGCAGGACTAGCACTCAGTGCTGAACTTCCATCTTCAGTTTCAGGAGTCTCTGTTTTCACTTCTTCCAGCTCAGGAGCTTCAGAATTGACGTTGGTTTCAGCATCAGTGCTGTTACGGTCTGATGGTTGCTCTCGTCTCCTCTTTCTCTTTTCTAAGTTCTCAAACATGTGCATGATGGCTTCCACCTTCCTGTCTTCCCGGGACTACAACACAAGGGAAACTGAAGTAAGCATGGTGAATTATGCACATAAACAAGGCAAGAACAGATACGGAAAGCAGCACAAAGAGAACAACTGCCAAATAGCAATGACAAAAGCCAGACAGAGGACAGAGAGAAGCAGTTCTTATCAGTTATTTGCATTTTTCAATATTCCCAGAATAACAACATAATCATGTGTTTGTAGCGCAAGTAGAAGAACTTGACTTTGTTCTTAAATAGGACCACTTAGATACTACTGAGTTATATTAATAAAACAGCCACAAGGAAATGCATAATTTTGAAGAATTAAAAACCGTAAGAAAGCATAAGTAGAGTGGAGAGATGACTTGGAAACAAATACAGCTATTTGCTAATGACCAACCAAACGGAAGCCAGGGGCAATAGATGTACATGATTAAGTCATTTGCAGCAAGTGTAATACACCACACAAACTGATTAAAATGTTCCAGATTCATTCTTTTTCCAGTAAGAATGTCAGAAGATGACCCAGCTCAAAAATAAAAGCTCTGGTCTTAGCAGCTTACATAGTGGATAAGAAAAACAGAACATGAGAGAATAGAGAGGCAAAAAAAAAGTCAATTTATTAGGTAAACACAAAGGACAGGAAATCTTATCACTGGGCTGTGTCAGGAATAATTGGTACCTATGCATATAAAAAGCCCAGTACAATAATGCTGCGGTGACTGGCAAGAATCAAGTGGGTTTAAAGAAGTGGGGTCAAGTGTCTTCTGAGATTTATCATGAAGAAAGTATCTTGGAGCCCATGGCCTCAACAGTTTTCTATTAAAAAATACTACACACACACATACACACACACACAAAGAGAGACTGGGGAAACTATAGAGATGGGTATTTACCTGATGCCAAGTATAGAAAACTGAATCGCATTAAAGCAGATTAACTGGTGCAACCTACAGGAACAGGGCTTACAGGCTGACAGGAAACTAACACTTCACTTAGGCTTACTGAACTATTCTGTCCCAAAAAGAGATCAGCTTCCCTGCATTAAAATGAAATCTTCCCTCCAAAGCTTTAAGGCCAATCTGATGGATGACTACTCTCATTCAAATTTTAGTGGAAAGTGACTGCTTTATCTCATCTGTTCTAAAAAATCCATCAGTTAATCCAGGCATCTCTCCACTGGATGGCCCTTGGCTCTCCAGGTTGCTGCACTATCTTAACATTTAAAGCATTCTCAGGAAATTTACACTTGGCAGATTCGTATTCCTGATTAGAGGAAGACAGGTGATTATGATACTGGTGAGCAAAGAAAAACAGGGAATTCCTAGCTTCAATACATCTGTTGGCTGGTAAAAGGATAGGAGCAATTTTTCTGTTTTTCTTCCTCGGCTTTCTGGTTGGTTGGTTGTTTTATTTGTGTATTTGCATTTTTGTTTGGATTTTTCTCTTGTTTATTTAAATTAACGAATTAAGAGCCAGAACGGCTCCATTCACATGCATAAAACATTCTAATCCAGGCAGCAATCCCAGGAGCCATAAGCAACACAAGAAAAAAACCACCAGCTCTACTCAGTAAAGATGAAGGCTAAAATAAGACTGTATTATCAAAGATCCCAGAGCACTAAGATATAAGTAAGTAATATATAAGTAAGTGCCAATATTACTGTTGGTGGTCTACCCCTCTTACTGACTTTTGCAACTTGATCCCACTCTTTTCCCCACATGGCAACATGTTTATGAAACCATACACTGAACAGATACCTGTTTAGAAATCTAACTTGGCAAAAATGATCAAGTTTTAAGAAAAATCAGGTTCTGGTTCATGGTATGATCGAATTGAAGATATCTCTGCTGACTGAGTGGGGGTAGGACTAGGTGACCTTTGACAGTCCCTTCCAACTCAAATTATGCTATGGTTCTATACAATGCCATAAATTGCTGTACTGGCAATAAGGAAGGGCAGCAGGAACATAAAAAAGGTCCAATTACCTTTTTGGAATCTGGTGCTGATGGTTTTGCTAAAGGTGTGTTTTAGACTATAGAACAGGCCTGAAAGTAACAGTTAAACCTTTCAATGAGGAAACAAATCTATAGTGTATCTCCTAATCTGCAACACCCTAACATAAATCCTGCGACTTGAAGTCAACCAAACCTGGGTGGTTTTTTACTCCCTCCTTGCTTTCTTCTACTGTTGCTAATCAAATTACTGAAGATCACTAACAGATGGGATTTGTGTTCAAACAAGTGAAATATCCAACTGGACCTGTTGGTCACTGCATGAAGTAAGTCCTAAAGAGGGTGATACCAGACAGAGAGAGCTACTTGCCCGTCTGCTGTGGACCAAGGCTCCCTGTTCATCTACAGGCTCCTCTTTCTCCCCTTCTTGTTTCTCCTCCTTCTCTGGCACCTGAGATAGAAACCCAGATTAAGTAACCCAGTACTGTTCCAAAGTTATCAAAATTTCTATGGTAATTTAAGGCGCTAAAGGTTTAAAAAAAGGCTTCCTGCAGTTTCTGTTCTGCAGATTCCAATGCTATTGGATCAGACTCCTGCAGCACTGAACGTTAACATATACAACAAGCGGGCAAAGATTTTACCTCACTGTCACTGACTGCTGCAGGTCCCTCAGGAGCCTCCTCAGTTTGCTGAGTGCCGTTCTCATCCGACGCAAGGCTCTGCTGCTCCATTTCCAGCTCCTTTCGACGGGCCTTTCGCCGGCGTGTTTCTGCCCCAATCAGTGTGCCTAAAACAGGTGGAGGTAGGTGTTCTGCAGCATTTGGGCTACGTTTCTGCACAGGGCAATTCCGGTTCCCCTTGTGACACGCACAGTCCACTTTATAATTGCTGCTCCAAAACACAAACATAATTCGTGTCACTCTTCATTTCTCAACCCCTGCACAGAGACATTCAATACATCTCCTACTAAACATCTCACCACGTGCCAAAGCAAGGACAGCAGGCTACCTTATGGCCTCTATTGGAGAATATGCCAGCAGAACTGGACAGAATAGCCGGGAAATGCAATTCAGTAGAAAACGGAGCAATATGTAGAATGCGAGGAAAGGGCTGGAGGAAGATGTCCAGTCCAGGAGGGCAGTGGAGAGCTCCTGGGCGAGGTGAAGGACTCACCAGATGTTGTACTCATAGTCAAAGGCGATGGTAACCTCTGTGTCCTTGGCAATGGTGGCAACAGCATAGATGCACAGGTGGATCATCCCATCAGCAATCACATGACGAACCTTGTTAAACGAAGTAGAAAGAAGCTGACGTCTCCACAGGTTGCATTTCTTACTTCCAAGACGGAAGTCTCCTTTTGCAAAGTAGCTCTTATTCTACTCTATCAGTAATTATCCCAAATTCTCCATAGGGAAAAGCCTGCTTCACTGCTCTTGTCTCATACTGTGCTTTTCCACTTACAACTACTACCACCTGCTTACCCTCAGTATCATTGTGCAGCCAAAGGAAAGACATAAGAGAAATCTTTCTCTTCCAAAAAAACCTCCCTCATGTTCCCAAACTGTCTCATATTCCAAGTATAAACCATCAAACAAGCAAGTGACACAGAGAATTCACTGTATTTAGTGCATTTTAAGTTAGGGAAAGCACTAAGCTTATGTAAAACATGTATTTGCAGTAACAGTGATGATGAAAAGAGAATTTACCTCTGCATTTGGAGTGCAGGACCGCCTGATGAACCTGGCATCATTACCAAAGGTGCGGGCATCAACACACATCTCAACGCCATTGAACTTGGAGTAGAACAGCACAAAGGGATATGGCCTGCAGAAGCAACAGAACATCTCAGTCCCAAAATACCCAATTCCCAAAGCACTGTTGCTAACAGGTCCCTCTCTTCATTGGAAGCAGAACTTCCATCAGCACTACTGCTCTGGGGTTAGGTACTTCCAACTATTTAAAAGATCTATTTCAGAGGGTTTGGTCCATAAGCAGAGCATCAAGCTGAGGTGATATATCTGATTTCCCACTTCTATGGAAGGCACAGCTGACAGGACCCTCTAAGTGAACACTATCCCATAGAGACACCAGTCTCTCTGTGCCATGATGCTCTCATACCCATCATTTCATAGTACTCTTACTTTTTGAAGAAATGCCCATTGACCTCGAATTGCTGCCGTAACATAACTTTCCCTCGATACTCAATTATAAGGGTATCTAGTGCCAAGTCTCTTGCTGCCCTCAGGATCTTCCGGTGCTTCTGAACCCGAGTCACCCTTCCCAGCTGCAGCTGTAACAAAAACCAGAGCAAAAGAGGAACATTTGAACCAAAGGCCTCTAACTCATGAAGAATATTTTACCTATATAAAAAGAAAATATATTCTAATAGCAACACACAGAAACTCTGCCAGGTGAATATGTTGAATATTTTATAATAATTTATTAATGACCAATAATCTTGATAATATTTATCAAAAGCAAACAGTATTTATTTCTTTCCTTCAACAATAGTCTGACAAATCTATTAGACCGAGTATTTCAGTCTTGCAGCTAGGAGGCATAACCAGACCTGTCACTTGCTACTAACTGGGAATTGCTTTGCAATTATGGCCACTTTCACAGCCAGAATAATTGAGATCTTCCCTAAATTGTGGGTTGTCACACATTCAGAGGAAAGAAATGCAAGCTTTTCCTTCTGCAGAGGATGGTAAATTCCAGCAAACAGGCCAAAGACTTAAGCTGGCAATTTCCATCTCCATCTAGAAACTTCTGTATATATCTCTGCTCAGCTAGTGCTGTTGATTTAAATTTTTTTTAACATGAGGAGCTAAATTTTTAATGAAGTAATGACAGTTCGTTAAAACATACATTAAAGTCTACAGCTCTATTACAATTGATTTTCACAATAATGTGTCTTGACAGCATGAAACCACAACATTCTTTAAGTACAGACATCCAAATATGACATATTTCATGGAATAATGGAAGGGATATTATCAGCACTAGGGTATAGGAAAGACTTATTCCATAAAAACTAAGTACTTTTCTTACTTAACAGATGAAACCTCTCTGTAAGTAAAGATTATGTGAAGATGACTGGCTGCCTCACCACCACTGCTGTGCTTGTTGCTTCCTAAGCATTCTATTCACTGCTCATAAGGGCCCAGTTTTGATACTTTTCCAGAGTGAACTGAAGCACAAGTGTTCTGACTTTGGTAATAATGACAATCGTATCTAAATCAGGAGTAAACCACAAAATTTTACTGAAAGCAAGTTCTCAACTTTTCTTGAGAGAACTCTTATTAGAAATAGCTACTGAACATCTGCTGAAATGGATAAAAATTAGTTTAAGGGGCTCAGCCTGAATAATGACAGAACACATGACTTTCTAACCTTGTGGAAATAAAAGTTAATGTCTTAAGGCAGCACTCAGCACTGGGAACCCAGCAAAACCCTCGTACTGAGCACATGAAAATACTGAACCACAGGTCTCTTAAACGCTTTTTTCTGACTAGGATCTTTTATCTCCTCTGTTTAAAACCCTCTCAGGAAAATTACTTTTGTTGTTTCTATAAGACATTGTACTGCATATCTTGGATGAGCTAGTAAAGTAAGATCTATTTGTTGACTTCGCTCACTCAGATCCAGGATAAAGACAGCTTTATAAAAATATTCATTTGAAATCTATTCAGATGGGAGTAATGGTCCAGAGTTCCTCTTGAGATACAATCCAGTGCCACATTTGTCATGCCTATGGGGTTTATCTGTCTTATACCACTCTGTCTGCCAGCAATTGGGAAAACTTGGATACCTGTACTGGAGACTCTGAAGAGCCTTGCAGGGTGTCTGTCTCTTCAGGTCTCAGGTCCGGACAGAAGCTCACAGAGGATTCCCTAAGTCCACAGAAACATGCTATTTCCAGACTAAGAAGCCACACTGTTGATCCTGATTTCTGATCAATAAACCCATGATATGAGTGAGCTGTAGGATGAGACTGTTTACTCTACAAGGAGTAGTGGCTAAATTACTTTTAGCACTTTGTACTATCCAACTGTGGCAACAAAGAATAAATAAATGGGACCAGATTTCCTAGTGTATGACAGGAAATAAGAAGAAAGTATCTGAAGCTATTAGATGAATTAGGACCCAGTGTGTTTCCAGTTGAGTAATTCTGTTTCTACACTATCACTGATTTGTTTTTATACCTTCTCACCTAAGCTGGCCCTACACAGGAGGGTTGGACCAGATGACCTTCAGTGGTTCCTCCCAACCTAAACTGCTCTACTACTCTAAGAGCATAACAAGATAATATCTTTTAGAAGTTAATGTCTGCTAGCCTTCACTCTCACCTTTGCCCCATGACTGACTTGTATTACTCTTCACCTCATGCCGGAAAACAGCTTGGGGAATATAGGTGGGATAAGGTGGGGTGGTCAGAGGAGGAGAAAGTCCATGCAGGAAAGAGAAATTTTGCATCTGTGTAACTTATTTATCTGAGTTTGGTGAAACAGGAATGATCTCACAGCTCTTCTGGTAACACACAGCTCAGCTTGTTTTCATTCTCTGAATTTAGAAATATGAAGTGGATTAGCTGCCATGCTTTCATGTGTAAAAAGAACAAATGATTTTATTCATGTCACAGGCTAGGGACTGCTGACTGCTAATCAGCCAAAACTGTTCTGATATGTTTGCAGAGCAACATCTGCATAATACTCAGTGGCTTTATTTTATAAAGGCCCTTTTGCTCTTCACTTCAGAATGTGAAATCAGTCAGGGGTTTGAGCTCAAGTCAGCAATTATCAGAGGCAGCAAAGGGCAAATACTAACCCTGGGTTTGGCTTGGCAACAACAGTCAGGAAAGTGATTCACAGCGTTCAGTTTGTCGAGCAACTGGCAGTACCAGGACTAAGATGATTTTATTCATAACACTAAACAGCTTCATATTTTCACAACTTTCCCTTTGCATCATGAGGACAGCTGAGAACTGGTTTATCATAAAATCAGAGAATCATTTAGGTTAGAAAAGCCCTCTAAGACGGAGTTCAACTGTTAACCTGCCACTGTCCAGTCCATTACTAACCCATATCCCACAGTGCCACATCCACAAGTCTTCTAAATATCTCCAGGAATACTGACTCCACCACTTCCCCAGGCAGCTATTCCAGTTTGGTAAACCTTCTGGTAAAAAAAAAAAAAAAAATCCCAATATCTAATGTAAACCTCTGCTGGTGCAACTTGAGACCAATTCCTCTTGTCTTTCACAAAATATTCCAATGAACAAAATCCCATATCCTCCATGTATAACTCTTAATCCATCTTTCGCTACTCTTCCTGGTTTGAGGAAACTTTTAGATCACATCTCAACCTCTTTTAAGTATATACTTGCATCACTGTTGACTGAAGTCAAATGACTCTCTGAACTATTAAGAGTATGCAGGGCATAATAAAACATTATTTTTATTCCTTTCTCCTCTGTCCAGAGTCTTCATGGCCAAAGAGAGCAGCAACAATATTTCTACACAGCTGGCAAATGTATATTTGCACAGCCTCCTTGATTTTTTCTAGCTCAAAGTACCTATTTTCCCTTATCTCAGAGAAAAGCTATTTTTGTGTTCAATAATGATACCTAGTTAATAGACAAGTGATGCAAACCAAGAAGCCTTCTCAGTTTGCCTACCAAAGGTGAGACGAGTGAAACAAAAATAGAACACAATGCATGAGAGCATGTGCTCCACACCTATGCAGGTGCCCTCCTCACAACACTCCACAGCCACCTCCTGAGCAGAGACAGCAGGACATAGGACTGACAAGCAGCAACCCAGGACAGACACCTGTTTTTTTCTCAGTGTCCAACAGAAACTACAAAGTCCCCTGACAGCTTCCCAGCATGTGCAATGACAAGTACCTACCAACAGCTTGTTTACAGTAACTACAGATCACTAACAAGTTTTGCAAGTTTCAACTTTTTTGTTTCTTTGGCATGTATCACATTTGGAGTCTTCTGATTTGGAATGCTGGCCACATTTTCCTATGGGAAAACCCATGTCTGTACTGGGAAGGGAGACGCTGGAAGAGCATGGCAAGAACAAGCACATTATGTATGGTATATTGTATAGTCTTGTGTCATGCTATACACATATCAAGAAACACAGCATGTGTTTTATTACTTATTTCAGGACTTTTCCTAAAACCCATGTGAGGCAGACAGAATTGGTTACATTTAGTCTCAAAAAATATTAAGATTTTTAGAGAAGTAGAACTTTTTCTTATCTGCATTTCCTCAGCTTGCTCTCTTTAGAAAGGCTATCAAGAAGTGTTTCTCCCCCCCTCCCTCGCAAGAAATCTTATTTATTGCAGAACCAGAGGCAAGAATGGAAGAAAGTTTGGTCCAAAGTCCTCTTTCTGCACTCTCCTTTACTGGCAATATCTGTGCTCTGCCTGAAGTGCTTCACCTGCATGAAGGCAGAGGGAAAGGAAAGAGGGAGCACATGAACTTCACTGAGTGAGTCAGCTGATATAAACAAGAATGATTCAAGCATAAACATATACCTGATATTCAGGTTTCTGACTTTGCTCCCTTTACACAGAAGAAATGCCCCACTTCTCTTTTGGAGCCCACCTTTTCAGATGCAACTATCTTCATTCTCCTAGACAAGGAAGGCCCAGAAAAGCCTAAACTGGGTTTAGGAAGGCTGTACTTTGTTCAATTAAGCACAGATAAGATGAAACAACAGCTAACAAGAGTATGAATGGGGAAGACATACACCACACAAACACATTGTTTTCCTGTTTCTGCTTGTTTACATGCACTCCATAAAGATGGAAAGATACCAACCACTGCTCATCGCGGGCAAGTTAGGGAGAGACCAGCTTCCTGAAGTCAGCTGTAGTTGTGCAGTATTTTGAAGTTACAAGAGTCTAAATAATCCAAAATACTGAAATAATGCTGAAAGGTTCTTTAAAATAACCTTCCACACAACATGAGTCAAGAAATAAAATAAAAAAATAAATAAAGGGGACTGGAAAACTCAGGTGGAAAGTGGAAAGCAGGAAATTTCCTATCTCCAGAAAGTGACAGATCTGGTTCTGTCTCAGGCCGTTCAGTGACCAAAGTATTTACGGCAAAATACCTGTTAACCACATTACAGAAATGTGCAAATATATCCCCAACTTAGCAGCACTGATTTCATCTAATGCAAATATTTGTTAGTCTCTCTCTGTACTGGCATGATTTCTGATTCACTGTGTATCAAACCTATGCCTGTTGGCCCGAGCTACAATACTGCTCACCCATGCCCTGACCTACTCCATCTCTGTCCTGCTTGTTCTTACCTGCATCTGGGACCCAATAACAGTATTATTGCAGGCCAGCTCTGTTTTGTTGATTGTGTCCAGCATAGCAGTTTTGCCCACATAGTCTTTATTAGAGTTGAGGTGACGCTCCAGCAAGTTCTGCACATCAGCACTGTACTGGTTGGTGAAGGCTTCCTCGTACTGGTCCGTCCAGAGGCGGATCCGATTCTCCCACCCTTCAGCTGTGTTTTCATCCAAGGCATGTGCTTCAGAAGGGGAATTCTGCACCAAATAGCAAAGAATGAATGGATAGTACACAGCAGGAAAACCTATCCACAGTACTCCAAGCACATGAATAAGCTACAAAAAAAGGCAAATCAGTGCCAAGCTATGTAAGTGTTGGTTATGAGGACACATTTTCCAGCATCTGCACCCTCCAGAACATTGTACAACAGTGTCACTCAGAAATCCACTGAGATTTCTGTGCAGAACTAAGACCTCTTGAACGTTGGTACTTGGCACTGCTACATAAAATAAAATTAGGCTAGCACATGGCCAGAAAAGAAATTTAAGCCACTTTGGAAAAATAATTAAGTACATTAAAAAAGCAAAGGCACAGAATACACAAAGGCAAATAAATCTCATGTAGGCTTGTCCTGCAGTCAACCCACTCACGGCTAACACAATGCTCAATGATGCTGACTGCATGTCAATCTTTGCAGTGACTGATCCAAAAACAGTCCTGAACCTTCTAGCTAAATGGTCACCAGAGTTTCAAGAAACTGAATGTAGAGCATAAGCTAATACCCACAGGGTTAAAACTGCAAGTCCTAAGCAGAGTAAAGAAGAGAGGGCAAAATCAGGTAATCCGTTTAGACTGTCTTGTAAAGGAGGGGAAAACAGAAGCTGGTAGCAAGAAAAAGACTTAAGCTTCATTCTTTACTTGGCAGTAGTTGAAGCAGTTCAACAAATACTCCAGAGCTCAGCAACTCAACTGGCTTCATAAAGCACTGAGACACTTTTGACACTGAGGTCTTAGTAACAAGGACAAGTGAAAAGCAATCATTATTTTAATCATATATATTAAAAACAGTAAGAGTTGCCATGCATTTTTACCCTCTCAAGTCACTTGCATACTATGGAGATGGTGCACAGGGACACCACAGTACTGTCCTCTTTCCTCTCAGCCACCTGCTAGAAGCCACTGCCAGCGGTAGGACTGGGGTCAGGTGGAACTGAGCAAACCTTAAGGCACCTCTTGTGGGTCTAGAAATAAATGCAGCTCACAGTTCAAGTCTGCTTTTTTTGTCAAATAACCTTCCTATTCAATGGCCACACCTACCACTACTGCAGGAAGTCAGAGATAAATATATTGTCCTATCCATTCCTAGTAAGAGGATGTGGAGACAAACAAGGCAGCACTACCAGGGACTCCCAATATTAAACTTGTGAACTACTTTGATGTCCAAGCTTGAAATAGCTTTGATGCAATCAAACAATAACTGCCCTCACAGAAGAGCAGCCACAACCAGTTCTACATCCCTTACATCAAACACCCCACTCCCAAGTGCCATGAATCAATCGCCTCTCGGGACTAGATTGCATTATCTGACTGGAAGCTATCAGAAGCAAATGGAAGGTTCAAGGGGCAATTCCTGTGATAGCCTTTTGAATAGGCCTCCTTGTGGTGCACTGTAAGGCTTGAGTTTATTACAAGGCTGGCCCCACAATCAGAAATTTCCCAGGGAAACCAAAAGAGGGACAAAATAAAGGGGGAAAAACCCCACCACCAACACAAAGGGCTGTCATTTCTACTCACCTTCATCCTCAGAGACTTTCGTGAGCCCTCTCGAAAAGCCTGTCCCCCAGACAAGGAGAGAGAGAAAAAACAAAGTATTATAAATTTCCTAAGAATTAGGATCCCAGAATCATCTTAAATCTTACTCAAATTCTTAATAAAAGATGGCAAGAATTACAGGAAAACCTACACAAGAAACAATGAACCTGAACAAAAAGAGATTCTGCAATGCAAATCCAGTGGAAACTGCTGAAAACTTGATGGCCAGGATTTCTGAACTAAAAAGCCTGCCTCACACTTAGTAAAAACGTCAAGATCAAAACCAAAACTTTCCTAACTAACCTCACTTGCTTTGATACAAGAAAGGTCCAGGAACAGAATTAAGGTGGTTCACAACAACAAAATAACCCCTCCAGACCACACATAGCTCCTGCCCCTGGCGTTTTATTTAATCAGTGCCTTCAAGGGAAACCTAGCCTGTGGAAAATCATGGTAAAGCTGGCAGATGATGAGAAAGAACCAGCTGCTCACACACTTGCATTCCAATATAAGCAATTCAAAATTATTTCAGTCCCCAGATCGTCATAAACAAGACAGTAAAGTCATCCCTCAACAAATGTTCATCACTACCTACATAGTTTTCCACACAGGCACTATCTCTGTCCCTGAAGGACAGTGCCAAGAAACTCTGCAGCCCAAATTCCTCAACAAAGCCTGCTAAAAAATACCATGCTCTCTTCATTTTTCATTCTATTCACAGACTGACCCTTTCCCACAAACAGCCAGACTCCAAAAGCTACTTCCCCAAATCCTAATACAGCAAAAGGAAAAAATATGTAATTGAGTCCAAGCACTGAGCATGAATGGACAGCATTGGGAAATAAGGGTGGAGCTCCAGCAAGGTAATTTTTAAACCAACAGCCACGTACTCGAGCAGGTCACAAATACAAGGCGTCCCATTATTACACCCGAAAGAGCAATTCTTGACAGAACAAAAATATCTTGTCTACTGCCAGCTTGTCAACCTGCTCATAACAACACTCTGTACAGCATTTGGTAGCAACTGCAGCAACCTTGTCTCTCTCCACATACCTTGATCTTTTTGGCCTTTGGAGCAGCACGAGCCTTTTCTGTACTCCTCTTCCTCTTCTTGGGTTTGCTCCTGCGGACGCGGTTGACAGTCAGCGTGATGCTGGTCGGCGTGTGCTGCGTGGCCGTGTACAGCACTGTGGAGGGAGAGAGTTCTTCATCCCAGCTCTCAGTGGCACTGCTGTCCCCGCCTAGAGAGACAAGTGCTTCATGAGAACAGCTTCTCATCCCTGAGAGCACAGCTTACCCTTATGTCCGTTTTCATCAAGACAACTTGCTGCCCCTGCATAGCTCTTCCCTGAGAGAATTATACCACCTCTGTTTTCCCACCCAAACTGGGAACAGGTGTTCCAAACTTCTGATATGTCACAGAATGGCACTGATGAAAATTCTCCTTCTCTGTTCACAAGATAATCTGATTTTCCCTAGAGCTAACTGAGGTGAAGCGTAAGGAGAGGAGAAAATCCCAGTGGTTGGGAGGCAAAGAACATTAGCTGGCACTGATCACAGTTAGATGATTACAGCATCCAAAAGACAAAGGTCTTGAAGAAAGAAAATAAAAGTCACTGTTATCAGAATTATAACCTCAAACTCACCTGACACGTTGTCCTGCTTCCGGTGGCGGAGTCTGATCACCTTCCCCCTGCTCATTCCTCTGCCAAAGGAGAATGCACAATTGAAGCTGGTTTGTAGGAGTAAAGTCACTTGAAATTCAACAGGATGTCACAAGATGCGTGCCCTCAGTGGGGCCCAGGATGATAAGAACATCGATTTAACATCCTCATCTCCACTCCTGGTGCCACCAACACTTGTCAGGCTGACAACGTAAAGGAGGAGGGTCAATACTGGGTAAAGCACTGGAAAGAATGCTCCAGTTAGCAAAAGGAAGTCTGTCCCACAGCCCAAAGGTGACATGGTTCAGTATGAGCAGTCAAGACAAGAAGCGGCCCAGATCTGCACTGCACCAAAACTTACCTGCACTTTTCACACTTGAGGAGGAAACCATCTTGGGAGACACTGCAGTGGCACCAAGTGGGAATTGATTCTCCTTCTGAGGAGCTCTCACTATCCCCGGAGTTCTCCTCATCAGGCGAGTGCAGGCCATTCAGTTCTGCACGAGGTATAATGGTCTGGACAGGAGGAGAGGCTGGCGGCGTTGGAGGAGGAGGAGCTCCATAATTATGATCCTGAAAATAAGTATTTGCAGTACTACTTTTAATGTGAAGATATGATGCCTAGAAACTGAAGTCCCAAATCCACAGTTCCCATGTTAATATTTAACTGGTGTAAAACAATAGCCTGAATTCCTCAACCTATCAAGAAGGTACAGTAATAGCTCTGAAACATGTAAATTATTTCCTTCAGCACCAACAAATTAAACTCAAAACCTATGAAAACAACCAGGCTATTTCGACATTAACTGTTGTACTGCTAATAATCTGAGATGACATAAGTGTTTAAACAGTGGAACCAGCTGCCCTGAGATGTAGAGTCTCTGTCTGTTGAGCTATTCAAAACTCAACTGGACATGGTCTTGAGCAACCTGCTCAGGCAGAGTCAGCTTGAACAGGGAAGTTGGATTATGTGATCTCAAGAGGCCCCTTCCAACCTCAATGATTCTGTGACACCCTGTTCATCCCACAGCTTCAAGCCATGCTCCCACTCCCATGCTCCTGACTGCTCCTTGATTCTCGTTGTTTTAAGTTACCCCTGTGAAAATCTGCACAGTTGAAACAAGTATAAATAGCGCACAATAAACCAAATGGGGCATAAAATTACCACCAGGAAACTATTATATATTCATATACATTCACACTTCATTCATTTATTTCATTCAGTTAAAAATCTATCACCTAGAACACTAATAAAGTTTGCTGTAGAGTATGCAAGACTTCACAAACAATAAACACAGAAATGAAAAACGTATGGCAGAACTCAGCTCTAACTTAGTGTTCCCTAAGAAATAAGCCAAAATTCCTAATTCTTAATAGGCAAAGAACTATGGAACAAGCAGAAAAGAGTAAAAGTAGACAGTAAAGAGCTGATTCACTGCAGAGAGAGTACTCACTGCGTAAGGCAGCCCGCGATAGCTGTGTTTCTGGGTGGCCCCATAGCCGTGGCTGGAGTACACATTCTTCTCACTGACAGCTGGACTAGCTTCCACAGACTCTGGGCTGCAGAAAGGGCCAGAAGTAAAACCCATCAATAAAACATCATTTTTTTTAGTGCCAGTATTTCACTGCTCTTTTCTATTGAACACATGAGCTCAAAATGAAGAAACTTCATGAAATCGAGGTGGTGTCATGCATTTCACCAAGCACCATGTGTGCAGAAGATGTACAGGATGAACCTGCTTTCAGAGGGAAGGAACTGAGTAAGGGCCACCCTATATAGCTCATTAAAACTAGGTCTCAGTCTGGGAAGTTAAAAAGGTAATTAGCATGTAAGAAGTTCAGTTTCCTTATTGTTGAGGAAATTGGGTCTAGTTCAGCATTCGCATCTGAACCCAGCTAGCCTAATCTCAAAGCCACTGAACAGTACTGCCATTTTATCTCTGCAACAGCTTATTTCAACTGCAGCTAAGCAGCTTTCCTGCACCTGCGCTTGCTTCTCTCTCCCTCAGATACCAATTGTTATGGAGTCCAACATCTGGTGATAAAGCTTGCATGAAAACTGCAGCTATCCTGACAGCAACTACCAGGAACTGGAGATTCCTGTTACAAAGAGACAACAAAATCCATGTCGTGGACAGACAGTGGCCACAGACAGATCAGATTCACCCTGTGCTTTCTATACAGCAGCCTGCAATGAGCAGAACAGGAAATCTGCTGCTAAGGTACAATGCACTCTTCCACCACAGGGTGGTGAAAAAAAACAGCTAAAAATCAAAGGTATATCCTCAGCAGAAAGCTGCAGAAAACCTACTCAGAGAAGGGACAGCTGCAATTCAATGCAGGGGATATTAGATAATGAGGCTACAGACAGAACACCAGCAAGGAAACATGCTGTCTTCTGTTACAAGGAGAAGATACAAGTCAGATAACCTGCACAGATCAGAAGCAGGGCCTGTATCAGAATATGGCAGAATATTACTGAATCATGTCTGCAGATGAAATCTTCATCAAAATTACAGCATGGAGCTGAGCAAGCAGGGAAGAAAAATACAGAAAAGGAAAACTTTACCTCGGACCTCTGCTGCTCTGGTGAGATCTCACAGGATTCTCAGTGGGTCCTACATAGTCAGCATGAATCAGGCACCATCAAACAATGGCCAGCAAGCACACGTGGGGCAGGGCTTAGGCACCCAAGAAGAGTAACCCCTTGCCCTTTGGACTTCCTATTAGCTCTTGAAATCTCTGCTGCACTGAAGTTTGCCCCACCCTGCCACTCAACCTCATCTATTCTCCAAGGCACCAACCTCTGAGCTTCTGGCTCGTTCTGGAGTAAGGTGGATCTGTCTTTGCAACACAAAGGAGCAATAATTTATTGTACAAAAACTGCAGAAAGTAGAAGACATTACACCTATGCAAAAAACACCTCTGTAGCTGAGGATTTAGGTGCATGACATGATAAATTCAGCCAGTTTCCAATGTGACTACAGCCAGCTAAACTGTCAGAAGCAGGAGATATAGATGTTCTCTCTCAAAGGATGTATTTCTTAATAAAAGGTACCATGCAGAGCTTGCCACATAATCCAGCCTTTGCAACAATACTTTAGGACTTTCGGATTGGTACAGTGTCAAATCCATTCAGGTTTAAGAACTCTTTCAGAAATATTTCAGTATTAGAAGGAAAAGAGCCTGTAGAGTCTAAACAGCAGATATGTCCTCTGTCCAAGTCACCCACATTCCTAACCACAGTCAGACTGGAATACCAGCAATGCTGCCGCAAGCATTAGCAATAAAACTTCAGAATTGTTGGTGCAACGGTGTCCAGGGGCAACAACGCTGGGGCCCATGCTTCCTCAGCAGCAGCATGCCAAGGAGCTTCCACACCTTCCAATATGCACTCAGACTAACACAGAAAACTACTCTGCAGCCTCCATATCATCCTCAGATGAACAGCAACACCCTACACCATTTTCACCTCCTCTCTGTATCAGAGGCTGGGGAAGATGCTAAAGCTCAGCCTGTAAAGAGGATCAGCTAGTTTTCCTTTTACCTCCCCACTGCCTGTGTGATGCATATCTTGGAATCAATTCTTTTTAAGAGGTACAAATCTCAGGTACCCCAGACTTTATGTATCAAACCAAACAGTTTCAAAGGCAAAGTGAAGGACAGCCTTAACTTTGAACAGACCCATGAAGGACACTTCAGCAGTAACAGTGCATTGATGCAAAGCCTGGAGAATGAAGTACTGGCATTCCCAATTTTTAGAAAACAGGCAGAGAAACCAATTCAGAAATCTTCAAACACCTTTTTTCGAAGCACTCCAGCCTAGCCTCAAGTTGGACCTACAAATTTCTTACAAGGGAGAAAGAAAATGCTTTGCAGAAGGTTTACAGTCAGTCTTTTTGATACTTAAATGCTACAAGGGACACATGCGCAGACACATCTGGCTCTTCTCCCTACCACGCTCAGCTTCGAAAGCAAAGTACATGAGCAAACTATTTAGCACTCTTCCTCCTGCCATAAACAGTTTAAAATTCCTGCATGTTGAGTCTTCAAAGTGCTGCTGTGGGAGAAGCAGCGTGACAAGCAGTACTAAATGATAGATCTTGAAAAGTGAAGGATCATGTAACCAGGGCAGATGAGTGACTTACTAGATTCTGATTCTCTGTTTAAAAACAACATGTAAAAATGTGGGCTTTAGGATGGAATGAAGCCTCACAAAGAAGAATGGCTAGAATGGGGCCAGTGCCAAGACAGACAAAAAAGAGCATTAGCAGTCTTGCAGAGAGTACAACCATGTAGTCAAACTCTATGCATAGTTGAATCAGGGTGAGATGGAAGGGAAAAACAGTGATTCAAACCTTAGCCCACTGCTCTTACAGATCAAAATCAATAGTCTGGAGCAATTTCTGTTCTACACTGATCCAGCTGAAATGCAGGTATTTGCACAGTAGATACCTCTAGATAATACATGAGAGAAACCTATCTCCAAAACGTCATTTGTAGATTTTTTAACTACAGTCCGCGTTTCAAAGAAGGATGCGGGCAGGCAGGAGGTAGAAGCACACAGAAATAAACTTCAGCCCTCGCTCTCATCCCTGACAAAAACATACTCTAATCCTAGCTGACATCATTCTAACAAGGTTTTTAAGAAGAGATCACAATGCAGTATTTCCTGATTTTGAAATGCTCCTGACTCTGCAGAGTGTTTTTAAAGAAACGTAACTCCTCTCCAACATGCCTCAGAAATACAGCTGCAGTGAGAGCCCTGCACATGGTCCTGTGGTGGGGACTCCAAAGCATGCTCTCTGAGGTGTGCTCCTTGGAGTCTGCTCAGGGGCAGAAACAAAATAAAGGTGCCTACCCAGGCTGATGCTGTCTCACATCTCTGTCAAACTCCAAAGGTCTCCACAGTCACACAAGACTGGTACCAAGTCTGAGCTAATAGGCTCTACTGAGAGGAAGGTTCAGCACGCTGATCCCTCACATTGCAGCTGTTGGAAAAGGAGCTAGTTTGTACCATGCCAACGTCAAGCCTGGGTACAGCAAACGCACGACTGCCTGCACTTGAGTATAGATTTACTAGCCAAGCTGATAAAAAACCCATACTGCTGGAATTCTCCTTTTCCCCATATCCTCTGTCAAACTTACCAATTTCCATAACACTGCATTTGTTAATACCCATCTCTCATACAGCTAGTGGACCAGCAGCCCCTTTCTCCCGAGTGGAGAAAGCACTGGCACCAACCCTACAGCCCGACTCCAGGTCAGCCCTCTGGCACCCTCCCGCTCTCCTTTCTCCTCATCCATGGGGTAACACTCACTCCGATCCTGCAGCCATGTCGGAGTAGGACGTATCTGGTGTGGTGACTCCCAGAGGGATTGCAATGCTCATGACGCCCGTCGGGGATCACGGAGTCCAGAGGGCAGCGACTGGCCGCTCCGAGGGCGGAGAGGAGCCGCAGAGCCTCGGCCAACACGTCACGGACATGGGGAAACCTACCAGGGTAGAAACAAAGCATTGCATCTCCGTTATGGGGTGAGGTCTCCCTGTATGCCTCTAAAGAAGGCTTTCACAGCAAAGAAAAGCAGAAATAGATTTCCATCAGTGACATGCCACATCATTTTTACTTCATTTTCATATGTAGGGCTAGGGAAGAGGTAGATGGCAGAAGTTTGGAGGGGAGGTTGGGAGTTTTTTACAGTGTTGGACTGACATGCAATGAGCTGCTTTGCCTTAAAGCTGATAATGACAGTTCCCTCCTCCCCCAAGTAAACCTAGGACTAATTATCAGATAAGTAATCTATTAGCTACTTCTGCATATAAGCAGCAGCTGTCACCTATCACCCACAGCCCTCCATCAGCATTTCCTAACTCCTTCCCCAAACAAGCTGCACGCAAAATCCCATCTCTGAGGACAACTAGACAATGCCAGGGTGGACCGAGCTGAAACCTCTCCCTGGAGATCAGCTTGTGCGTGGCATTTGCCAGGCCTACAGCACAGGTGAGTGTGAGCGGCAGAGCAGCCGTTCCCACAGCACCGAGGGCTCCCCAGGGCCACGGTGGCTCAGGGAGCCCTGATACAGCGGCCTCGGCTGTCCCTGACACCTCCCCGCGGCAGAGCCACGTCAGACGCCTGGGGAATGCGGCGGGACCATTGGCTGTGTGCGGGGAGCCGGGTGAGTCACGCCACAGCGCTTTGTACGGCCGCGAGAGAAATCGCCCATAAACGCGGACTCCCTCGGGTCGGATGGCGGCCGGAGGTGAAATGGGATCAGCTCCTCGTTATGTAAATAGCCCCAGTAACACAGATGAGCATAAAAGAGCTATTATTCTACAGAGTTCGAAAGAACCCCCCACAACACAGAGAGAAGCTGCATTTCTGCACGCAGCAAAGGTAGCTTCAAAATCAAACAAAAATGGTGACAACCACCCTCTCTGCACGTTAAACTTTAAGGGCAGCCTTGAATACTTTCCACTGCCTTTCCCTGGCTCGGGCAGCGCAGACAAGCCAGCCTGCTGTCACATGCTCCCCGGCATCTCGGGGCTCTGCCAGCAAACCCTCCTGGGCTACAGAGAGGCCGTGAGCCAAGTTTTCCTGTGGGTAGTGAATTTCTCACAGGGAACTGCCTTTGGACACCACAGTCCAGCCATTGTTTAATACACAAAACCCCCAGAAAGACAAAAACACACACTCACTATAAGGGCAAATGAAGAGTGAGAGTCAGAAAGTTTAAATGCTACATGCTATATTGCTTTTTCCTGTCTTAAAAGGCAGGCCACTTCTCTTGGCACAAGGAAATACTTTCCTTCTTCAGCATACATCCCTGTGGAAAATCTTTCAGAGAGTATGACAGGCATACAATGAATTACAGAAGTAGCACATAAAAATTTCTAAGTGGTCTATGGCAATTCCCTGTTATGCCCCAAAGCAATGGTCTCACAGGGAGGTGGGAGATGAAAAAGGAAACAGACAGGACTAAGCTCACAAGCAGTTCCAACCCAAGACAGCCCAGTGTCCTTGAGTGTGTTTTCTGGGAAAAAAAATAAAAGGACCTTCCAGAAGTGTTTTATTTACCCTTTCTTGTGCTTGTGACAAGAGTTGTGATTTCTACACTGCCACAAGATGAGACAAACTGCTCCTAAAATACAGCTAAAAGCTACAGACATCAATCCCTGCTTCAACTGAGTCACGTAAAACTCTAGCACAAGGTTAAAAGCAATAAGACAAGTTTCTCAGTGTCTGAAGCATCCTTCCCTTTAAGGATCATGGAAAACTCTTCCTCTCCCCACACCCAGTAATCTTTCTAAATACTTGTTTAAATGTTTTTGCCTCTATTGATCTCATGCCTTTGCCAATGACTGTACCCAGCTGGCAGCAGCCTGACAGTTCAGGATGAATTCCAGGCTCCCGTCTGCCTGTGACTCAGCAGAACTGGAGGATTTCAGGTGCAGCTTCTGGACTAGAGAGTCACAGGATACCTGGGCACTCCAGGGGTAACTGGGACAAGTTTTCACCCACTTCTCATAGGAAACCCTCTTTCTATCAGTACTGTACAAATGCTGCTGCACTGATATGGTCTGAACTCCCATTTTTGGGAAGGAGATTACTGGAGAAACATGAAATGGCAAACCAAAAGGTTAAACAAGGCGAATTCCAGTTCACTTTTATGTTGACCCAGCAATACTTGCCCAACTATCACCCATGTTCAGATTTTACTGTTTGGTGCTGCTATTTTATGTGTACTTTCAACTGTGACAATGTGACAACTGAAAATTAATTGCTGAGTCCAACTTCAAGTGCTGTCCAAGACCACATCACCTTCAGGCTACATTACAGTCTGGACTCCATGACACTTGGCCTGCTAACATGCCAACCATCAGCCTGATAGAAAACTCTGCGGTTGAGATCTAGATGTTCACCTACCAAACTGGCCAATTTCCTGTATATTCAATCCCCAAGGTCCTTCCTACCTCTACCCCCAAAAATACAGCTGAAGGAGAAAAAAAACAGAAGTCACACGAAGTTCTCTCTGCTGCCACTGGAAGAAGTTTTACTAAATTCAAAGTCTTAATTCAAATCTAATGAACTTCAGACACAGCACAAATCTGTCTGCCTTACAACACAATTCTTGAAATCAAATGGAAATGGGAATTTTGATGGCCTAACAGGTAGATAATATTTAGCTGGTTTTGAAAGTGCAGCATTTAAAGATATTTTTTCCCCCACATTTGGCACCTACACACCAGCCTCCTTAACCAGTCATACTGGTATAAAGATACTTGGTCTTCCCCAACATCATCAGAACAGCTCAGATGAGCATCCACCCACACAGCCAGCCCAGCTGGGATCCCCAGTTCTCTCTCAGCACAGGTCACATGCCAAGGGACTGAGCCACTGTGAGTGGCTGCCTTGGCTACACTGTGAATATATGTTATTCAGTTATTCCAGGTAAAATCCTGTATTGATAGAAAGGACTGTAATAAATCCAAGCTGGCCAAGCGAAGGTTAAGCAACACCTGCTGCTGTAACAGTGAATTGAATTTTCAGAACTCTGTTTAGGATGCAATGGCTGCAGCACTGCATTGGCTCACTTCCACAGCCAGTGCCATCCATGTACAAATAGAGCAGGTGCAGAAAATTTACTGCTGGAAACTCACTTTATTACTTGTGGTGTTAAAAGTCTGTACTAACAGGGACAATCAAGCATGGTGAGTCAAAGAGCTCACCAGAGCTTCCTCCTTCAAGATGTGGTTGTACGTGTCTTCACTCGTGTCCCAGTCATACAGATACCTCTGGACACCCATGGTGTGCAACATCTGCTGACAGACTCTACAAAGTATTTGTGAGCATCATGAAAAATTCACCTGCAGAGAAAAAACCCCAGGCACAGCCTCACAGATTGCATTTGCTACCTAAATTCAGATTCTATCACCCTTTGGTGCTGCTCAGGTGATGCTGTACAATGTCAGGGGGACAGAACATGTCCCTTGCACCCTCCCACGGTCACAGATTGAAGGGCAAAGCAGTTACCAAGCAGGGGGAGGACAGAGATTCATCCTGTTCCTCTGCAAGGTCAGTGCACATCTGTGAGTCTGTGGCCACAGAGAGCCTGAAATACTTTACCATTGTGCATCCAGTGTCTTATGCATGGCCAAGAAAGACAAAAAGTTAACACTGGTACAACCATATCGTGGACAAACTGACAAAAGCTTTTTCTGATTATGCAAAACTTCAACGTGTGAGCCAGGGCAGGGAGAACAGGGAAATCACCTCTATGTGCAATGATGGCAACCACTTCTTGTTTGCAGATAGTAAAGGACAGACAAGCACTTCCTTTACTTCTCCCCACACTTCCCAACAACTCCAGTTATTGAAGTCCCAAACTGGAAACAGATTCCAGACTTCTGACAACCCAGAATTACTAATGTCTGAACAATAGGCACCATCATCTTCTCTATGCTCAGCAATGGGCCTCTAAGTCACCTACAAAGGATGAGCTCCGTGTATAATGAGTTGCACATTTTTTAAGTTCCCGCACCACTACCAGTCATATCAAATTCAAAGCACTTTCTTCTCCTGCATCTCATACTGCCACAGGCCAGGCCAGAGCTGGTGGAAAACAGGTAACAGCAGCTCTGCCATGCAGCCTTCTTTGGCATCCTCTCAGCCAGCCTCATTCGGGACAGAAACAGCAAGGTCTGATGAGTTCACACTTACACTGTCATCTGCACCAGTGGCAAATCACCTGGCATGTGGAGCAGTGTAACAAGTGTTAGCATCTTAGATCTTCTTCATTCGTCTTTTCCCCTGGAAATTTCAGAATAATCAAAATCTATGGGCCATCTAATGTAAACAGGAACAGCTTCCATTACCATGCTGAAGTAATCCTCTCATCAACCAGTGCCACTCAAATATGTGCACAGTCCACCTGAGTCCAATCAAGCACTCCCTGTACATGCACAAACCTCATGTCAAGGTCAGATCTTTGACAGAAGGGAAAGCACCTTTAGAGCAAACAGAAACAGATCAAGGTTTTCTGTATTTCTGTATTTAACAGTTAGGTAAAAAAAATGCATCAAATTCCCTGAATTTCAGACATGTTGCTCTATAAGGACATCTACACAGACACAGGGGCAGAGCAGATAAATCCTTAAAACATTTAGCTCCAACTGACTGTGAAACAGATTGCTAAAGTACTTGAATTGTGCCTCAATTCACCAATACGAATGCTTAGCTCTGCTCTGAAAACAAGCTGGGTTCACTAAGCAACAAGGAAACAACTGTGCCAGTTTTAAAGAATGAAATATTGATATAAGTATTCACTATTATCATTAGATCCATACATCATCTGCTAGTGGGCTGACAAAGCAAGACAGCAATTCTATCCCACAGGGTCTGGGAGAACTCAGTCCTGGTCTACAACAGAAAGGATGAAAGTAACAGGCAACACTGGAATTCATTACTAGCTATGCATACCATGATAACCAAATTTTTGACAAGTATAGCACAATGGTTAAAGATTTATTTGTCTTAGGCCTTTCTCAAAACTGTCCCCTGGTTTACCGGTATCCAACCATATGCAAAAATAAATGCTTATATGTACATATTTGGTTCAGAGTTCATTTTGCTCTCTGGGATCTAGAAAACCTTGAAAAAACACTGACAAGCTCTTAGAACAAGAATAACAGCATTTTAAAATTGTAAAATGTCAAAAAGCAACAACCCAGTGAGAGCTGTTCCTGCTCATCACACTCACAAGAGCTGGAGTCAAAGATCAGGGAATGGCGAGACTACTGCTTTTAGAATATGGGTGATTTAAAATGCTTTTGGTATCCGTGGGCCTATGCATCAGTCAAGTTGTTCTCTACAAGATATGAAATCATATTAATAATTCCCATTATTCTTGAAGTGCTCCGTGAAAGCACTACACACTACCTCAACATATGTTTATACATACACCTACTTAGCCAACGTTAGCATAATAAAGTTGTTCAGCGAAGGCTATGTAAGCCATTATTAAAACTGAGGTACAAGCAAGTTAAGCTGATTTTGATAAAATTTGGAAACAGATGGAAAGTAAGTAAATTTAATAAAAAAATTAAACTAAGTTTAAGCCATTTTAAGGCAATTTTCACAATATCTATCCACACAATTCCATAATTTTATCTCGTGGAGAAAACATCAATTTTAGTTAAACTCCCCTGTGAACTACACCTTAAAGGACTACCAATAATGAGAGAGCAACTGATAGAAATTAAACCAAGCAGAGAAATTACAAAATGCATAGTCAAGTACTCTTAGCAACTGACCCAGGAGTGCAGAAATTACTTTGAAAAGCAAAAAGAATAACCTCCAAACTTTGCTGCCACTTCAGCAGTCAAGATATTATGCAAACCAAAACAAAATCCTGTTTTTCTTTTGAAATTATTAAAGATTTCAGATACTATGATAAAAAATAGAAGAGAAATTTAGTAAGAGATTAAAAAAAAGGGCAGGTAAGACTTTGTCTCCAGAAATACCTTCTCCTGGACAATTCAATCACATCCTTGACCGTTCAATATCCTCCAGAGGTAAAGATGCCAGACAAGGGGTTTTTTGGACTTTCTTAAAACATCCAATTTGCATCACAGAACCTTACGGTAAGGTTTAATTTCTATTGATTGTAAATTGGTTGAAGAGTCATTCATAAGGCTAATTCCATAAAAATGCCATATTAGAAAGCAGAAGCAAATTACAGAGTAGCAGTGATCCATGGCAGACCAAATTATTCTGAGGTATGTTTATACAGAGGTGGCAGGCACACGCCAGGGAACTTTGCCTGCACCCCACACCAACGAGAAGGGAACTGGCAGCATCTGCATGGTCTGCACACACAGTGTGCTGAGCAGGTGACACAGACAGTGTTTTAAAGAATGACAACAATGCAATGCAAAAAGGACTATCCCAACCAAGAACGTCATATTAAAGCCCACATAATTTTAAGGGTCATAAACAGAGGAAGTCTTCAAGAAAACATCACAACACTATGAAAATCTGAAATCATCAAAATAAAATTAAATTAATAACAGAAATACTGGAGAAATTCAGAAAAATACCACAGACTCAAAAAGAACCCCTTGCTATGCTAAAAACATTGCTTTACAGTGGCTCTATCTCACAGCATTCCAAGTTGCTGGTGAAGGTGACAAATTCTTCCAATAATGAAGCATTTAAAATTATATTTTTAAATTTAGTATATTTTATTATATTTATTACATTTTACTTTTGCAAATACAGTTCTCTACTATTTTCTGGAAAATATATAGTAATACAAGAGAAAAAAAGGATTACACATAAGGCACCACAGTTGAAGACACAAAAATTATTAAAGTACATGGAATAGGAGAGAGGAAAAATATCCCTTTTCTCTTCCAGTTCCACAGACTTTTGATTTTGTAACAGTCATGGGGCAAAACAATTCTGCAGTGCAGGGAACACATCCTAATTGCTATGCTGGTCTTATACTGTGAGGTTGCTGCTCTCTTTTCCCATGAGGTGAAGGAGAACAGTCAAATGCCTGTATGTCACAAAAATGCAAATAAAAAGGTTCAGAACAGATACTCTGAGATTAAGAGTTTGACAACCAACCTCCAGTGAATCCAGCTGTGGCAGCTGATGTTACTGCTGCGACCGTCTCCTCTAAGTCTTTGCCAAAACAGGTGGCAGGAAGGAAACACTGCCATGTCTCATCAATTGCAGTTGATGCCAAGAAGGCTGGACTAAAAGCAGAAACAGGTAAAATATATATTCCCATTTAGACACTGTTCTAAGGGCAATCCATTTCTTCAATGGGGCTGATAACTAGGAACAGCAATATTGGAAACACCACTGCTCAGCCCACCATATATATCCCTATGTTTTCAGGTTTTAAGAGACCTGCCTACACCAAAAAACGGCTACAGATCAAGTAAGACTCAAGATTCATTTAAATAATGTAAATAACATTGGTTCAATCTCAGCAGACCAAAGTGTTTCCTTGTTCTAAATTTTGTTGCTTGTGGATGCAATAGTATTCACATGAATGGTTTCATCCATGCAATTATTAAACTTTTTTAAGTAGACAAACCTTAAATTTAAAAACTTGTCAGACAACCCCCCCACAAAAAGAAAAAAACCTTTAGAGCTTGAAATTGCGTTTTGAAGGTATTTGAGAGAGAAAAGCCTGTACCACATGCAAGGTCAGAGGGAAACTCAGCAATAAAGGGCAATAACCAGGATCAAATCCAAAGCCAGAGAATTACAGTTCCCATGAGAATTCAGACAGTCCAGAGTCACGGGAAGTCGCTGAATATAGAAGGGGAATCAGCAGGATTTACTGGCACAGAGCAGTACCCCAAACTCACAACCTGTGGAAGCCTAACCACTAACAAGTTGCCAGGAGTAGGACTGCAACCTCCAGTCCCAGTATCGGAAAAAAGATTTCTGCATAATCCCACTAAATACTCTCTGCCTGTGCCTCGAGGTCTCGCTGTACGTCCTTTATACATCTATTTAGGGCCTCCACGTGACAAGGCTGCCTGCCCGGCCACTCCCCGCCGGGGCAAACAACCCAGCTTCAGAGGAGACTCCGGCAGCGCCTCCAAGGCAGACGTTGCATCAGCCAGGTGTGCAGGAAGCGGCGGAGAAAAAGCAGCTGTTGACGAGGGGGCTGTCGGACGGAGGCCGCTTCAGGAATCTCATGGAAAGGACGACAGGAAGGAGAGAGACACTCCGCACACAGAACAAGCTTCATCGGCTTCAGAAAGCCTTTGTGCTGGGGCTCCGGACCTGGCCTTTCTCCCAGAGATGATGCAACACTAAGGAACAAGGTCTGTGCCAGAGAAAACTATTCACAGGCTATGCAGATGGCAAGGCAGCCAAAGGCTCTGGGATCAAAACATGCCAGAGTCCCCCAGGGCCGGCAAGCCCCCCCAGGCCTTCCTTCGTGCCCCCAGGATTGTCCATTTCACACTGCAGCCTCGCTCCTAGCACGACCCCGGCTTAAGGCAGAATGAAGAACTTGGCAATGGAGAGAAAGAAGTAAAAAAAAAAAAGGTGTTTTAAAGTCCTGCAAAAATCACAGCCCTTTCTCTGATCTGTTGGGAGGGAAGAGATGGGGAAGAGACTGAGCTCAAAGCCTCCAATCTCCCACACAGGGATCCTCCCATCACCGCGGCTTGCCAGCGCACGCCTGAGCTCCCCAAACACGTAGGGCAGCTCTGTGCTCGCCGGCAGCCTCGGCCTGCTCTCACACATAGGAAACCACGCAGGGACTGCCGGGGCAGCCATGGCAACATCACACAGTGTGGCAATTATGGAGCCGCAGCTCCCACGCGAAGGTTCAGCCCTGCTTTCCATTACAGGACTCGTTTTGACCCTTCGCCCCTGCCCAAACCATCACCGAGTGCCATTCCAGCTCCAACCAGGCCTCTGTGGTTTGTGACTGGCAAGTTTTGCAGCCTTGCACCTGGGCTCGAGATCACACAAATACATTTTTCTCCACGTTGTAAGGAAGTTACTCCAGGCTTGTGTAACGCTCTTGAGCCGCGTTCCACAAACACCGGTCTGTCCGACGGGCCTCGAGTGAGAAACCGGGTGACAAAATCACCTGCAACCTGTGCTGCACATGGCAAGAGTCAGATCCATTACCGAGCTACATAATCACTGTTAGGCATTAAAATCCAGTGAATTTTACAGGATTTTGGCAATATTCCCACGTTGACACATTTCAAGGCTCAGTCCACTGCACTGTCCCCTTCTCAGGGACATCTTTCTAGGAGACATCACCAACTATAGCACTTGCCCAGGACCTGGTGCCCAGTTGCACTTGTGGTCATGTAGGATGGTTCTGGGACGCCTAGCAAATTCACACATTTCTGGCAGATGTGCTTTTCCCAGCCCAATACCTGTTAGAGAGCAGACTGAGTCAGTAGGACAGTGGTGGAGAGCACACATGAGGCCCAAAGGCAGCATCAGCCAAAAACCCTTAGCTCCCCTTCTGGGGCTTCCAACCACTCAGTGATGCTGAACAATGTCCAAGAGATGTTCTTTATCATGTTTCACTTTTATGGATGAGTTGCATCTCACATTATATGGTATTTTGGCACTGGTAAGATATGCACTGGTCCCAAAATGCAGGTACTACTGACTCGGCATGCCCCAGCTCCATGTAGAGAGGATGTTCACCCAGTAGTCAGATTTACAGAATAAGACAGCAGCCAGCAATACATTGGCCCAATCAGATTTAAGGAATATAATTTTTTAAAAGTTATTTTGGTATGTTTTTTTGTAAAACAATATAATCACCGACTTGCTCTTACAATCACAGAGAAAAGGGTCTAATGCTTATTCAGGAAACTCCCAAATACCTGCTTCCTAACTGCTGGCAAGAAATGCAAAGCTTGGCGAGACAGTGCTGAGAGCTATGATCACTTTTTTGAATAGCCCATTTTTTTATTAACAAGATAAAAAGCAGATAATCCAGTTGAGCACATTTTCAAAGTAAATGCAGATGACCAGAAATTAGCAGTCAAACACCTGCAACCAGTGACTGAAAAAGACAAAAATCACTTAAACCTGATTTATTTCTGATGACTTGCACATAAATTAGTAATTTCTTCCTTTGAGAAGAGCACAGCACACCATCAACCACCTTAACTGCTTGTGGGTGGTAACACAGGAGCATTGACATCAAACAGTTGGCCAGGAGTGCTCACCTAGAGCTCACACGAAAGCGATGCTGAGTGAGTGGTTCTATAACACATCTCTGTAATGCTATCTGCTACCTCCATCTTTTTTGAATGTTGAATTACGAGCAGAGTAATACATTCAGGGTATTTTTCATGATTATCATAAATGCAACTAAGCACATGTATGTACAACCACAGGATGAAACAAAGAGGTTGAAATGCGAAAAGTTGCTCAGGCTGAACAGACTGACAGACCTTCTCCAGCAGGTCCTCTCCATCAGCCTCCTGATGCTGTGGAGAGGGGGACAGTGACACATCTGAGAGGGAAGGCAAGAAGAGGGAGATCTCCCTACTCTTAAACTGAGCCCTCAGAACCTCTTCTGTGTGCAGCTGTGACTTCTTCCTGCAAGCTGCTCCTGCAGGTTAAGGCAGACAGGGCTGTCTGGACAAGGTGAGTAGCAGGGGTTGCTGCACTTGATCTCGAAGCTGGAGGTCTTTGCTTTGTGCTGTGTAGTGCCCCAACACGTTCCTGCAGTTTGCTATCCCTCTAGCCCTAAGCAAGGAAACTTCCAGCTGCCAGACAACTTCTTTCCCACCTCAGAAACAGCACAATTTATGTGACAAATTAATAGAAAATGTTCAGAAAATGGTCAGCTGCCTTTTCTTCCATAGGACATAGAAGCATTTTCTTACTGCACAGCTGCAGAGGTGACAGCAATGGGGCTCCTCCCTGACTGGACCTGGAGGAGGAAGAGAGGAGAGGCAGTAATGCAGCCACACAGGAGAAAAGAGCAGCCCGGGTAGCTCAAGGTCCTCCTCTGCACAGGCAAGGACGAGCATGCACTCAGGCAGAACACACCGGGAGAGCTCCACCTGCACAAAGCAGCAGATTTTGAGAGCTACCAGAAGGGAATTTAAGAGCTCTGCATGTCTGCAAAGGCATCTGGAACAAGGTAATCTATGGAAATACAGAAACTTGGCAGCCGTCAAGGGAGTGGTGGAATGCACAACTGCAAATAAAAAGTAGAAGCATGATCTGGAGCCATTACCAAACTGAGTCACTCAATTCCCCAGGTGAAGTTACAATGTGATGGACAAGTAGAATTGCTAAAGTACTCTCATTTGGACAGCATGAAAACCAGCAAACAAGTGCCATCAGAACACCACTTCTTACAATTATTTGTTTCAAACACAAATAAACTTTCTGAACAAGTCCAGTTAACTTGAGAGAGAGACAATGTCCTACATTCATTTAAGAATGAAACCTACCAGGAGAGTTTGTGCTTACTCTCAGAAGAATTATAATCATATTGCCATTGTGCAATTTTTTTCATACTGTTTCTAAAAAAGGATGAAAAAGATTTACAGACTTCTGCTGCGGCCAACCGGAATGCAGGAACGCTCATCTGAATACCATGAGTGTAG
>NW_005054317.1:6701355-6714630 GCF_000277835.1 Geospiza fortis
CAGGAATGCTCATCTGAATACCGTGAGTGTACACAGTTACATCAGGGCTTCTCTGTAGGGGCTTTCAGAAAGCCTTAACCATATCTTAAACATCTGAAGCAACACAGTATGGGAAAGAGCTGCGTTCCAGTGATGCAGACCACAAAGCATTAAATTTCAGAGTTCCCTTCACATCTCATGTGTGTTATGCAAGGCAGTATTCTAGCACCAGCTTAACTATTTCTCCTCTAAATTCATCTTAATTTCATGATCTTGGCTGTGACTGCAAGTTCATGTACCTGAGCTTGCACCAACTGATCATGGGGCAAAATCTCCAAAGATTCTTAAACTCCAGTGTCAGGAAAGGCATATTATCATAATTTTAAAAAATAAATTGCCATGTATTTTCTCCAAAAATAACTAAGTTGGGCCTTTCGTAAAAGACTAAGATGAATGTTTGCTCCTTTCCCCTTGCCTGTAAACAAATCCGATGTTTAATTACTATCATTGCTAAAAAACTGTACTTCAAAATTGAATTTGTCTAACCTCAGTTGATATTGCTGTCTTTGTCAGCAAATCTCACAAGTCCTTTTACAGAAAGATCAAGTCCTCTCTCAATTGTCTTTTCAATAAGCTGAGTAAGTTGAGCTCCTTTAAACCTCACATCATGAGGCTTATTTTCCAGTCCCTGGATCATTTCTGCAGCTGTCCTTTGAATTCCCTCCTAATACACTGGCATTCTTCTTGAAGCATGGAAAGCAAAATTCAATTCCAGTATCAGTCTCAACACTGCTGTGTTTATAAGATTACTTATTTTGCTTCACATTCCTTTCCCCCACTTTTTTCCCCCTCCTCTTCAATATGTCCAGGAATCACATTAACACTTTTAAATAAAATAATGGCCCAAGTACAATGTAGAGGCAACAAGCTGTAAAGACCTTAGAGCCCTTTGAGCTACTGCTTTCCAAGACGCTGTTTCACAATTTATAGGTGGGTCTGCTGTTTTGATAACAGATGCATCACCTTGCATCTGGATGGATTCACATCTTTTGTTGAAATGTGGCAAAACAATTCAGAGATCCCTAAATATACTTTATTACCCACTAGCACCTCTCTAGAGATCAAGAATCATCAAATATTTTATGCTATGCAGATAAAAAGAATCTAAAGAACAGTGAATTAAAATCTGATTTCATCTCATAAACATCTATAAAGTTAGGTGTGTCCTTGCCAAGTTCCAGTCTCAGATATTTCAGGTCTCCACTGTTAATGCAATTTCTCCAGCACAAACATTTCTAGTATCAGAATATGGCCTTCTTCCTCCTATCTTTTGCCCTCTCCACCTAAAACAGGCATGTTTCCCTAGACCTCCTACACCCAGTCTTGCACTCAACCGCTGAATAATCCAGATTTGAAGGGACCACTGAAAGTTAAACTGACTGGAACACTATCTCCCTACCCCCAAAGCAGGGGCCAACTTGGAGCAGTTGCTCAGGGCATTGCTCATTTCTTCTCCAGGGCCACTAAGTCTTTGCGTAACTATGTATTTTAAGGCCAAAAATAACCTTCTGATGATCTGACTTTCCACCTAACAAAGAATGGAAAATCTCACCTAGTCATTTTTACACTTGGCATTGCAGCTTACATGAGAGCTAGGCCATGTTTGTCAAGCACAGCCTGAAAAACAATATATGGATTTACCACAAAAATCATGCAATGCACTGCAGCCTTGAGGTCCCCAAGCAGCATCAACCCAAGCCATTAAGTCTTCACAGTGAGCACAGTGTACTTGTAGTTCTTATGAAAAAAACAGTAGAACTTTTTTTTTTAGAACTAAAACTACATCAAACACTTTCTCAGAAGCCTTTGAAGAATGGCTCCAACTACCCAAGTGAAGCACAGCTCCAAGTACCCCTCCTAAGGAGATCTTCCCTTGCATACATATGTGACTGAAGATGCCAGTTTCCCCAGTTTCATGAAATGTGTATTAATGGGAAATGTATTGGCAGAATTTTAAAAGTCATCTTCCATGTCCACAGTCATAAGATTAATCAACACCTCTCTTTATCAATACATTTATTTAACAACACACTCAGCAGTGTTGTTGTTGCTGTACAACATCAGTTTTCTCGACTACCTAAACAAGGCTGTCCATCATCCCTTAACTAGCACAGAATATCTCTCAACTCACACATGCCAGCTCCTACAAAGCTTACAAGTTCCTGCTTGTCACTAAGAAAAATCTCCCCCACCCCTCCAAAACCTCCATAATTATATAAACAAAGGACCTGTGTGGAAATACATTTATCCATATAAAAGCATTTCATAATAGTCAAGTTATCCCCTTTCCTTGAAGAGCAGCTATGTGAAATCCAAGTGACTAAGAGCAGGACTCCATGTAATGCAACAGCGGGAACTACTACACTGAAATTAGTAACATTAGCCAAGATCCTGTGATCTCCTCACCTTACATTCTTCCTCAAACATCAATTTTTGGCCCTGTCAGAGATGAACAAAACCTTCAGTCTGATTCAAGAGTCACCCCTGTTCTCACGTTACGTTCCCTGCTCTCCTGTCTGGAATTATTAGTGCTGTATTCTCTGCCAACAGCAAGGAATCTCTTTAAGCTTGAAAAAAATGTGGAACAGAATAAAATAAAAAAAATCCCATCACATGAGTAAATGAGGCTTGACAGTATGATGGATGCTGCAGGTTCCCAAGTATGAAGGTACTCCTAAGATGATGCCTTGCGCCTGTTACAGCTTCACATCTTCACATAAGCATAAAAGGTTTGCCGCATTCAGGAGGGAGATGCTCAACTATTTAGACTGGATGCATTTTATATAAGACTGAAGATGACTAAGTCACAGCTGGACAGATTATGTTCTAGAAACAAGTTACTTGTTCCTCCCTGTACCTTAAACAACAGCATTTCCTCATCTGCATCTTTTCTCCTTTCTCTTTCAAACATAAGACATTGAATTCTCACAAGAAAAAAAAAGCAACAGCCTGGAAATATTCAGAGCAATGTGCTTTAACCAAAAGGAATTTCACATGCACCACTCATAGGGCTAATTTGATTTTGTCATTATGGAAAAACTGAGAACTATCGAGACCTCAGCTGGGTAAGAGTTGGATAGGAGAATGATCTAAACACAGAAGGAAAACAGCACAGACAGGAATTATCTTCCTGAGTAATGCAGATACATTTTGTGCACACTACATATCCAAACACAGTTTGCCAAAGTACTCTGAAGGCCCCTTTACATAGCTTATCAATCCTGTGGCTACAAATCAGTAGCAGCATTGTTCATAACCCAAACTACCTTGGAGCATTACAAAGCTAGTGAAAACAGGCAGGGAGAACACCCTGGCTCATACTACCATGCCTGCCCATCATTAACTCACACAGATGTTTTCACCTGTATCCACTACGTAATGCACTCCCCACCACACCTACTAACAGCAGTATTAAAACCACTGACAGCTTTACTGAAAGAAAGTGAAGGTACATAGAGAGGAACACAACACTACAGAACACGGACATGTAGGCAGAGGTGATGACTGGTGTGGGTGAGAGAGCCACCTAAAACTGCAATTTGCACCACTAGACCAAAAGCCAAAAACACCCCCAAACCAAGTATGTTGTACCTCCACACTGCTTATAAGATGTCCTATGCAAGTGGTTGTTTGTGCCTTAATATTTTTATCAGTAAAATCAAAATACCACTCCTGAGATGTCACATACAGTGTTTCTAGACATGAAAACCAGGGCTGTACCTAGCTCTAAGCAGAACAGGAGTGGGGGCCCTTCATCTTGCCAGCATTTTATCTTGAACTTTCAGGGTGAAAAACATTTCAGCCACTGGCCATTTCACACATTTCATTCCTGGTCAGTAAAAGCTAAGGACCCACACACATATCCTGGGAGAAAAATGTCAGACTTCAAAAATCAGCAATGATCAGTGTAACTGCAGAGATTTTAACCTAAGCTAAATGATACCTTTTCAGTACTAACAGAATTTCATAGAAAGTCCAATTGTTTACGACAAATTTCTACATTTTAAAATCATGTACCATTTCAGTAACAACCATCTCTCAATAACTTCAGCAAAAAGTTTCCAACATTTTTTAAATATGTGTCAAAGCTACTTTTTTCCTCCTTCACAACCTACTCTTCATGTGAAACTGAAAATTTTAGAATTCCTTTCAAGTATTGCCTCAGCCCAGTGACTCTCATGGGAACAGACGGCTTCACTATTACTCAGAAAAAGGAATGATGCCTAAATTCTGACACTGGAAGAGCAACAGAAAGCTACAAACTTTGCTTACAGGAACAGCCTGCTCCCCATCCATCTCTGCTGTGAGACACTGTTTAAAAACTGTTAAAAAAATTTTCAAGTGAAGGATTTCACAGAGAGGAACCTGGTTACACTTTCATACAGTTCTGCAAAAACCAGAGAACTTACATGAACATTTGGACATCCCATTTCATTCTCCCTGGGATTCAACACGTGTGATTCAACAAATTTCTGCTGACCAGTCTCAAGCTGACAGTCCCAAGCTACACCCAAGAGAGGCTTAACTAATGACTGCAGGTTTCAATGCATAGTCTCACTTTTAGAACATGCTAGTGCTTTATTCTTTATTAATTTATTACTGCTGTCTGCACATGTAAGACTTAGAAATGCAGGAGCAGGAAACAGGAACTGTGACACATCAATTTCAACTCTTATGTTGTTCCATGGCAGCCTGTGGGGAAAGTATTTTCCCAGTTTGTGAGTTTTTAATCTTCTTACAAATTCTGTACCTGAACATTTCATAAAAGATACTTTGAACCTGCAGTGGCCAAAAAGAATCCACCAGAGATCAAACCTGTATTGTCATATGCAAACACTTCTGTGCTCAGTTTCTTGACTTTTGAGTGACCCACACTATGCTCCAAGTGTTTCAGGAGCTAAGCTGAAAGCAACAAGCACCACTCTCAGCAGCACTAATGGTGATTTCCACAGGTGTGAAAAGAATGCCAACAGCCTTGAGACTTGGGCATCCAAGTGCCTCCCACCTCAGGCAGAGCAGGCAAGAAACAGCCCTTCCAAACAGCACCACTGCAGGGCAGAGCTAAGGTACTTCCTTTGCCTATCTCACAAGTCACAGCTTTAACCTCAGCAGAGATCTTCCTACTGATAAGAGACATATCTAAAGAGACAGATTTGGGATGGCATACCCCAAAACGCAACGTCCTAGTATAACTTTCCACCTCCTGCCCAGCCTGTCACAGATAAATGATGTGTTCCAAGCCTGAGTCCTTAGCCTGGGGCATGGGTGGGGAGCAGACACAAGCACTCAGATGGAGTCCCCAGAGCTCTCCTGACACATCACCCCAGTGCTCACCTGGGCGTTCAGCTCCACGCTGCAAAAACTCACAACTGCTGTCGGCTGTAAAGACAAGGCAGCACATACACTCTGCTTGGTTCCCTTATGGCAAAATGATTGATTTGGGGCTATTTGCAAATGTTTTCATTAAATAAAAGATTGCCCTTGCAACAGATGAGATTTCTTGCTTATGAGACATACTGCTCACACCCATCATGAATTTTTTTTGCACAGCAATACGCATTTGGAGATGTCATGACATGCTAACATTTAAATACCTTTATTCAAACACAAACAGCCAAAATGCTGCCTCAAGTTCTGTTAGACCAAGTAGTCTCACTAGGTATGAGACAAAGCCTCAGCTCAGTGAGCAGACAGATCAGCACACAGGATCTGTAGTGCACAGACAATTGCTTTATTTCAAATTTGCTATAACCAAGTTTTCCATATTAAAGAAATAGGATTGAAGTTTCTGCTGCAACTGACCTTGGCTGAATTACATTTTTGTGTTGTTCCAGTCATACTCTATATTTTCAGTGAAGTTATATGGAATTCACACCATGATCTTTTTTTATACATTTGACAGTGTATCTTCAGTAATTTATAATTTTCTGTGCACCTTGATATTTCATTACCCGTAACAACTGGCAAGCAAATACAAAACAAAGACTTTCTAATTCTGAGGTAAAAAAAAATGAATATATATATATATAAGAAGCATTGTGTGGTGCATTTACTTACACAGATTCATAATATTTTTATACTAATTAACTTTTTGCCATCTTCCAAAATGAGCCATCACTCCAGCTTTCAGCTGTACTGACTTTCTGCAACAGTATACCTACAATATTTTGCTGGTTTGAAACAGTTAAGCCCCAAGTTTAGGCTGTAACACTTCTCCACCATCACAGATCAAGCCTACATTAAAACTCACATCTGACCAGCTTCTCAAACAAACAAGAACAGATGAAGGCAAGACTACATCACCAATTTTCAAGCAGGGAGCTAAGGGTTTGTCTACATAAAGCGCTCCACACACAATGATCAAGGGCACAAACTCAGGACCCGGCACAGGTTCGTCAGCATGCAGGGATGGTGGCTCACTCTCCTTTCAGAGGAGTGTGAACTTGCAGGGGACAGCCTGAGCTGGCCGTGCTGGGCGCGGCACCAAAAGGCGGAGACCCTGTTCCCCTTCTCCGGTCCCCACCACATCCTCTGCACTTCCACCCATATGCTCTCCCCTATTTATTTTGTGAGGGCTCTGGATGCCTGACAAGTCTCTCAGTGAGCCAGTTCAGTTCACTATCTTGGCAAAAAAATAATCTAGCAAAACCCAAAACATAAAATAACCCCAACACAGCTTTCTGCTGGGTTAGCAAACTGGAGGAGTTCAGAAAAGGAATCCAGCAGGAACCAGAGCTGGCAGGCAAAAAAGGCAGAACTCCCCGTTGGGCGAGAGAGCAAGGGGGAACAAAACTTCCCCCATTCAGCAGCAGAGCAGTTGGATATGCTCAGCTGTCTCATGTAACTTCACCCGGAGTAACCTCGCTCGCAGGGTGCAGTTCTGCAATAGTTTCAAGCTGACTTCAGCTGGCACGGCTTCAGCGCAGCCTCCCCATCCCTCCCTGCACTGGTGCTAACCTGACCCCACAGTCAAGCAGTTCAGGCAGAAGCCAGCAGAAAACTCTTCCTTTCAAAAATGAAATGCACTTGTTTTCTGAATGGTAATCTTCCTGAATAGTTCACTACTGGGGCAGGCATGGGCCAGAAGAGAGGCAAAGGTGACATTGGGAAGAACAGGGCTGTCAGCCTGAGCTGCCATAGAACACTGCTGTGCACCAAAAACCTGCACAAAGCTGTACAGTGAATATACTGTGTGTCACGAACACCCATTCCAGTTTAACACACAAATTTCCATATACAAGCACAGCCTGAGGTGGAAATTAGAAGAACTGCACAACAAAGCGAGTTTGTGACAAGCTCAGAACCTGACTTTCACCCTGCAAATATCCTTGTTCCTTCTTAACTTCCAGGCCATCTTGAACCCCCCAACATCCTCAAGTTCATAAAACTGCAAGAGAACTTTGAACCAGCAAGCCAGTCTCCTCTCCAGTCAAACAGAGCCTACTTAACTCCAACAAGCAGTCATCTTTTCTTCAAAGGTTCACTTCAGAGGTATTTATACAGGAAGCTTCCAGATCTTAGCTGTAGTGAAAACTAATCTACAGCCACGTTACTGAAGGCATTCTTGCAACATTATAAGCTATTCCAATTCAATGCCACTGAAACACAGCAAATAATGCTTTAGTGTCTTTAGTTAAAGGCCACACAAATGCAAAAGGCTTGTGCACTCTTCCAAGTATCTATAAATTGATAGTGCAGCTCAGGTTGAGGCATGCTATTTTAAGGGCTCCATGTTGCACCCCCAGGGCACTTCAGTTTCCCAAATCACTGGTTCTCAAACTTTTCCCAGTGTACTCCTTCCTGCCTACAAGCAAGGATACGTTCTCACCTCCTCACTCTCTCCCATAAAAACAGTTGAGAACTGCTCCTTGGCAGCAGTTTCCACACCAGCATCCTGCAGGGGTTCCAGTCCTAAAACCTGACTTAAAGCATTCCCAGAAAGATGTAATTTGGGCAGAGGCAGCGCTGGGAAACATGACCACACTGAAAATATTCCTCTGTTCCCATTCTCTGCACTACCTGGAGCTGTAATGAGAAGTTTCAGTCTTCCTGGTCTTATCCTTCCACCAGCTATAACCTCTGCACCTCCCATATTCTGCTCCCAGAAGCAACTTTCTGTCCTACAGTGTGAGCAATACTGTCTTATGTGGGCTTCCTTATCCAAATATGACCATCAACATAATCCTCAAAAATTCTCTGCCACTTATTTTCATGATTCAAAGTCATGCAAAACCAAGAGGCCACATAATCTGATGCCAATGAACTAAAACTCCAAGCTGCATCCTCTTTTTTTCTTTTTTTTTTTTTCTTTACTGAATCAGTAGCAGCAGGCATGTTCTGTTAAAAAGTTCGGTGGCAGGGTCTCACACGCCTTCCCTATCAACAAGCTGCATTTCAAACTGCTTGCTTTAAAGTCAAGAAAGAAAGAAAGAATCAGAAAGAACTTCAAACTGTTTTCCAGGTTGCTGGCACGGTCACTGAAAACATTTTGTCCTGTAAATCAGCAAGGCTGCAGAAGAAAACCCTGGTATGAGTTCTGTGAGGACAACAGGAATAGGCCTGAGTCACTAAATGAGCAGCTACCAAATCCAGACAATATCTTCTTGTCAATGTGTATGATTGCAATTGTAATCATGTTCTAAATATGAACACATCAAAAGGACCGTGACCTTTCTACTATGAAATTACTTTGAAATATTTTAGGGCATTTTGGTTTTAAAGCTAACTCACGTTCTGCCTCAAAAGGCTGCTTGTAAGTGAAAAAAAAAACCCAAAAAACAAACCCTAGGCTTGTTTAGAACAGGATGAAAACAGAAAAGTTTCCTGCCTTGAAAACTAGATAGATCTGAGTGTTTGGGATACCTCCCCTTTGCTAAACTTAGCCCTTCTGTGACCCTCAGGGAGGAATGCAAGACCTGTCTACGTTATCAAGTTTATAAGAATTACACTTCAGCATAAACAACAGATCATTTCTGAACTTCACTCTAAAAGTCAAATTCCTGACCATTTCTCAATGCCACTCTTCTATGTTCCTCTCTCTCAGTCCCCCCTTTTTTCTTCATGTTTGGTGAATGTGAGACTATTAGATTCCTGACCACAAAAGAAATTACTTCTCCCGCTCACTAAAAGCTTGCCACTCAAACCGCTGACAAATCCTCCCACATTTTTCCACCTTTAAGTCTGAGTACATCAGTACACTTTGCTGAATATTTCCCATATTGCTCATTAAAATAATTGGGGTTTGTGCATGTCTGGCAGGAGGGAAATAAAACTCACCAAGAAATACTTTATTTCTCAAATATATTATTTAAAATATAGTTTGTTTGTTCTACTTGTTTCAGCATTTAAATTAGATTTAAGGATCAGAATGATACAGATTTACAATTTAAAGAACCATATTGATGCTCCTATAGGACTAGTGGCAACAGAAACTAGCATTAAGACTATTATTTGCTGAGGGTTTCTTTTTTTGGGCTACAGCTTTTCAAGTTCAGACTCATCAGCTGAAGTGAGGGAAAAATCTCTTTAGCTATTTTTGTTACAGGAAAATACTACTTCACCACTGGCTCGGGAGGGGGGAAGGGGGACGATGAACCAGAACCTCCTGATTTGTCCCATAGATCATCCTTCAAGACAAAGAGTATCTTTGCTAATTATAGAAAAAAAATTTAAACTAGGAGCAGTTGAAAAACTGTTTCTCAGCATGCTCAGCAGGCATTAGCTGCGATTTCAGCGGCTTAGCAAGTCCCACCCCTGTGTGAGCTCAGCAGGGAGGCCTGGAGCACTGCACATTCTCCCTGCTCAGCAGGGACAGGGGCTGCAGCTCGGCTGATTTGCTACAGGAATACTGGAAAATTGCCACCAATTCCTGTGGAAAAAAAACCAACCCTAACCAAGATCCCCCAAGCAACTTCAATAAGGAATTAAAAGGAAAAAGTGTGAAAAAAAATCTCAGCTCCCACAGTTTCAAAATGCTGAACTCTTGCTGCCTTATGGTCTGGGGCTTTTTCCATGATCACAACAAGCAAAAGGTTTAGGTTAAGCCAGGTTTATACAAACCCGTCTCTAACAATGCAAGTACAAACTCACTGTGCTAACTCTTGCCACAAGTTGGTCATGGGAGCCAAAGACTGGCTGTAGAATCTGTAACAGCTGTAATACCCATAGCTATTTTTCTTTTAATTTGGAAGAGGAAAAAAAACTAAACAGACAAGTAAAACACAACACAATTTTTATTTTAAAATCAAATAGCAGCTGAAGTTTCATAGGGGCAACTGAGACTTAACAGCTTACACACTATACACTTAAGCATGTCTTACATTTCAACTCAAGCACTGCTACTACATCTTGTACACATGAAGAACAGTTTGCTATTGCAATCTTTCTCATACACTGCACACAACACAGCATTTCATTGGCAAAATTTCAGAGTTACACACACAAGCAGCACCAGAGTAAAAACACAAATGTGCTTTTGTAATACAGCAATAATGTCATGAGAACAATGATTTTTGAATTTTCAAACCTCTGAACAGTCATTATGTTTGTTTTAATATTGCCAGAAGAGATAGAAACATTTTTATCTCATCACATCATTCAACACAAGTTTGTAAAAGTCTGATCATCCAAAATGGGAGAAAGCATAGACTGGACAGATTAACAAATTACATGTCTGGGACATCACACATTTAGTTCTCCCTTGCACACTCTGCACCTGGAACTTTGAATTAAAAATGTTGGTTTTTTTTTTCCTTCAAGGAACATTTGGAAAATTTAAATCCATGATTGCTTGTTGGGTTTTCTCCCTCCAGAAAAAAGAGCATAACTTTTGCATATTCTGAGATTCCAGTTCAATGCCATCCCTTTCCTGTGTTTTTTCAACTTTGACCTGTTAGTTTTAAAATAAAATCTTGCAGTAACTGAGGCTCTTTTTAAAAAGTGATTCAAATATACATGGGATTTCATCACCCCACCTTGCAGTAGGGAAATATCAGACAACATTAGCTAAGGAATATTACTTTCAGGTCACTTGGGATTTGACAGTAAAATGAAGAGCCAGGGCCTTGTCAAAGCGGTGCCAGTTATCCAACAGAATGTGAGGCAATGGACCAATTCCCATTATAACCTACAGAGAGACAGTAAACAACCTACAGAGAGACTGTAAACAAAGACTAAAGGGCCATGAAGATCACTTTTTGTATTTCATTAAAACAAGGAGCAGTTTTCATACTCACAAAATTCAGAGTTCAGTACTGGTGTCATGTCACTCCAGGTTAGGCAGCAGATGACACCTCCAGCCCCAAAGACTGACGTGTTTTAGGGGGTTAAAAGTTGCTCCCCCCACCTTGTGAGGCAATTTGTGTGCTACAGATCCTCAAATATAAAAGCTACTCAGAGTTTGGCATCTACCACATGATTGCTGCCAGTCAAGCGGATTTAGGGGCATATTTTAATCTCTCACATTATTCTGGTTCTGGAATTTTTTGCTTCAAGCTCACAGTAATTCTGAGTTGGGTCACTCAGGCCAGGGCAAGGGGCTCCCCATGATAGGTGTTAGTTTACAAAGATGGCAGTGTTTTCTAATGCTAATGTATTCCCATGCTGCATACCTCAACTAACAGTTTCATCTCTAACAAACGAACTGGAATATGCTGATAGCTCTAACTCGACAGCACAGTATCATACAGACAGGGGCCAGTGCCAAATGGTTAGTTAAGCAGATAAGAAAGGCACTCATTCTTCCTTTAAAAAAAAAAAAAAAGGAAGCTATTGCAGTCAGGCAGACAGAGTGTGGATGGGAGCTGGCAGATTCCACAATACAGAGTCACGTCAAAAATGGCCTCCTGCAAACTGTTCCTTCAAGCATTTGAGTCAACCGAAAGGGAGGAATCTTTCCCATTATCCACAGGAGTTTTACCTCCCTATTCCACAGCAGAGCAACATTTCCTATACGTTTTGACCTAAAAGCATGTAAGAAGCTCAGAGAATAAACTGTACTCTGCAGCAGAGGAAAACTCTTCTCCCCACTTTCTGTTTGCAGTCCTAAAGTTGAGTTGGGACTTTATTTTGACAGTTCCCTGGTCTGTGAATGGAAAATCCCTCCTCAGCACTAGCAGGCTGGTGTCTGCTGCACACACCCACTGCACACAGCAGAAATTCCAGTCAATAAGGCAAGTGGGGCCCAGGCGCTGGGAGGGGAGGAAGGAGACATACAAACAATAAGAAAAGCATCTGGCTCTGTTACTGGCTGGAAAGGAGACTGGAGTTCAAAAAAGACACAACTGCAGCCTTCACTTCACAGGAAGATCATATCAATTCTTGCTGCCCTACTTTTCACACAGACCAAAATATGTGGAAAGGGTAACCTGGGGCTTCCAACCCACACTTGAATGCAATTCCATTAACTCAATAACAGCGATGAAACCCACCTTGGACATTTTTGTCCCACAGGACCACAATATATCCCTGCTCCTGCTTTAGGCCTGTGGAAACAGCCCAAAAAGTAAAGTCCTTTGCTGAACATGAGTGAGCCATCCCTCTACCACCACACTAATGGAGGCTGCTCTGCTGTCCTTCCCTGGAGATAGCAGCCAAGTCTAGTGAAGCTTTTCTCATAGCAACCAGAGCTCCAGAGCCAACAGCAGCTGCTGTCACTGCCTTCAACGCTTACCCACAGGATCCAGAGCACAGCAACACCCTCCTCCCTGCACCTCTACAGCAAAAAAAAACCCTGAATGCCGGCAACAAGATGACTTCCTGGGTCAACCACAAGAAGAAGAAAAAAAGAAATCCTAGTATTTCCTATATACAAGCGAAAAGAGGAATCTCTGATTATTGAAAAAAAATAAGAAATTCCTTTTTTGGATTTAGATTCCGGCAGCAACACCCAGCCAGGGTGGGGGCAACTGCCTGAAATCCATAATGTACCAGCACACCATCAGACACCAACATCAAGTTCTTCCCTCACCCAAAGAGAGAGATTCGCCCCGCCGTACCCCCAACGCTCTCATTACATCATGGCCCGAGCCCGCAGCAGCCCCAGGAGCCCTGCAGCACTCCGTGACCTCTCCAGCCCCGCAGAACACGCTCTGCCCCCCCAGCAGTGCAGCCAGGATCTCAGCTGGTGTCAGAGGAACACGAGGACACGGCCGGGAACGGGCTGCGAACCCCCCCTCGCTGCTACACCCATTTCCCCCGCTTGCACAGGGCCACACGCGGCCTCGCCTCTCTCCCTCC
>NW_005054317.1:6716640-6721327 GCF_000277835.1 Geospiza fortis
CCAGGCGTGCCGCAGGCTCTGCGCGGCGCTGGCGCGGCGCTCGGGCGCGTAGTGCAGCGCGGGCAGCAGGAAGGCGGAGAAGGCGGCCGCGTCCTGCGGTGTCCAGCCGTGCCGGTCCGCCAGGATGCCGGGGAGGCTCCGGGGAAAGAGCCGGGAGAGCCGCAGGAGCGCGCCTGGCAGAAACAGCATGGGCGCAGCGCCTCAGTCACACCTGCACGGCTGAGGCTGCCGCACCTCGCCTCAGAATTAACCCAAAGCATCCCGAAAGATCTTTGCCTTCTTCTTGGAATTATCTCTGTAAGCTCCACCTACGCTGCCCCTTGCAGGTTTGGCTCTCGGGTGCTTCTCAGGAACCACCTTTTCAAGCTAGTGTTTCAGACTCCCTGTTCCTGAGTGCTTTTCTTAGGTGAGAACGTGCCAAGAGTGCACAAAGTGTTCCCAAAATAACCATGCCAGAGCCATTGCTGCCTGTACCCTGTGCCTGCCCACAGGCACCCGGATGCATCATGCTATTTCAGTGTCAGAGCCTGCAAGACTCTTGTTGAATTTGTTACGTGGAGGCAGCTCTGTGGGGCCCAGCAGAGTGTATGACTGGGCGAGAAGCAACCCTCGTCCTGGGGAGTGCACGGTGTAAATACAGTGAGTCAAGTTAGGCATGTGTGGTCAGGCCTGGTTGGTTCACAGGGAGAGTGAATGTAGAACTAGTTTTGACTCATTTCTTTCGAGCACCATAGAAGACATAAATGTGAGCAAAGGATGTGGATGTGCAGGGAGATGCTTGTTAAATTCCAGCCTGGGACCAGTTCTAAGCACTGAATGAACTGTGGGTAGGCTGGTAAGCATGATAGCAGAGAAGGATGATAGGCCACATTGCAGAAGGGTGGAGTCATATGATGCCTTGTGGTCAAAGGGTTTCAAGACTCATGAGTCAAAGGGAAAGGAACTGGGAAGAATAAAACAGAAGAGATGTTGCAGTTGGGTCAGAAGACTAAATATAGCAGCCACATTGGAAAGATATGAGTGTCCTGTTCCTGGTCATCATCGTTCTCTGTCAGTGAATGGGTGAAGTGCAGCCTGTTACACACTCTTCAGCCTTCTTGGCATGGAGCTGTTTCCTGTCTGTATTTCCATTTTCTCCAGATCCAAAGGAGAAAGAATGGAAATGCTTTCCATTGCTATGACCATTTTCAGAATTTTGCATTCATCCCTGGAATGCTCATGGATTGCAAAGAGGGCAGGGCAGGGAGTGTTACTGCTCTTTATGAAATTTCCATTTATGTTCCATCCCTGCTTGTAGCCTGCATTGTGTGAGTAACTTTTGGAGGAGTTCAGCATGAGCTGAGTAGGAGTGTGTCAGAGATCTGCAGTGATTTTTAAAATAAACTTCCTTATGCCAGTTCTTACCTGGCCTGCTGAAAAATTTTGTTGACTTGTTCCATGAGAAAACAATTTGAGGAGGAATTCTTCCCAAGAGTTCAATAATACGAGCAACATGATCTAGTTGGAGGGAGAGAAGACATATTTAGATACAGACTGTGACACTTCTGTCAGTGAAATGAATAAAACTCAGCAGTCCTACCATCATCTCTGGAGAAGTATTTCCCAGGTTGAGGATCAAATAGACACTCTCCAGTTGCCATTTCAAAAGCCTAGAAATGGAGTAGCACTGTTAATTCACTAATTGTATTGGAGTTTTTCTTGCCACTAACTGATATTGCCCTCTTTATCACACAAAACTGATCCTAAAATGTGGAAATACACTGGCTTGATCTGTACCACAGTGAGACAACACCTTTAGCTCCATCAGGATGAAAAGCAGCATGTGCCAGATGCAGGCAAGCCTCTGAGCTAATCTTCATGGAGTGTGAATTGCCTTAGAGCTTAAACTAAATTAGGAGTGGGTTGTACCAGCAGCAGACTTTTGCCCTAAAATGAATGAGTGCCAACAGCCCCTTCTGCCTTCTCAGAAAGGAAGATTTCTTTACATGGATAGGTGGATGCCAAGGACATGCTGCCCTGGCCAGGTCAGGTCTGTCCCCTCCCCTGCAGGCAGTGTTGTCCCCAGTCCTACCAGGCAGGCTGTACTCCAGATATCTGCAGGGGTGCCGTAGTCTAATCCAAGGAGCACTTCCAGGGCCCGGTACGGCTGGGTCTGTATCTCCTTGGAAAAAGGCTTGTACTAAAACAGAAACAACTCCTTAAACCAGCAACACTGGTGGTCACAAGCTTCTTGTGCAGTGACAGGACATTGGGGACACAAATGAATGTGTGTTCTCAGCTCAGGGCACAGCCAGCACATTCCTGGCCCCACTGAGACCAGTGGGAATCTACCTCCCACCATTTCACACTGAACATGGTTATACATTTCTAATTGTAGGGACTAACTGCAAGCTGGAGAAACATCCAAAACTGACAGTGGCTCTCAGGAAGACTGTGCACAGCTTGAGCTGAGTGGCAAACACAACACCCCCCAATATCAGCATCTCTGAAGTAGCTGTTCAGCTGTAAAGGGACAGACAGACACACAGTGTGGGATGGAAAGAAGCACACAGCATCCCACATTGTCATGGGATTGAGACTTGGAGCAGACTCACTGTCCAGCATGCGCTTCCTAGATCTGCAATTTTCACCTCTATGCTCATTAAATCAGATTCTTCCAACTGATTGCCAAGATCACCTCCTAGATGGAAAGGACAAAGAGAAATCAGGTCTTTCTGAACCAGCAGGTGCACACCACTTACCACAGGAGAGGTATGTCTGCCTTCCCTTAAAGTTTCTCGTCCTAAAAGCTCCTAAATACTTTTTATCATAAATCAAATGGCACCCCTCTTTTTTGAAGGAACACAAAAAAAGACCTGGTATCCAGTAAAAACATAAGAGAATGTTTGGGAGAACAGTAGCTTGGAGTGGAACAGTGTGACCATATGCTCCTGTCCTGCTGCAGGGTTCCTCTAGCACTAAGGTTAAATTACTGTGGGCCCAGAGGAGAGCACCAGTCAGAACCAAAACATCTGTAATTTCTCCTCAGCCTTCAGCAACCCTGGCTGTCACAGGCCTTGGATACAGCCTGCTTGGCAAGCAATGTGGAGGTTACGCTTCCATATGATTCCAGAAAAAGGTAATTCCTGGTTTAGTGTCTTACAGTGAGCTGTCAGCCTATGCTTAACGTTGTGCTTTTCTGCTTCAAGCAAAAGACTCGGTCACTAATTTAGCATTCCTGATTGCCCCAGAGTTTGAGAGACAAAACAACACTGTCATGGGAGAAATGCTCACAGGAGAACACAGTGCAAGGATAATATGAAAGGTCTCATTGCTGGGAGATGAGATAATCTCTCGTGAAATTCTCCGGCCCTACATCTTATTCAATATTCACACCATTCTGTGCACATAAATTATGTCTCAGGAGGCCTTGAAGATTAGCAGCACATACAAGTCTCCCACAAACCTCAGAAATGAGGGAAATAAAGAGCAGGAGTGTCATACAGCTTTCTGATCAAGCCTTTTTGTATGTAAACCTTTCAGCAGCTGAAAACATCAGACACGTGGAACTGTCCTGTACCTAAAGTCTTGAGAGTGAGCTCCGAGGTCCTGGTGGGGCTGTCAACAGATATCTGTGACCTGCAGTTGTCCTTCACACAAACCCACCTGCAGGACCACACTTCTGTAAGTGCCTTGAGCCCAGCCTGGTGTTTGTATTAAGCAGAGAAAGGAGAGGCCTTTCAGCAGCATAAACTGGCTATAATGTTTTATACTGGCTGTCATGTTTTGTACTGGCTGTTGTAGGAGATGTGAATCTTTCCTAAGGCATCTGTACCTGCTGCCTCTCATTTCTCTCCTGCCAATAAACACCTAAGTCTGGTTTTTGTTAAAAAAGCCCTGGAGTGCTCACCTGCTCCCTTTAGCCTCCCTTCTGTTCCCTGGTCGCAGTGGAGTGTAGCCATGAGAAGCCTTTGGAGCCTTTTGCTGCACCCACAGAGCAGGATGTTCTCCGGTTTGATGTCTGCGTGGATGATGCGGCAGCACTTGTGCAGGAAGTGCAGCCCTGCCAGCACCTGGCCAAGGAGGCAGCACTGTCACACCAGCCCTGGCAGGGTCCCCACTGCCTCTCCTGACCCAGCTGTCTCCCCCCAGAGCAGGTGGGCACAGCGGGAGTGCAGGTCAGGGACAGTCTGGGCACTGATGGTAACTCCTGGCAATAAAAGGTTTCCTGTTGGGGTGGCCTATGGGAGCAGGCACAAGGGTTTCATCACCCCACACAACAGCAGAGCCCCAGGAGCAAGTGGAGGCCTGGACAGCCCAGTGAGGAAAGGGCTGTTTGGGGTGACACACAGCAAAAGGCAGTGTGACAATCCACAGATACCAGCACAAACGGGCAAGCCCAGGGAGGAGGGAGGGGGCTATGAGGAGGCTATTATGATTACAAAGCTGAACTTTCTCCTGAAAAACATTCTTGTTTGGATGACTGTTTCGTCCTGAGACCTCTGTGCCTTGCCACTGATTATAACCAGCCCCCAACTTCCATTTGAATGACAGTGACATGTAAAGGAACTGGTGTCAATGACAGGCATGGGAGGGTGTCCCATCATACAAGGAAAGAAGAAGACACAGGATAACACAGACAGGAGGGGGAGAGACCATGAGTGCAGAGAGAGGATTGCAGGGCCCTGCAGGAGAGCCATGTAGGGAA
>NW_005054317.1:6721349-6785440 GCF_000277835.1 Geospiza fortis
AGCCTGGCCTGTCATGGGGGAGAGATAAACAACACCTACCAGAAATGAACACTCATTATCAGAAATCAGTAACAGAGAAAAGGCTATGGGGAGGTTTAGGTTTGTTTTTTAACACTCTGGTCAGTCATAAAGGACTGGTAAATATTCTCTGTATTATCAAATTCTATTCTGGGATGAACACCAGCCCCAGGGAAATATCAGCCTTAAATGGTAACTGTGAAATGTGGGGAAAGATTTAAATAACTAAACTGGAATGAATCAGAAGTAAATACTGCCCCGGTGCTGATCTGAAGGGGGAAAACAGAACTGAGATTTTACAATTGGAGCAGATAATCAAGCAAAAGCCTGATTATGAAATGGAGCACAGAGGTAATGCCACTACATTTTTGTGTAACTTACTCAGGTGTTAGTGGAGCTTCTTTAGACAAAGGAGAGGCTACTATAGAAAATAGGATGAAGGAGGAAGCAATTTTCTTTCTTAGTATCCCTAGAAGGGCACAGGAATCAGGGTAGCAAATCTTCATCTTGGCAAGTGTGCAGACTTCTGATGAATCTCAGCACAAGAGGCAACAAGTAATTTTAACTATTCTGAGGCCTCACTCAGGTTTCCCATTCCTTAAGCAGAGCCAGCCCTGAAGAAACTCATTTTTCACCATCTTTATATAGGCACAACATATCCTTACAGGGGATGAAGGAAAAGCTGGCTCTGCACGGGGAAACCTCAATGTGGAAAGAAAACCAGCTGACCAACTCAGCAATTTAGAAATTCATGTAAAGATGGGAGGGAGACCTTAAGCAGCCTTCAGTGGTACCATGTGGAAAGCTGCTGGAGCTGACAGTGTTACCCCCAGCTGGATGCCAAGGCAAATGCCAGCAGTCTGGCGTTACTGCCAGAGGGGACTTCTCTGGGCAGCAGGAGGGCAGAGATGGTTTGCCCACAAGAAATAGAACTATGGCAGGCTGTTTGTCCCCTGCAACTTCTCCAAGCAGCAGAGAACCCAATGATTACTGAGCTGATGGAACAGAAGTGCCAGCCCTGACTCCCTGGTGTACATCTGCAGGCTTTTGGCACTTTGTGGCCCTGACTCCTTCCCAAACCTGAGGAGGCTGCAGGCTTAGGCTGTAACACTCAAGTCCTTCCCCTTGGGAGGAAGAATGTGGCATGTTCTGCAGCCAACAGCCCCTTGGCACCCTTGCCTGATTGCAGCTGAGTTCTCACCTGCTGTAAAGACTTTTTCACAAAAGGCAAGGGCAGTCCCTGGGCTGTGTAGTTTCCCATCAGACATCGAATGGAAGGACCCAGCACCTCAAATACCAGGCAAGCATGTGGTAAAGAGTTAGGGATTCACTAACAGGGAAAGGTGTTACCACCACCTCTTTGCCTTTCACCAAAGCAACCAAATACCTCCTAATTCAGCCTTTCCCCTCCAGCCATGCCCATGTGCCCTGGTCCAGCTGCAGCCCTGCTCCATCTCCTCAAGGCAGCACAGCACTCAGGTTTACACCATCCTGTGGCTCTCCAAGGCAAGCCCAGGCTTTGCAGGCCCAGAAAAACACTCTCCACAGAAGGATATGGAAACCATTCTCTCCAATCATTCTGAAGTCGTCTAACAAACAGATGATGTTTTCTCCTGCCAGGTCCTTTTTCTTCATGCAGCTTACCTGAGGGGGAGGATTCCAAGAAAGCTGCAATCAGAGACATATATGTGCACAAAGACACTTTGCACCTGTTTTATCCTGCCTGACAGACTTTCTCTTCTGGCACTTTGTGACAAATCCCATGAAAACAACATCAGAAAAACCAGGAATGAGTTTCTGCATGTTTTGTCTTGCTCTTGACCAGGTGGGACCATCACATTCACAGTGTTAAAACAACTCACACCAATCCTGCTGATAGTATTTAGCACATTTCCTGCTGCTTATTCTCTCCAGGCAGACCCAGAAAGGTCTCCTGCTTGTGCTGGAAGGGGATTCCCCCAAGAAGACAGCTCCCTGCTCCCAGCATCAGTGGCTGTCCATTTCCTCTGCCTCATACCAGCCCTTTGGCAATTTCCCTCAAGGGGTTGCAGAGAGGCAGAGACATTGTGGCTGTCCTTGGCCACTCAAATGCTACTTGTCTTATCAGGGTAGAGAGCAGCTTCCACATCTGGAAGAACCCAGTGAAGGGGGCTTCTTTGTGCTGGAAAAGGGTTGGCTGTGGGCAAGTGATCTATAGGATATGGGGGGGGTAGTGGAGGAGGTGAACACATCTTTGTATTAGAGCCAGGGCTCTTCAAACCCAGCGTGTAGTAGGTCCAAGAACAAAGCAGAGATGGTTCTTCACACAGCACATGGGTGACTGGGGACAGTTCTTCTTACAGGGGCTGTGGTTACTGAATCTCACAGGGGCTTGCAAGGGTTCAAGGTGAATCCATTGAGAATTCCTGCCCACATAAACATCATCCTTGGCCCGAGAAATCTGCAGCTAGAAACTGCAACAGGCCAGGGGAGCATTCAGTGGGAGCAGCACCGTGTGCTCAGCTTGTCCTGACACCCACCTGAACATGTGCTGGTGGCCCAGGGTACTGTGCTGAGTGAACCTCCAGGCACAGGTGCTACAGCACCCCCAGCACCACACACCTGTGTCACAAGGAGCACGAGGGGCTTGGTCTCCCAGAACACTTATCCTGGTACAGCAATTCATGCTGTTTTTTCTCTCTTCATGGCCACAACTGCCAGAGTTTTGGTTTGGTTCATTTTGCAGAGGCCAGATCCACCTGCACCAGTGCCAGAAGGTTTGTTCTGCCACAACAGAAGTGAGCAGCCCTGGAAGCAGAGAGCAGATCATCTCTTCTGGCAGCTCTGCAGGCACTAAGCCCCATTGCTGGTGGGAACAAGCCTCGGGAAACAGCTGTGTGCTGCTGAATGGGCAGGCATGTCTCTCAGAATTAATAATAAATCAGGGGTAAGGCTCACTCTCTACACAGGGTTGTGCTGATGCATGGAAAAGCGGCCCTCTGATTACATTAAATTAGTGCCACTTGGTACTTCCTCTTGCATCACTGCATCTGGCTCATCTTTTAGATAGGGCCTACAGATTTACAGGTGTTAACTAAACCTTTCTCAAACCTGTTGGAGAAAGGCCACAGAGTAATTTAAAACGCAGAATTTAATAGCTTTTACTCATCTGAAGCTGATGTAACTTTGTATTTGACCAAACTTGAAGAATTGTAACCACAAGCCTTCAAGAACTAGCAGTTCAAGCCAACTTCAAAGGCAACTTGCTACAACCCAGATACAGGCACCTAATTATCACCTCTATTAGCAGAGGCCAGAAGAAGCTTTTTGACTTCAGATGTTTATGATGTTTTGGTGCATCGTATCTTTTTCTATTGCAGATATTTCCTTTTACTTCAGTATCAGTGTTGTGATACAGCAATGTCCTCTGAGTGATGTTCCTCTGTGAATGATACAGGTACAGAAGACATGCTCCCATCTCCTGCTTAAGAGCATTACCACCTTCTTCTGTTGATTATCCATCTTATCATTCTGCAGATTCCTCCTTTTTGCTGGATTTCAGCCTCAGCTAAAAGAAATGGGCTGACAGGGCAAGTGGGACACATCCCAGTATGATGCAGGAAGGAGAAAATTCCTGTTTCAGAGGCCAGTGATTTCTATTAATTCCCCAGCTTTTGTGTTTTTTTTTTTTTTTTTTCCCTATTCCCCACCTAGCTCCTTGGACTGAGACCTGCAGGCAGAGGGGATGATGAGGCTGATACTCAAACCTGAACTCAGTGGCCACCCGCTGGAGCAAAGCACAGACCCACAGAATACACTTACACAGCGGAGGAAAGCAACCTCATCCTGGGCACTCTCAGCAAAGCCTTCCCTGCTTTTCAGAACCTTCACAGCTACCTGCTTCTTCCTCCTGGGAAATGAACCACAGCTGTCATCCAGTCAGTGGCCCTGACCAGCAGCACTTCCCTTCCTGCCAGTCAGCCAGCCCTGGGCCCCTCAGGGAAGGTGCTGCCCTTCTGCAGGCACCCTTGGCCTTGGTTTGCAGCATGCCAGGCCCATGGGCATCCCTCACTCTGGCATCTGGCAGCACAACTGCCCCAGGGACCAGCAAGGGACTGGAGAGAAAAAGAACATGGATACTGCAGGGTCTAAACAAGAAAAGAAAATGTAGAGCAAGGGCTGATCCCATCTCACTTACATTTTTTGATTTCTGGGAACCAGCTCTGCTCCTTGCACCCCACTGATCTTGTTGTCAGGTTTTCCCTGTGCTCAGGGATTCCTGGCATGTTCCCAGACTGTGCTCTGCTGTTTCTGCAAGAGGGGCCAGCCCCGCCCAGGACATCAGCCACTCCTTCCCACCTCTCTGGATGGCACTCAGCCCCAGCCCCGCCCAGGACATCAGCCACCCTTTCCCACCTCTCTGGATGGCACTCAGCCCCTCACCTCATGTCCTGGCACAGCCAGACAGTGGCAAAAGTGCCACATCCCAGCTTGTGCAGCACCTGGTATTGTGTGTTGAACACCTCTCCCTCCTGCATGGGATAGTGGCCTCCTGTGGAAAACCATCACCAAGAGATATTAATGACATCTCTAAATGCTCTTAGACTGAAGGAGCAGCTGAGGACAGCCTGACAGGTCCCAGTGGCCTCCTCTAGCCTGGGAAGAGCTTGGCATGATCTCATCTCTGGAGCCTCATGGCCAAGGACTGACCTGTGTGCTGGGCTGATGGCATCTCCTGCTGCACCTGCTCCTCCATGGCCCTGGAGCACGGCAGGTCCTGGCACAAGGGGATGGATGCACTGGGACACCAAGCTGTGGGACATGGCCAGTGTGAGCTTCAGCACTTTATTCCTTTCAAGAAAGCTGCAGGGTGGCCATACCTCCGCTGTGCCCTCACCCCTTTCCTTCCCATTCCCTTCAGCAGCTCTTGCAGTCAGGCTGTTACAAACACTTTTGGCACTTCAGGGAGACAGGGATTATTTTAAGAGTTCAGAAGAGGAAAGCTGGCAGGCTGGTCCCAGGCCAGGGCCAGGTGGGAGTCTCAGGTTTCCTAGTGTGTATTTTCAGGGGCTTAGCGGGGTCTGTGGGATCCCCTCCCACAGCCAGGGAAAGCACCCCCTCCCTACCCCCATCCTGGCTGAGGAGGGAATTTGGGCTTTGGCTGGCAGGAGAAGGCTCCTGCTCCAGAGGGGTGTGAAACAGGACTTGCATTCTAAACACTACAGGGCTGCTCCTCTGCCCTCTGTCCAGCCCTGGGGCTGGAGCACGGGTTTGTCACTGACCACCCTGTGACATCCCAGCAAGGCCACAGGACATCCTGGCAAGGGGCTGCTCCTGGGGTTTGTTACTATGACAGTCCAAAGCATAAACACCAAGACAACACAGACTGATCCAACTGCTGTCCCCCAGTGCTGCAGCACTGAGGTAGGACTGGATTCAGTACTGGTCACCTGAAATAGCAGCCCAGAGCCCTTGTTACTAATGAAATACAGATTTAAGCCACAGTAGCTGGGGCACTTGCAACCCGGCCTTTCATAATTTGGAAATGTCACTTGCTGTACAGCTGAAGCTTCAGGCTAACACACACTGTCAGAGCTCGAGACAGGTGAGAGTAATGCCCATGGAGCATTAGCACAGGTAGAAATATTGAACTTTAAATACTCCAAATCAGGTTGCTAAAGCTAAGAACTCATCTGAACCAGAAGATTTTCAGAAATAGTTATGGAGGGCTAGCAGTGCTGGTGGCAGGGAGTTGTTCTGGAGCTGTAACATCTTCCAGCTGCTGAGACAGAGCACCTGTTTTGACTCAATGTTTTGACTTTTCAAAACATTGAAGTTTCTTTCCATGTGCTGATGTTCCTCTCCCAGCACAGCAGCCAGAGGCACAGCCTGCCTTTGGGCACCCAGCAAGGGTTACTCTGTTTACTCATGCCTGCACAGAAGTCTGAAAGGAGCTCAAAATGCCTCCCCCTCCTCACATTTCTACACCTCTAACCCTTGCATTTATGCTGTTCAGAATGAGTCTGTCTATAAACCCCCTGGATGCTGCATGTCTGCATGGCCACTCTCTACAGTAAATGCTCCCTGACATCTCACCTATGAAACAGAACTGAAATCAAAATTTTCCTTATTTGTGCACAGACTGAGCTGATCAGAACCCTCACACACTCCTGCACCACCAGCATCTGCCTGAGTCTTCTTCACTCACATCATGAGGACAGCAGGGCCTGAGCTGAGAGCAAGCAAGCTTTAATCATGCAGCTTACCATTCACCTGCCAAAGGAGAACTCATGGGTGTGTGGAGATGGGAGTTCAACAGCTTCTTCCCTTGGTGGAGTGTTCTGGTGACAGGAGACTTCAGTCAGAAAATAGGACCCAGAGGCAGACCCAAAGTGTAAGACTCAGCCCTAGGGCAGATGGAGCCTTTGGGCAGTTCAGGCCCTGGTGGCCTTGCTGTTGCAGAGGCAAGCCAAGTCTGTCCTCAGGCATGCAAGATTTACCTCCATCCACCCTCTCTGGATGGAAGCACTGGCAAAAAAATGAAGAGTGTTGCTATGCAACTTGGTACAGGAAAGTGAAATGCACTTTTTCTAAGCTTTGTGATAAAGGACAATTGGTGCTTTTAATCCGTCATTTCTTGACACTTTCACATTAAATGCAACTTATTTTGCTTTTGTCATTCCAACTATTTTGTGCAGAACCCACTGAATTGCTGCAGGCCTGGACTAGCTCAGAGGACTTCAGCCCAAGAACTGCTCCTGCCTGGTTTGTGAGAGCCATGGGCAAGGAGAGATGCTTCACATCTGGCCTGGACTCCTCCACCCAACCTGCACAGAACAGTGTACAGACCTGCCCAACACCAGTCATGCCTTATGACACCTGGACCTTTGGAGTGGCAGAACTCACCAGAGCAATACACTTTCAGCTCCTGCACCACCACAGACCTACAAGCCCTGGCTAAGCACAGCATCCCTGCAAGTCACAGCATGCAGCACACAACCAGCCCCAGCAGGGCTCTGAGCCCCAGGGCCCAGCATAGACTCACCCTGCAGCAGCTCACGGGTAGGACACGCCATTCCCTTTGTCATCTGGCTCGCTCTGGAGCTCTCCAAAGTGAGATACCAGCTGGTCCTGCTCTGATTTTAGTCTGCACTGCCCCAGGAGGGATGGCCTTGAGCCCACCAAACTTCTGCATCGCTGGATGGACATGGTGAGGAGTAGGGCAGGGTATCAGATCACAACACCACTTCTGGGAACAACCTTGGCTTTGGGAGAGCAGGAGACCTCAGACAGCTGCGGTGGATTCACTTTACTGCTGGCCTCTCCCTGCCTCCCTGGCAGCAGGCCTGTCAGCCTGCAGATTCACAGTCTCCACAGCAACTATTTATAGCGGGAAATTCACAGCTCTACCGAGATGGAAACAGAGAAATCCTCCCCCTCTGCTCTGCCAGAAACCGTGGGGCTGCCTGACTCTGCCCCCTGCTCCCAGCAGTGTGTCACCAGGACATGCTCTGCGGCACCATCTTCTGCCTGGCAGAGCCATCCCTGCTCCCAGACCAGCCCGTGTGCCACACTGCCAGACCTGAGGAACCTCAGCCTCTCCAGCAGTGCCTGCAGAGTCAACACCATCACAGCATGGTGCTGGTGGCCACAGAGCCCCTGCTTCCCCTGTTCCTGTCTCTTGGAGAGCAAGCACAGCAGTATCCTCCCCACAGCCCTGGGGGGACACGAGCATCCCAGCACCACACAACACAGGGGAGGAAAAGGCCACACACAGTAAGAATCACATTTTTTTTCCCTCACTGCCACAAGCTGCAGCCTCACAGCGGCGCTGGGCACGGCCTGGCCTCCCCCTCACGGGGGCCCTGGGCTCGCACAGCTCGGGTTTCCTGGCTGAGGCTGTGGAGAGCAGGCCCCAGCCCTGCAGCAAAGGGTTAACCCTGCCTGCAGTAGCTCTGCTGCAGCTCCAGGCTGCCAAACCCAGGCCAGGGCCTCCCAGAGTGGTTCTCCCCCTGCCTGTGCCCCTCTGCTCTCACCTGCCTTCCCTGCACTAAAAATACAGAGGGAGGGGGCAGAGGCTGCGCCAGGCCGGGCGCTGAGGCCTGTGGGGCAGCAGGCAGGGGACAAGTGGCTTGTGACCCCTTAAAAGGCAACAAGGAAACACAGAGTACAGAGAGCAGGGACTAAAAGAGGGGGAGAAGCAGACTGTACAAAACTCTGCTAGTAAAGGAAGGGGAGGCAAGAAAAGAGGACAGATGGGCCAGGAGCCAGATTGCTGTCTGGGAAGAACTGTGAAATTCATTTAAGAATTAAGTTGTTTTGGTAAATCAGGAGCACCAGTTTCTGCCTCATGCTGGTGGACAACAGTGACCAACAGTGACAACAATGAAGGTTCAGCAACCCTTACCCACAGTGAGAGACCACAGCCAGGGCACCATGCGGCCCCAGGGCCAGCCCAAGACTGTGGAGGGAGGCTGCCAACTCCTGTGGGCAGGAATGGTATTTGAGCTCTGGAAACTGCAGAGGGATGCAGGTGGAAGGTGGCACAAGGTTATCTTGAAGAAACACAGCCTAGGGAGGAGGGAAAAGCCTCACTCCTTACACAGCTTCTGGGTCCTGGTGCTTCAGAGTACGGTTTCAACTTAGGAAGAAAAAGAGGCAAATACATTCTGTGTAATTGCATCATCATGCAATACCAGCATGACACAGAGGTTGTATATTAAAATTTATTGAATTATTGTGTAAGAATTCTCTTTATTAAAATCATTTTGACTCTAAACTGATTATTTACAGACAAAACCTCTTATATCACCAATAGATTCCTACATCTCAGAACAGTATCTACAAACAGTTATTACACTATGTAACAAAATTCAGATTTTTTTTTCAAGCTTTTTATATTAATTATTAATTCAAACTTGAGAAAGACAGTACCTTGGGTGCTCTGAGCAGAACCTAAGGTGTGGCAGGGCATAAATGCAGGTCAGGCCATACCATAACAGACAGACAGACACGAAGTCACAAGGCTGGGACAGAGCAGAGTCACCACGACACAGACCAGGAAAAAGACTACAAGAGCAAATGCCTTGGGTGTTCTGGAAACCAAAATAACCATCCCCACAAGAAAGGCACACATTAAAAAAAAAAAGGAGAAAAAAATAGAAATAAACAACAACAACAACAAAAAAGCATCTTGCTGCAACCAGGGCACGCCCTGAAAAAGATGGCATTTCACCAAGGCAGCAGCATCCAAGAGCCCTCTATTTTCATTTAAAAAAATCAGCCACCATTTCTACCAAAATAAAAAAGCTTTCAGGTACAGCCTAAATTTGCCACCAGACAGATGAAAGGAGGAGCTCTCATATCTACATCACGTGGGCACCAGCTGTGCTTCATCGAGCCAAAGGGAGAGACATTCAAATACACTAACAGAGGTTTATCTTAACACTGATCAGTTCTCAGCCTTTCACCCAGACCATGGCAAAAGCAAGTCCCTCCTTCTGACCACAGCACTAAATAAAGCTGTGTGCCTGCCACTGGGGAACCTCGAGGTCCTGGGAGTCCCACTGGAGCAGTGACATCCCTGTGTCCCACAGCAGACTGCGGTAGCAGGGCTCTCTCTGCTGGTGCCCACTGAACTTGCTACCTGTGAGCAAACAGGAACATCCAGACAGGATTCTCTGTCCTTGACAAGGAATGTCCGGTCGGTTGTGGAATCAGGCAGAGACTGGAAAGAACTTGGAAGGATCACGAGGAATAAATAAATAAGTTTTTCCCTGCAATAGGGGATTTCATAATAAAACCTGTTTTGTGCAAATTTAAATGCAACAGAACCCTGCCACAGAAACGGATTTTGCCACAGGAGAGGAGCACGGACGGAGATAAGAGGGGCCACGCCTAAACACCCAAGCTGATCCCAGTGAGGACCTTCAGTGTGTGTCCCCAGGGAGCAGGATGCTGGTATCTACAACGCTGAGGACAGATGGATGGGAGGAGGAGGGCACTACCAGCTGTCCACCTTCACTGCACCTGCACTGGGCAGTGTGTCCTGCCCAGCCATGCAAGGACAAGCTGAACATGTTAAGTCAGTCAAACACCTATGTTTAGCTCTATTTTTACATCTCGATCATCAGTCTAATAAAAGTAGACTTTCACAGATACACTTGGAGAAAGGAGATGATTTCCAATATCCAGGAACACAGAAGCAGGGAGAATGTGGATACCAGTGGGAGGTGGAATGAGAATTAAGCCTCAAGCCACTCTGTTTTGGGAAAGTGCAGAGATAATTCTGCAAAAATGGGGGCACACACTGACAGTCTGTAGACCCAGAAATCCAGCAGAGTGTCTGTGGCTTCTGGCAGACGCTGAGCAAGTTGGAGAGGCCACAAACCAGGCCTTGTTTCCTAGGGTAGAAAGTCCGTCCAACAACACACAAGGGGACAATGCTACCCCACCACTATACCTGCACCTGCCTCAAACCAAGGAATCTCCTCCTGCAGTCCCTAAAGGAATGGGCTTTACTAACCTGCATTGTATTGGCTTTTTCCCACCCAGCAGTCCTTTCCTCTACTCAGCTTTTTGGGGTGACCAATTCAATCAGATCTAGTCAAGACAAAGGTTTCAGAGATGCTAAGTTCCCATGAGTTTTGTGGAAATGGATGGTCAGGCAGGAGTGAGACCCTAACTGGTCCTCACCTGGGGAAAGAGGCAAACTCTGCAACCCCATTTCTGCCTGGCAGCAGCCAGACAGCCACCCTGCTGCTCTGTACAGCAGGATAGGAGCAGAAGGTTGCACAGGGATGCTCATATTCTGGGCACACCATGTACCTGGGAACACTGCTATACTGCTGAGAGAGGGTCACAGAAGAAGAACAGCGGCCAGCAATAGCCTGCTCCAAGAACAATTCTGCAACTGCACAGCACTCGCACAAAGCCACAGGGCTGATGGAGCAGGCCTGGAATTACTGCTATTTGCAATGTAAAGAGAGGTAGGGATGTGATCCTGCTCTGTTCTAGCTCTACTCCCTCCTGGCCCACACAATCACCACCTCAGAGTAGTGGCAGAGGAGTCAGACCTGTCTACCTGCCCCAGGCACACAGGACATCAGTGTGGAATTAGCAGCTGGGGGGGGCAGGGGTGGGTGAGCAGGAGAGAGAACAAGTAAATCACCCTTATAAATTAGCTCCTAGAAGGGCAGAGGACTGTTCACAAAGTGGAGGAACTAAGGAGGGAGCAGTGAGGAGCTGCCCAGTGACAGCTGCCAACTAACTGTGCTTGTGCCTGCTCCAGCCCTCTCCTCCATGCACAAATCACTCCTTTTTGCAGGACACCCGACCCTCCTTGGGAACATCATGGTTGTGCTTGACAGCTCCTTTGAGTTCACAGATCACCAAATAACCCTTCTATGTGCCACAAGAGGAGAGTTTGAGCAGTGGAGCTGAGAGTTAGGTGTAAGGCAAGCCTAAGAGAAGAGCACAAGGAGAGCCTGGGACTGAGCTGTGGGGAAAGGCAAGCTGCTGGTACGACAACGGAGACACCTACAAGTTATCCCTGCAGACAAAGCAGTGGAGAAAACTGCTCCAGTGCTGACAGACGTTTGTCAGTAGAAGTGCACAGAGATACTTCTCCAAGAAAAGCTTTGTCTCAAAGCCACAAAGTTAAACATTCTCCTTTAGCATTTAAATACATTAACTTTGAGGGTATTTACAAGTCCAGTTGAGAGCAGCAGAACAGCTGGACACTGGAGGAAGGGGGAGTGGCACAAGGCATTTGTTGTGCTTTTCCAAAGAGCAGGGCAACCTCTGACCACAAGGAACCAGGAAGACAGATCCGAGCTGAGTCAGTGGAGACCGAAGTGAGCCAGGTAGTGACTCTCACACACTGAATTTGTCCTGAGGGAAAGGGTGAGGGGTGCTGTTCATTTACAGTGGGCCCTATGGCAAACACCCATGCTGGTGAGCACATTGCAGCCAAGCAGATGCCACACATGAGCTGTCAGAGACCAGAGCACTGGGGAACAAGAGACCTTCACCATTGGACATTCTCCTTTCCACATCCAACATCTGGGACCAGCAGGGACATTGCTGCAAGGAGTTTCTCAGGAGTGCCTGCCAGCTGGAAACAGAGGTTAGCACAGCAATCAACCCAAGAAAAGCTTCCTGATCCCCAAGGAAGTGAGTGGTTGCAGCAGGGAGTGTTCCAGCACTGGAAAGGGCATCCATGCAAGGCTGCGGACTCCACAGACAGTGCTCGGTGTTGTCACCTGGCTCTTCAATAACATGGTTTGCAAACTTGGCACATTCACATCTGTAGGAAGGACCTGCGTGGTCCCTCAGCAGTCTGCCAGGGAAAAACCAGAGTTTGTCCTTTTTTTTTTGTTTCATTTTGCTTTAAAAAAAAAAAAAAAAACCTGTAAAAAAATATTCTCTGAGATGCAAGGACGCTTGTACTTTGTACTGCCTTGGCCATCCCCTTGCTCACGTCACCCGCAGGTTCCTCGGAGAGTCTGGTTCCAATGGCAGCAGGACACCCTGTTTATCAACTGGGATGAGCACTGTCCCCATTCAGCCAGGGGAGAGCAGTCTGTCTGTGCCTGTCACAAATCTGTGACTTTATTCTCCACAGCTGCTGCAATCTGTTGCAGTCTATATCCAAGCTGCATCTTCTGTGCCGTTGGGTCTTCTTCCAAGGCAGTAATGATCTGCAACCAGACAGAGCTCACTGGCAGCCTTTCTCCAGCACACAACACCCAACCAGCTGAACACCATGCATTATGGAGAACCTCAAGCTGAAATTCAGCATGCTCTAGTCTAGAGTGGGTATGCAGTAATTAATCTCAAATTAACCGCAGAAGAAGGATTCTAGATTCATTGTACTAACTTACAGACTTCACATGGCAAAAAAAAATGCTAAACTTCTCACCTGAAAATTATGTCTTTAGTAAATTAATCTGAACTAACTGCATTTCTTCTTTAAGTAGAATATTTGGATATTGGAGTAAAAATAAGGAAGCACATATGAAATCCCAAGAAGCTCCAAGTTAGAGATAATTCCTCCCTTGCTCTTTAATAAGAATAAAACAAACTCATGACATGAGTTCTGCATGCCAATGAAACAATACAGTGTTGGAATAGTCTGGCTGCTCTTAATTGTAAATTTTTGTAGCTTTTTTGTTTGGGTGGTAGAAGAAGAAAGGTATATTCATACCTGCTGGAAATACACACTCACCTGGTCATAGTATTTATTGATGTATTTGTACAATTCATGGAGAGCCACCAGGGAATTGAGGTCACCTGAGTAATTCTGTTTATAAGAGAAGAAATCAGACAAAACTGTGAGACACCTAACAATTGTCCTGTCAAATTCTGTGTCCTCACAACTCATTAAGAAAGCAACAGGAAATAGAATTCACCAACAGTTGCTAGCAAAGGAAAAAAATCACATGTATTTCTTGCTCTGAATCCTTGACTACCCCCTCTTCTCTCCAGTGCTTTCTCGGCAGACCCTCACCCTCCCTGTGGTGCAGGGCAGCCACTAGGCACAGTCAGTGTGTCTGAGCAGAACTGCACACTCAGCTGGAATATCTCATCTTTGCGTGAATAACTCTCTCCTGGATGCACTGGTGAGGGGCCAGGTGACTTCTGAAATACTTTTATTTACCCGTGACAGCTCAGCCAGGGCAGAGTTCATCTCCTGGTCACTGGCAGAGATGGTCTGACGAATGTCTGCGTAGTACCTAGACAGGGGCACACAGGAATTAGTGCATGGTCCCCTCTCCTCACTGCTGAAACTACAGCTCCTCACATCCATCACTTACCTTTCCACCATCTGCTTGTAGCGAGGAATGTCCCGGGCATAAAGCAGCTTATTGATTGGAGAGTCCTTGAACATCCAAAACCAGAATTGGTTATGAAAGGCTCCTTTATTGTGCTGTGGACTAACCTCAGCAGGTAACACACTTCTATTTTCTGTCACTTGTTCAGGACCACGAATTTTTTGTCCTCTGCATGGAGAGGCACTTCAAATAACAGGCTCTCTTCTAGTAATGCAATCTGAGGTACCCTGCGATGTGCTGATGAAGGCACTCTGGGATCCCTAGTCCAGCCTTCCCCCTGGAGCTGGGTGATCACCAGTATGAGATCACACTGCCTATGGCTTTGCACAGCTGATGCCTGATGTGCTCCAGAGATCCACTCATCCCATCTCTGATGACCTGTGCAGGACTGTTCCACCCTCAGCACAAGGTGAGTAGTGATGGTGGAAAGCCTTTCTAATGGCCAATCAATGTCCCAAGTTGATTCCTGTGACTCCCACTGTCTGCCACAGCCAACTGAATTCAGCTCTGTCCCCCAAATAACTGCAAGCTGTAAATAAAGAGCATTCCTCAACAATTTCTTGTTGCTAAACAAAATCTGATCCTCCCTCCTCTCTTCCCAGGAGTCCCCATTGCTCTCCAGCTGCACATGGGACCCAGGGGAGCCTGGCCTGCTGTCCCCATGGTGCTTTGTAAACATTATTGCCTTCCTAAGGCAGCACTCAACTCTCTGTGCCAACCATGGTCCTTTCTCCCTCCGTACTCACCCGCCCTAACTTATGGTCAGCTATTGTACAGGAGTCCATGAAGGTCTGTGCAATGACCAGCAGCACAGCGTCCACATTATCCGACGTCTGAACATCAAAAACAAACTGGGGGTTCTTGATGATGTTGATCCAGAACCGCAGGGGGAGGCTGTAGAGAGGACAGAAGTGCAAAAGGGCATCAGCAGAGGTGGCAGCTGCAGTGCTGAAAGATACTCTACATGTTATTGTATCTCTCTGCTCTGCCCTCCCAGCAAAACCAGCTCTTCACCCTATGGTCTGCTGCCCTGCACTTGAATTTCGCTCCTCCTCAGTAGGCAGAGGTGGCTGTCACTTCACAAGCTCTAAGCAAGTCAGTAGTGCCTCCTCCAGGGCCCTCAGGAACACCCTACCTGTTTGTCTTCCAGATATGGATGGTCTCAGGGTCTGCAATGCCATAGTGCATGGCCTGCTCATCTAACAGGTCAAAGAAGTACTTGACTGCCAGAGGAACAGGGCGGTTGGTACTGAGGATCACCTGGAACAAGTCATCCACAAACTTCTGCAGAGTGCCCTGTGGAAAATCAAGCAGGACTGGGTCAGCACAGGCAGAGGAGAGTAGAGAGCCTAGGCCTCAAAGATGAGAGGTCACCCTCTTCTTCTCAGTGACAGCCCCTCACCCATCCACCCCTACTGAAGGGAGCAGCAACAAAGGAGAAAGGAGGCCCCTGTGGTGTGTGGGACAAAGGTCAGGGAGAACCTGGTGAACAAAGCAAAACGTAGAGGAGACTCAAATGTTCTCAAAGCCACTGAAGGGCATTGCTTCATCTTCACACACACCCCTGCAATCTGCTGGGGGATATGAAGGAAGGCAAGATCCCAAGCACAACACAATCTGTGCTTCTTCTCACCTTCATTGAGAGCAGACGTGTCAGATAGATCTCTGGGATTGCCTTGGCCCGCTCCCGATCTCTTAAGCTCCCACGCCGATGCTTGGGAAGCTCTGGCTCTTCTGTTGGTTTTACCAGGTGCCAAAGTTTGATCCCACCTTCATCTGCATCTTCCAGCATTGGTGTTTCTAAACCAAGCAATTGTTTACAGATGAGTGTTGGCTCTCCCACAGTAGACTTTGGCCAGGTAAGGCCCAAGAAAGCAAGATTTCCCAGTATAACAGAAACACAGATGGGAAGGAATCTCTGGAGGCCTCTATCCAGCCTTCTGCAGAGTACAACCTTTGCCAGCTATACAGCAGATTGCCTTTGTTCACCCAAAACCTTCAAGGTCTTGGAAACTTCCCCACACAGAGATCCCCCACCACCCCAGTGGTCTGTTGCAGGGTTGAACCACCCTTTTGCTGAAGAAGTTTTGTTCCATATTCAGTGTCAATCTCTTAAGCTGCAGCCTGTGGGTACTATCCCTCATGCCACAGGAGTATCCATGGAGTTGTCTACTCTGCCAGGCAGTAAGGAAACTGCCTGATATCCCATCATCTCTCTCAGGCCATGCTCAGCACCTGAAGGAACAAAGATTTCTGCAAGTTGCAGACTGTGGTCAGCCCTAGAGAGTCAGACAACTGTGCTCGTTCTGCATTTTCACACCCAGCCCAGCCTTCCTTTGCTCTCACACTCTTACTTTTCTCTGACCTCACCTGACCAAACTTTCACATTTCCTGACAATCCTATTAGGATCCAAGGCATGTGTCAGCCTTCTATATCAGCATAAAGCTGGGGCTACAGCAAGAGACTTGTCCCACAAACTGGCAAGTGCTCTGAAGTAATTTTATGAGAACAAGACATCAAACTCACTTTCTCCTGGGATGTAATCCTGATTTTCCCTGTGGATATGCTTGGTCAGGCGTGGGACGAGTGCTACTGTTGCTCCATCAGGCACCTGCACACAAGGAAAACAACAATATTCAAAGCAAATGGCAGGTTTCTCATCAGCATAATAGGCAAGTGCTTGTAGAGCGTAACAGGCTGTACCATCACTAGAAACAGGGACAGAAATAGGGATTTGGAGGCACCATAACTGTCTTTCCTGAGGGTGAGAAAATCTTGTCTGTACCAATTAAAGAACAAATGTTCAAAGTACAACGAAGATAATACGCAGGGATTGAGGTCATTCAGATCTAGAACATGTTGCAGCAAGGTACTAACATACTGCAAGATACAACACACTGGTGCAAGGTAATTAAAAAAATCCCTCTTTCCACTGTTAGAAGGTACTTGGCAACTCAGTGTGTCATCACCTCCTGACTGATCTGGCCTGGAACAGGAACAGATCCAGCACATCACCTTCACTGCAGTATGAACTTGTGCCTATCCTTCCAAGCCCTACACATGCCCACATCTCAGGTATGGGATAAGGATAGGGTTGTGTTTGAGGAAGTCAGGCTGCAGCCACAGCACTGACTTAATTTGAATATGCTCTGCAAGAAAGGTCCAACCTTCTGACAGTGGTCAACCCGGAGCCAGAGCTACAAACAGAGCCTGACAGTGTGTAGAAGGATGAGAGGAGAGATAAGGCAATGGCAGACTGAGTTCTGACCTTGTAATGCTGAAGAGTGTTCAGACGTTTCCAAGTTCCTTGCACAACAGATGTCACATCCTCATCGGACAGTATCAGATGACCTGCCAGCCCCGATCTCCACTCTACAGCCATTGAAACACAAAAAAGGAAAGGATTAACTGCTCACTCGAGCCGTCATCTGCGTCAACCTGGCTGACCTCATTAAACACCCTCTGGTCCTCTCAGCTTTTACCTGTGCTATTTCACAGACAACTTAACCTGAGCAAGTGCCTGTCATGATGCTGAGTCCCGCAGTCACAGGACAGACCCCTCTGAGCAAGCAACAGGTGGCCTCATGGCCTCCCATGTTCCACCTGTCATATTCCTACAAATTCTGTCAGATTGTGACTCTTCAAGGAGGTGGTTCAAACCACAAACATGCACCCATAGATGTTATCAGCTACTATTTCCTTGGTACCTTCTCATCTCTAAATATCACTATTATTCATCAACAGAATTAAGAAGATGGAAAACTGAGTGTTTTCTCTCCCAATTTAAGTTCTACCATTCATTAGCTACCATGGGCAAAATCCTCCCTGACATATAAAGAGGCTGTCAAGAAGTGCCAGTCTATGCCCACAGCATCTTTGCACTGCACTCAAATCCTTCTCCCCTCCGACACTTTTTCCATATCCTTTTGACCAAGCCATTGCTGCGGTCTGAGTCTGGCAAAGAACACCATGAAGTGAGAGAGGGTGACCCCAACTGCTTCTTTCCCACCCCTGCCTCTTTCTGTTACAGCCTCCTCCCTGTTGTGCCCAGCCAGGGTGGTCAGTGATTCTGCACACTCAGCACAGAATGACAGATGTCATACATGCCAGGGTGCTGTGCACAGACACTGAACCACCATTCCTTCACTTCCTCACTGAGTTTTGTCATCAAAGAGCTCCGCTCACCGAGGTCCAGGGTGTCTGGGTCTGGCCGGTGACAGTATGGCGTCCCTTTATAGATCTGATCTAGGATTTTCTCCTTCACCTGGGTTATGGTGTCACAGTCCAGCACTTTCGCAGAAATCCCTTGAGAGTCTTCTGCCCCTCCTGCACCAACTCCTGCTTGTGTCAAAGCATTTAAGGTCTGGGGAAGAAAAGGTCACAGCTACTCAGCTGATAAGATTACATCTGACACATTTACACCTTTGATGGCTGGCATTCAGGCAAGTTAACAGCTAGTCCTTTCACTGGGAGATTCAGAAAAGAAAACATCACAGATGTTAAACACCTCAGTCTTGTGTTCTTAGCCTTGTGTCAAGAGCTGGAAGCCGGTTCAAGAGCATTGGGCAGGAGCTTCAATGTGCCATCAGCAACATCACCCCTTTATTTCTAGACACAGCACAGCACGTACACCAAGGCTCCCATCAGCCTGGGGCAAAAGTGCCTGATTTAGCAGACCTCTTCATCATCTACGAACTTGTGCTGCTGGAACAAACCTAGCTCCCAGGAGACAGTGGCAGGATGTGCTGCACTTGTGCTTTGGTTATGGGAGCAGAGACATCCAGCCCTGTCATACCAGGGAGGACAGAAGATTTGGCACTTACCAGAGTGCGGTACTCCAGGTCCTCTCTCAGAAGGCGGTTGTCATTCAGGGTATATTTGGCTTTCCCTGTCACCCAGTCAACTGGCCCTTTGTCCACCTGGTGTTTGATTCCTCGAAACAGCATGTAAAGGGGCTCCCCAACAGAATCCTGGCATGGAAAGAAGGAGAGAAATTCAGCTTGCTCCTCCCAGCAGAGCCCCAGGCATGGAAACATGGATATCAAGCAGCTGAGCCACAGTAGGCAAAGAAAGATCCTGTGCCAACAGCTCCTGCTCCATGCACAGGAAAAGTGCACTGTCCAGCTACCAGAGAAATGCACATGACCAAAGCATTGTTCTGCCTCTCTGTCACTAATCTGAGAGAATCCTTGCTGCCTCCTCAGCCCTCTAGAAAAGGAATGAGACCAGCATCTCTCCTTCCATGCACAGACCAGCCGGTGTCCTGTGTATTTCAAGATAAAGGAGCTACACTGAGGCCTCCATGAACCAGTGACACATCCTGGAAACAAGTAGTATTGATGCTGATTTAAGAATCCCCATTCCCAGCGAGCAGCCCAGCCCTTATTCTTCACCCTGAAATACAAGGTTACCCTGGCACTATTTCAGCTATGAGTGAGGCACAAAGCAAAGCTGTGCCGGTCTCCCCTCTTTCGGCCCCTCTACATTACAATGGGACAAAGAGCTCACCCTCACAAAGGCATACAGGCAGATGGACATCCAGTTGGTCAACAGCTTCTCTACCACTGTTTCTGTCCTGAAAAAGAGCATCAGGTTGGTCACAGGAATGTGGTGCAGAACTGGGGGAAATCTGGAGGTAAAGATCACTTGCTTTGGAAGAAAGGCACTCTAAGTCACAATACAGAATGGAGAGGAAAAAAAAGCCTTTCAAGACCAGCACAGTTAATGCTTTTTACACTGCTTATTGGAAGCACTTGTCAGCCTGAAGGAGGCACCAAATTACAGAACTGGAGAGACATGAAGCAGGGAACAGTGGCAAGCCTCTGGTAGGTCTCAAACAAGGGAAATGTGTTCAGATCAGAAGGATGGACCAGATAGGAGACTACTGGGGATCTAAACATGGGAGATATCTCAGTTTAGCTTCCAAACATGGCATGACTATGAACTCAGAGACCTCTAAACAGCAAAGTGGGATTAGAAGACTTGGCAGAGCCTTTCAGAGTTTGCCAGTCAGGCAGAAGGCTCTGTCCCCTCAGGAATGGGACCATGGCTGGCTCACTCACCTCCGCAGCATCAGCTTGGGGTTCTTGGCCACATACTGCTCCACGAGGTCATTCAGGAGTGTTTTGAGGATGTCAGTGAAGTACTCCAGCTTCCCATGCAGCGACACCGTGAGCAGCGATGCCACATAGGCCCGGTCTCTGGGAGAGAAAGTGCGCTGGATCTCCAGAGTGTGGATGAACTGGTGGGAGAGAGAAAAGCCAGTGTGTGACTCTGCTGAAAACAAAGCAGTCACAGCTGCTGGCTCTTGGAAGAAGCAGTGCAGAGAACTATTAAGGAATGAATGTTGAGACACTGCCCACCTCCTGCTGCCAGTGTCATGGCTCTGGCCCCGCAGCAGGATGCCAGCAAAGACAGGGACATTACCTTCGTGAGGAAGAGTTTGCTGTTGAGGAGGTTGGAGAGCTGGACCAAGCCCTGCTCCACTGTTTGCCGTCGGCACTCAGGAATGTCAAGGTCCCTCTGCAGTGGGGACTCACGGTGGCCCGGAAAGAAAATGCGTTCTGCGTAGGACTTGTAGTCCAGGAAGGGGATCCCTGTGCCCACAAGGTCACTTGTGAGGTCCATCATCTCAGTCATCAGGTCTGAGGAAAAGGAAAATGCCCATGAGGATGACACAACTGACATGATCTCAACTGATGGTGCAGAGCATGAGGTAAGTGGAGGAACCAGGGCCACCAGCATGGGGCTGAGAAAGAAGAAGGATGTTTCCTCTCAGGAAGAGGCATATTGTGGTCTCATTGCTAGAACATTTAAAGCTAGACTAGGCAGCAGGAGAAATAGCATGAGGAACGTTCCAATCAGGAGCTGGTTTCCAATTTTGTAAAGAGGAAGCCACTATTCAGAACACATCTGTGGTTACAGGCATTGTCTACAGCAAAGATAGAGTATTAGAGACCCGCTCCCCACTCCTTCACACATTTAGTGGGGACTACAGTCTCAGTCACATGCAGAGTTTCAGAGCCCCATGTCTTCCACAGTTGTAAAGAGCTGAAGTATAAAGCTTGTAAGCTTGGAACATGGGCTGCAATTCAATTTGCCCTACACAAAGACTGGGCTAGTAGTTGTCCTTAAGATCCCTCCAAGCGTGCTGTCTCGACTTTAGCTCTTCACCTGAGTCTGGAGGATGAAGTGGTGAATGAGAGAGGTCTGTATAAATCACTGTGCCCTGAATTAAAGAATTTTAAAAGGAAGAATTTGGCTCTACGTTTCTATGCACTGGCACAGGATAAATTATCGCCTGCTCTGAGCTACGCAGACAAGTACACAGGAATGGGAAGAGAGGTAGGGTTGAGGGTGGTTCTCCAAGTTTCCCTGAAGCTGCAAAACCCCAAGAGCTCAGTGACTGACCTGTGAATTCCTTTTTGCATCTGTCCCGAACACTCGTTTCCAGATTTTCCAGTTGGATTTGAACTTTCTTGTAATCTCTCAGAGCCTGTTTGCTCTTCCTCCTGAAATAAAGAAGCAAAATTGCTCTTGGTGGCACTAGCCCAGGGACTGTCCTTGCCAACTGCTGTGTTGCTGCCAGGGCAGTTGGTGCTGAGGCGATTTCTACAAAGCATCATTTTTGAAGGACACCACACAGTGTACCATAAACTAGATGTGCCTCTTGAAGCACCCATTAGATTCTAATGAACCACAGTGCAGACTGTGACTAGCAGGGCAACATGCCTCCCACATCCAACACCACCAGGAGCTCAGAATTTGGCACAAAATAAAGAAAACTGTAAACCCTGTTTAGGTCCAAGATGTACACACTTAGTGACACCCACTGACAAACACTGAGAGGAACTTAAAGGCCTCATCCATGCCAGACCTTCTTACCTGTATATGAAGACAATGACCAGAACAATCAGTGCCACAAAGGATGCACCGACACCCAAACCGATCTGTGCCTCCAGCGGGAAGGTGAGCTGGCTCTCTGTGTCATACTGCACTCGGCCCAGGAGGAAGTTCAGGTTTCCCATCTGAACCTGTAAGAAGAAAGCATTTGCCATGACGATTCCATTTCTCTGTACAGGAATGAGATACAAAGCCACAGGGCTTCTCCAGAATGAGCACAGGGGGCACACAGCTGCCCAGAAGAGCTATTCCACAGCACACTGAACCCAGCTATACTGTTTGCTTTCAGGAAACTTTAGCCTTTAAGAGCAGAATTTGAGAGCAAGACCAGTTCCCTGCCATCCCTGTTACCTCCCCCATCCCTCAGCAGGGCTTGCACCTTGCCTAACTTCACATCCCACTCCCACTTCTCGCACAGACTTCAAGAAATGCCAGGGTTCCTGGCAGTGCTGCTGATTCCCTACTGTGAACTCTGGGAGCAGGTCCGTGCCCTCGCGCTTGGTGCGGTGCCGTGGAGCCGGCTGCTCCGAGGGGGGCTCGCAGTACAGGTGATTCCTTGTCAGCGTCTTCACCACACAGATGCCTTCCCCAATCATAGCCATAACTTCATCCTTGGAAATAGCCAGATCTAGATTTTCCCCCTGAAATACATTTGGACAGCACATGAAATCAGTGAAAAAACAGCTATGTATTACCATGGTTTCAGAAAAGATGGAGGAGACCAATACCATGAGATGAAAACAGCCTTTTTTTTTTTTCTTTTTAGGCTCAGATGTGAATGGGCTGCAGGAGTTAAGTTTGTAAGCTAAAAAATTCAGTTGCATATGATTTAGATTTAGCTTTAGGATCTGTAGCACACTGCATAAGTACAGTTATAAATAGCCTGTCCTCTTAAGGCTCTTCAGCGAAACCCAGCTAAGCTCAGCTCTTCACTCTGTATATTTAAAAAGGTAGTCTCATGTCAGTTAACCTGCACTCAGCTGAGTCAATCAATGCCTTTCAAAGGTATAACATATCTGTGCTATTTCTCTTATTTGCTTTAATTTTTTGGGGATTAAGACTTTTTCTTTTTTTAATAAAACCATGCTGACTGATGTTAATTACATTTTTATGCTTTAATGCTTTCTGAGCCCAGAGCTCTGTCAGGGTATCCCAACAGGCTGACAGATCAACCTTCTTGTCTTTTAAAGTTCTCTTCCAGTCTTCTCAAACTGCCCTACATCTCCACGGTGCATTCAGCTCCAATGGCAGTGGTCTAGGCATATCTATGCTCTTACATCCTCACAGGTTTTCACCCATATGCAAAAAGAGAGCATGTGGAGGATTTGCACCTACAACTGCAGCCATTACTTTCTTTAAGAGTACTGGACTGAAAAGTACCTTTCCATACAAACAAAATACCTCAAATTTTTCTTGCATGTACAGTAAAAATAGAGTCACCGTGCTCTTCTGTATCATCTTTAATGAGTGATGTTTCTGCCTTCACTTAGTAACAGGTCTTCCCCACTGGCAGGATTCTTTTATTCCTAAGTTACTTCTAGAGGAAACTGAAGTAGTTATGATAGAGTCAGCAGCTGAGAACAGGATGTGGGGATAATGTAGTACTAATATCTCATATACAAACAGTTTATTAGGATTAAATAAAACCCCAAAACAAACCACAGAAGTTTCCATAAGCCCTAAGAAGCCCTAGAAATTATTTATGGACTCAGAAGGCTTTTTTGATGAACTTTTTCCTCCTCTTATGTACTGTTTCTCACAGGCCAAAGCAGACGTGCAGTGACAGGTTGCAACCTGTCAAATGCTTTAAAAACCTTGGATGCTGCACAACACCAACTTAAAACTTCATACAAGGAACATTAATTCCAGCTGGTTTTTGTCTTACCTCCACAGAGATGACACTTCCTGGCTTGTGACGATATGGTTTGGCAGGGTCCTCAGCATTCAATGGTTTTAGGATGGGGTTGACTTCATAAGAGAAAGGCATGGGATGCAGTGAGTTGAAATCAAAGCTCAGATTATCCAGAATAAATTCCAGTTTGATTCGGACACTCCTCAACAGCAGGTTAATGGCTGGAGTTTTGCACAGGATCAGGTAGGAAGAGTTAACGAGACATGGTTCTTCAAACTAAGTGAAAAAGGCAAAAAAAAGTGTCAGTAATGAAACACCAGTGCTTCTCCTGCAGCTTGGCAATACTTTCCACCCCAAACAATCTGGGGCCAGTCTGCATTCTTCTAGTCTGGAGAAATGCCAGAAGAACCCTGCTTAACTGTAAAGGGGAAAAATCCAAGATCTGAGGAATTCCCCATGTTACTCTAAAGGAAAGCTTTCATAGCACTGGTTTTGTTGGAAGGTCTCAGCAGTGGGAATCAGCTCTGACATTCCCCTGGCAGCAAATTCTGGAGAGAGACCAGCTTTAGATTTCCCTGCTCTGAGAGAATAGGACCAAACATCTTCAATGCAAGGCTGTTTTCCCACTCTGAATGCTTCTGTGAAAGTGTTCCCATGCCTGGTTGGATATGTTTTATACATTCAGTGAAAGCATTAGAGTATTTTTTTTCTGCCCTACAGTCACAAATCTTTTGTAAGAACATTGATAAAACCAGCTGTTATTGATGCATGTGCATCAGGAGCACATTTATGACAGGAAGCCCTTCATCATTTGCACTAGTGATGCAAATCCTTCTCGTACTCAGGCTGCCAAACCACCCTCTACCTCTGCAAATTCTGCTGCATGCTCTGTGACCTTGATGACCACATCAATATCTCTGTAATGACCCATCTCAGCAGACTGGCAGCAGAAGAGCAGAAAATAATTGTGGTGCTGGTAATTTCACTGCCTGGTTTTGTATGTCAGAGTGAAAGACATCCCAGGAACTATAGGGACAGACTGAAATATGCAAAAGGAAGAATCTGAAGCACAGACACACTGAGCAACACAAGCTCTCTGGCTCAGATGTAAATTCCTTTATCTCCACACTGCTGCATTGCTATTTCTGTCCCACATCACAGTCCTGCACATCTCTAGGCAGAGGCAGACCCAGCCCATGGAAATGTTTGTGGAAGTGCTTAACCTCTCAGCCTGGCAGAGAACACTTCCATGGGCCAAGACTGTCGGTACAATCCAAGCAGATAACAGCAAGTGGTGGGAGGAAAAAAGCCCTAGACACAGAAAGCCCACTTCTTCAGAGGTGGAATATCAACCCTTGTGCATCCACACCCCCACAGAGTGCTGTGCTACCTGCTGGATGCTGCACAGAGAGCCCTCAGGACACTCAGAGTCTGGGACGATCCTTCGCCATCGCCCCACTCCTCGGCGCCGGCGTTCAGATGGAGAAACTGTAACTCGGATCTTTGGTTTCTGTACAACATCCAAGTTGTATCCGTGAACTCTGAGCACTCTCCCTCCACTGAAAGACAAAAGTAGTTGATCTGAGTCACCTGTAATTCATTACCTCAATTCTGTCCATGCTCCCATCCTTCTGTTTATGCTCATTCTGGCAAGCCTGGCTTCACCCCAAAGTGCTACTCAAGAGAGAGGACATTGGTGCTGCAGCCCCAGCACACTGCCCAGGGGAAGGGACACTCGTTCTTTCTACCTGAGGAAGCTTTTAGGTGGCTCTGCAAAAGTGATGTTGGGATCCAGAGTATATCTAAAGAGGGATCCTTCCAATCTCCGCTCTTGCTCCCCGTATTTGATGGTGACTGGGAGTTCTGTGGACACATTGCTGGGACTTGTCTGGCATGCCAGCTGATCCTCTGTCATCTCAGAGAGGCTTGGAGAGACAAGAAAAACAAGGGATTAACACAGCCACTGCAGAGACAGATTTTATAGTACTGTGCCTTTCTCTTTGCAGAGAGTCTGCAAACCTCTTCTGCTATTTTCCTAAATCTCACAATAAAAGCTCTTGTGCCTTATCTGTGCAAATAATAATTGCTGGGCAGCTGTTGGGAGCAGCATACACGCAAAAAGCAAGTACAATCACTGTCCAGACCAAAGGGATTGGACACATGCTACAAAGGCATGTGCACCTCCTCACCAGCAGTGAGGTGAGGCAAGTTTACATGTCCTGGGGTGCAAGGGAACAAGCAGCTCTTGGGATCAGGCTGCAGGAGCCAACTGCAGCTCCCCACCAGGAAAAGCAGAGTGTCAGGGTGGGTTACACTCCTGTCAAGGGACAAGCAGAACTGAGGTGCGCAGCCCTGCTCACATCCAGGGAAGGTGGGCCAGAATCTAAGATGGTTGAGGTTGCTGCCAGGCAGTATCACACCCTGGGAGGCTCTAGGAAGGACTCAGAGTGCACAGATAGCATACTGGCAAGTTCTGATCTTACATTTTACAAGGGAGGTCTCCAAGCAGCACACTGATCTCATTAGGATGCCCAGTCAGCAGCTTTGAGCCTAGAAGGGTAAGGCAGGTTCCTCCTGCTTTGGGACCCTGGGTTGGAACAATGGATTTCAGCTCTGGATTCTAGAAGAGAGAAGAAAAAAAAAAAGAAAAAATAAAAGGTAAGTGGATGACAAAGACCTCAAAAGACAAGACAAGAAAACAGCAGAATGTGTTCAGTAGCCTACAAGGCTCTGAAAATAGAAGCTACAGATCCAAACCACAGCCAGGCCTCAGCTATACTCCAGCAGCTACTTTACTGAGCAGAGGAGGGATCAATAACACCAGCAAGAACCACGGATCGAGGACCTTTCCACAGAGTGCCAAAGGCATATGGATGCTGCAAACAGCAGAGCTGTGAGCCTCACACACAAACCTGAGGATTAACAGTCCAAAGGGATTGTTCAGATCAGTAACTGGATTAATAACTCAGTTTAGGAAAAACAAGGTAGCAAATAAATTGCCTGCTTGCCTAGCAGATGAGGAGATTAACAGCAGGGAGCCCTAAGAATTTTTGTGGAGACCTGCGCTGTAACAAAATAAAAGTAATACCACAGAGGAGCTGCTGCAAAATTTAGCCAAGTGACACAAGTAAGTCACTGCTGACAAACAAAAAGCAAGATCCATGAAGTAAGGAGGAAGGAGACTAAAGGATAAAAAGCAAACATGTACACCATTGCTAGTCTCTAAATAGCATCCTGGTGATAACCAAAAGAAGAGCAACAAGCATAATCTAGTACATAAAATGGTTCTATCAAGCCAAAAATGGAAGAACTTAAGACTTGTCAGAATCTCTTGTAAATTGCACAGAAAGGAAGAAAAAGAAGCAATTGCATTTGAAAGTTACTTAGGTATTATTTCATAGTTGCTGGGTTTAAGATATCAAAAAGTTATCAGAAACATGTTTGAAAATGATAGGAAGCATTTCTCCAAACAATGCACAGGAATTTTGGACTTACTGCCACCAGCTGCTGAAGGTCAGAAGATAAAAGCATGTTCAAACAGCAATTTGCATATTAACAAAAGAAAAGTCAGAAGTCTTTGTAAGGTGTTAAGCCATCAATAAAAAAAAATCTTCAAGTTGGAAACATAGAGGAAAAATATAGATTGTCTCTAAGTATTTAACAGCTACCATTGTCAAAAAAGAAATAAAATCACTAGACTACAGGATCTTTCGTATTACCAGTACAGCTGTTCTTATAAATCCAAAGGGGGGTGAGGGAGGAACAAACCAAACCAAACAAAACAAAAAAATCCCAGTACACCACACAACACAAGTAGCAGAAAAATCAGATAAAAATATAAAAATACCAGCAGCAAGTGCCTGGTATAATTCTGTAAGTTCATGCAATAAACAGCCATTTAGCAGAGATACTGGGAAAAGAGGGGAGATATTACAGTTATGTTACCTGATAGGTGAAAACATGACCAGAAACCCCACGACCTCCTCCAGGCACCTCCACCACGATATGCCCAAACCTCTCTGTCCAGCTCCCGCCAGTGACGCACACAATGCTGCAGGACAATCCAAGAACAAAGTCACACCAGGGGAGAGCAGGGGAGCTGCATCCACTGCAGCACGGCCTAAAAACATCTAGCAACCACTGTTCCCTTCTTCCAGCCTTATCTGATGCACAGAATATGCAACCAAACATCGAGAAACACCTCTAAAAAAGCTGGGTTGGGTGCAGCAGAAAAAAGCAGGGACCAGTTCCAAACAGGCTCATCCTATCTAAAATTATTCTTTCTGGGACAGACAAGGATGAATCCCATTTGTCACAGATACACAAAGAGTCCAAGAACTCTTCTATATTCCAGAGTTATCAAAATCAGTTGCATCTGGAGGGACCTCAGGCCAGCAGTGGTCAATCCACACATTAGTGCTGTGTCTGATGCGGGAGAAGACCTGGTCTTCAGCCAGTGGCCTCTGCAACCAGCCAGATCCCCTGATCTGCACCAGCCATTCCTCCCAGCCCTTTTTCCAGACATAATTTGCTGTGGGAGATGCTGACAAGATGAAAAGTCAAACTGTACTTAGAACAGAGCAGCAAGGAGTCCCATGTTACAGCACTCATTTGCTAACAGAAAAGCTAATCTGCAGGAGACTTCCCAGCCCTCCAGCATAGCAGGAGATTAATTTTGTCTGGGCCTTGCTCAGGAGTGGGCTCCAGGTTCACAGCTATATCCCCTCAACTAAAGAGGCTGAGGAATTTGAACTTAGGCAGTGCAGTCCAAACCAAGACCCTGTGATGCCAGGTGACTTACAGATACAGAACACAGACAGTGCTAACCCTGGAAAGATTAAGCACTAATTCTAGGATGAAAACAGAAAGTAGATGGATCCAGACAAACAAATTGCACAGACAGGACAACATTGCTCAACACAGCAAGCCATTCCCAGCAGGATCTTACCTGGCTCCTAGAGAGAAGGGTGCTACAACTACTGCTAGCATGGAATGGACAAACATGTTTGTGATAGCTCTGATAAGAGTTTACTCACAATTGCCCTCCTCTTCTCCTGCTGGTTGTTTGGCTCCTCTCCCTCCCTTGTCCAAAGCTCCCACCTACCTGCCCTGCCACAGGCCAACTACATAAATGTCCTTTTCTCCTTATCCCTCATTCATACCTCTTAACACCTAACTACTGTTTTATTATTTTGTTCTGCCCTGGCCACACACACCAGCTGCACAATTCTCTATCACTAACATGAGCCAGATTCAGGAGGATAGGTCTTTCTGCTTCTCATCCTTCTCCTTGCCACTACTTTTACAAGCACTGTGTGACTTGGCCCACCAGGACTTCCTCACCTGTCCCTGGCAGAGAGGATCTTTTCTTTGAGTTTGTTCCTGGGGGGAAGTCTTGCTAGCAAGTGAAGACTGACAGTCTAGGGGTGTGCCTTCAACCACAAGTTTCCATTCTCACCCTGTGTTAACATGGTCAGGCTATTTCCCTATCAGTGACACTTGCACAAGCCATGTCCTTTGCTTTATTGAAATCTCCTGTGGCTGAGTGAGACACCCATGAAATTGCAGGGTTCTGAGCCCACAGCTCCACACTGTCTGGGCAGCGTGGTTGGAACATGGCATCACTGTTTGGCTGTCACCTTGTACACACCCTTATCTCTCTAGGGTCACTGCCTGAGCAAGTGCTCACACAGTGACCTTACTCAGGGCATTTCCTGGGAATGGGCAGGGCTCAATACCTACTACAGCAATGGCAAAGACATCTCAGGCTGGGTCAGCAGCCAAGGGAAAAGCCAGCGCCTGCCTCTGGGAGAAGGTTTCACAGATACTCTACCTGCTAGAGATCTCATACTCTTGAGCATCTACGGCACAGGGAATTCCTGCAACAGTGACAGTTTCTGCAATGTCTTGATGTTTCTGCCCGAGGTTTGAGCCAGTGATGGTGATTCTAGTGCCACCTTCCACTGGTCCAGACAGGGGGTACACCTGCAAAGACATCCGCGCACGTGTAAATGTCACAGTATCCCAGACCTCCACAGTCTGGTGACTGATCTACAGCACAGGGCCCTTCAGCTGCCCTGCTGCAAACTCTGCCTGTTCAGGTCACTGCTGTTGACTCCTTTTACTGGCTTGGACTAGTCCCAGGCTGCAGCCTCATCAGAAGGAAGGCCACAAAGAACATCACAGTTGGAGCCTTCTTTCCCGTACCTCGCTGATGCCAGCAGTCCCCACCCAGAGGTGATAAGCCACTTAGAAGGCAAAGACTGCCCTACTTTGCCTTCCCATCAACATGCTGACCACTCCACAGGGCATTTCTGCTGAAGAGTGGGAATGCACAAGCCAATACATGTTACTAGTATTGAAGCAGCAAGCACCATTCCCCCTCAGCATCAGGACAACAATGAATTGCATGCTGCACAAATGTCAAAGCTCTGTCCCTGAGCAGCATCCAAGGTAAACTAAGACAAGATGCAGCACATGGATGTTGTGTGCCACTGAAGGGAGGACAAGCTGACAGCAAAAGGGACACATGGCTACAGACACTTGTCATGTGGCAGTTAGCAAGAAACATTTAAAATAAACAGACAAAAATAATTAATTCCAGGAACTTGTCATGCCTTTCCCATCATTGCTATGCTGTTGTCATTAGGTTTTACCCTCCTCTGCCCCAGGCTTAGTTGGGCCAACCTGTTTCAGGGTCTGGCTCGGGACAGTTGGAAGATCCATCCTGTGGACTATTTCCCAGCTCCTGAATGATTCTGGTGTGCCAGTTTCAGCTGAGATACAAATGAATCATTCCCCACTGTTCTCTATCAGCAAACTGAAAGCCCAGCAATAACAGTCTAGAATCCTCACAACACTGAGGGACTCCAATTGAACTTCCTCTTCAGAAGGTCAATAAATTAATGAGCTGCACTGTTTGCACTCTGAGTTCACAGCCCTTTGATTTCCACTGCAGAATGGAGCCCTCCTTGCCCTGTGTGCAGTACACCAGTGAGCAAATTACTCACAGAGTGAATGAGAGGTGCTGGACACAGGTCTTCGATTTCTTCCTTGCAAGAGCCCCTGAAGATACAGCTGGGGTTGTCACCTCCACACCACACACAGTTGTACTTTGAGTCAGCTGTTTGGCAGCGGCTACAATCAGTGTGTCCCACAGAGCAGTTGTAAAAAGTCACTGCAAAGGAGAAAAATTCAGAGGTACCTGCAAACATCCCCACAGAGCACAGCATAACCCAGCAACCTGGTGTCTTGTACAGACCCCATTCTCCTCCTGCCCCTGTGACAAGTGACAGAAGTGCAGCTCTGCTTTCCTTAGTTTTCTTGTGATAGGACTACCACAAATATAAAAAGCCTCATTTGAGGATTTCTCAATTCCCTTGCACCTCATCTGCTGTGTTTTTACTGGGAGGGTGTTGCATGCCTACCATGAAGATCTGCAGCACTGTCCACTCGAAGGTGCCGTCGCCTCTGCACAAACACCACAGCATTGAATTCAAGTTGAGGTGCTGTATAACTGTACTGCAAAGACAAAGATCATCAAGAGGACTTAACAGAAGCAAAAACAAACCAGCTGAATAGGCAAGAAGCACCAGCACCCATGCTGAATAGTGCATGGCACAAACAGCCTACATGGAACTTCCATGCATGTAGACAAGGCAGTGCTAGTTGGGGCAGTGGCAGCACAGGCTTGTCCTCATGGTTCACAGTCACAATTCTGCTCTAGAAAGAGTAGCAGGTTTTGGTTCACTAAGATGAACACTGAAAATCAAGTCTGTGCTCACAACAATACTTGTCTAACTTCCTAACTGCATTCCTAAGTGGCCAATTCCTATCTACAAGCCACCTGCTCAGAAAGCTGCTCAAGCTGGCATTTATGTAATTTCAGTAGAGCTGACAATGTAGGATCACAATTGGTCTGCAGGGCTCTTGCACAAGAGCCTGTTTTGTTCTTCTCTCTTAACTATATGAGTTTGTAAACCAAAAATAACATCTCTGCTTGCAAATCTTGCCTTAAGTAAAATTCACACAGCATCCAGAAGTGTACATGTCTGTTTTAGTTTTCCCTGATAATTTTATAATCTACAGGCCTGCTTCTATCACCAAGGACAAAATCAGTACTACAAAACAGCATTTTTCTTCTCACAAAAGAACAATCATCACAGGAGTCATGATGCAGAGAATGGCAAACAACAGTGCCTCAAGCTAAAGCAGGAGTGGCACCATGCTGGCCAGTTCAGAGACAGCACCATCCCTGCTACAGCTAGTGCAGCAACAGATCATGTGGCTCAGACTGCACAATCTTCCTGAGGTTGAAGGTACCAGTACTGGCAGGCAGCAGCATCATAGCTGCAGGCCCCAGAGTGCTAAATAGTCTACAAATACTTTTGCAAAATATGCTCTTTTCTCCAGAGCTTGCCTTCCATCCTATTCTCTCGCTGAGCAAAACCAGCACCTGTGTGAACTGTGAAATGGCACAGCACTCACCTGGTTCATCTGGCAGGTGATATAACAGAGGGACTTGTTTGTTTCTTCTCCTTCCACATAAGCTTCCATCACGACTGTCCTCCCCTCCAAATTCAAGACACACTCATAGTCCCACTGCTGGTCCTGCAGGAGACATTTGGCACCATTCCTCAGTGACACAGAGCTTTGGGCTGCACAGGTGTTGTCCTGCCTCTCCAGTTCAGCACCTTTCCCCAAGGCACCAAGCCAGCAGCATGCTCCTCTCATTCCCCTCGTTATGCCAACTCTATTCTATATTCAAGGGCTCTCTATGCAGTGACTGCCTCCATGTATGAAGGGCAAACCAACACAAAACACCTAGAAAGGAGCATGTGTGTCACTGTGAGGAGAACTTAGCGCAGAGGGAGAAATAAAAAAAACCAAACAGTAGAACTGTGAAGCTATGCCAGTACATCCCTGTGAAACACTAGCTTAGAGGTGAAGAATAGAGTACACAGATTAGGAGAGAGAGCATATCAAAACCATTAAGTGTGTATTTCTCCTCCCTGTCTCTTTCCTGTAAACTTTCCACCAAATTGCTTAGATACTTCCTGTAAAATAGCTAGATATGCATCTCTCTGGAACCAGCTCTGCTCCTCTGAGCAGTGCAGTACATCAGGTTTAATGTATAAAGTAACAATTAGACTGTGGGCTGCATGTTTTGGGTTGTTTTTTTGTCAAAGGTTACTAAATCATCTTCTGTCTTGAGAAGCAAAGAGAATTTTTATCAGAGGCACACCCAAGAAACAGCTGTCAAGGGTGGTTTTCCCTACTGCAGAAGTTTCAGGTATGGCAGGAATAGCCACATTAACATGATCATGCCAGAAAGGAAAGGGAACAGATGACTCGTCTTTAGCTTATGGAAAGACAAACAAACAGGATGGATTCAGCAGAAAGTTATTCCAAGAACTACCATCTGCAGTGCAGCACAGGTGCAATTTAATCCAAATACATGCAGATCTTCTCCAGCAGGTTGGTGCACACCTGTACTCTCCCTTTCTCTGGGTGACCTTCTACACATGAATACATCCAGTTATGGAATTCTTTACACACAGAAATAGGTTATTCCTCTAGGAGAAACCTAGACAGAGTTACACCTGTATCTTACACATATTTTTAGCAGCCCAGTGGCCAGGTTGTCCAAACAGTGCCCTGCATTAATGCAACTTCTTGATGGTGATGGCATTGAGCTGACTACCTGATAGAGGTGGAAGTTCTTTCCCAGCAGGGTTATCTTCCTCGCCACATTGACTGGAAACAGTGAAGATCCCTGGATTCCCTGCACACAGGGACATGCATTTGGACCCCAGCTAGGTTCTTCACTCTGAAAAAAAACCCACAGGACACAATCCCTCCTGTGTGCTGAAATACTAGATTAGCAATCTGTAAGAAAACTTCAAAGAGTTACAGCCTTAGACTGTGAATTACAAAAGGCCAGTAACTTACCTCCTCCCAAAACTCAGGGGCATCATACTGATAATCAAGGTCAGGGTGAAGGATCCTGGGAAAGTCAGGGACATCCCTTTCTGAAGAATCCCCATCACCCGACAGAAGAGTAGAAGCAGAGAAAAGAGATGTGTCATTCTCAGCCTGCAGTAAATCCATCCAGTCCTCTGTGTCCTGGAGCTCTGTCAGCCACTGTGGGGGAGCTGACGTTGGGAGCCCTGAAACAGGGAGCTCAGTTCCTGGCGATCCAGGAGTATCATCATCAGAGACAACAGGGCTCCCTGGCACCTGGCTGGGGGTCTGGGGAGATGAGATGGCAGATGTCAGTGCCTCTGTGGTAGGAAAAGGACTTGGAGGCCACTTGAAACTTGTGACATGAGGGGAAAGTGTTACAGCTGCCACTGGAGAGGTGTGCAGAGGGCTACCCCCGAGGGTGGTGGGTGGGTCTGTGTGCCGGGCCTCCTGGGCCGTGGCTGGCCCTTCAGTGGGCAAGGCTATGTGATCCATGTTCTTAGACGGGCTGGAGAAGACAGGTGCAGCAGGAGAAGTTGTCTCTGGCACAGTGACAGGGTTGTCTGCCGGCGGTGGCAGCGGGGCCTCTGTGGCAGCCTGCAGAGAGGCGCCCTCGGTGGGCAGGCTCAGGCGGGTGTAGCTGGGGCTCTGCGCCGGCTCCGTCGTCGCCTCCCAGGCTGCGGAGGGCGTGACGTGGATGGCCTCCGTGTGGGGCACAGTGCTCGGGCCCACGTGCACAGGGGTGGTGACAGGTTTTGTGGCCATGGTGGGGGCTGCAGTGGAGGATTTGGTGAGGGGAGCAGCTGAAGAGGGATGCACAATCGAGATTGGGATTTGAGCCTAGAAAGAAACAACACGGTGGGATGAGAAGTGGGAAAGAAATGAAACAATAAAACCCAAGCAGAAAAACACTCTGTATGACTTCCCATAGACAAGATGGTGTTCCACCCTCTGGATTTTAATGAGAGCTATATCTTGTACCATCTCGTGTGACGGGATTAGGGAATGTTCACAGTGCAGAGGACCCAGCAACACTCCCTCTTCCCACAGATGCCTGCACTGGCCTCCTCTCAGAGGGAGGTCTGCTAGTTTTCATCCTTCACAAAAATGCAAGGCCACCTGGGGCAGCCACACACTGGGCATGTGTTCCACCTCCCTGCCAGCTTGCTCTTGTCCTTCTACTTTGACAACACTGGCTGTACAGCCCCAGGACAGTGACCTGCTTCATCTGATGGCACTTCCCCAGAAACCTGTAGTATCTATCAGGGATGCAGAGCCTCGTGTCACTCCAAGGAGAGCTCCTCTTTGCTCCAACAGCTCACCTCCTTGCTTGATGTGACTGACAGCTGCTATTTTACCTGAGAAGAGATCTGACCCACTGAGGCTGTGAGAGCACACAGGACTAGGACTGAGCAGGAGACATACCCTTTCATTGTAGATAATGGTTCCCTCCTCACAGGTTGCTTTGTGGGTGCAGAGGTGCTGCTGGATGCACCAGTTACATCCCCAGAGACTGCTCACACATTTCTGGCACCTGGAGGAAGGACAGAAAAGCAGTTGCTAAGACAGGACAACCCAGAAAGGGACAGCCACCCTCCCTAAAACTACAGAAGAGAAAAAGCAGGTGCTCACGGTGCCGATTTCCACAGCAGGGCCACTGCAGCACAGTCATAGAAAGAGAAGTCCACAGAAGCAATGAAGATGTCATGGAAACGCACTACAAGCTTTATGGTGACATGATCTGAAAATGAAAATAAAAATTTCTTAGAAATGGAGCCCCTACAAGTTTGCCATACTGTTAGGAGATGCAGCATGCTTTAGGATAGACACTGTCAAACCCTGAGGCAGATTCCCTTCCATGCTTTTAGCACTCAATCACTGGATTATCCTACGGACACTAAAAACAGGTTGGACAAGTTCATCAGGAGTAGTTTGTGACAGCTCTTGCCAACCCATGGGAAAGAAGCCTAGTCTGAAGATCTGTCCACCTTTATCTCTGTAATTCCACTGCCATCTCTGTATTACAGGAAGAAGTAACATTGAGGCTCAAAGCTGATTGCCTTCTTTTGTCATCCAAAGGAAAATGAAACCTTAGAACTGATGTGCCCTTCACATGCTGCCTTTACCTTGAGAGCTTTGTTCTATGACCAGACTAAGAAGTGAGTCAGGAAAGAGGTTTATAAGATTTGTAATCTCACTTGACACGACTGAAGGCTTATCTGCTTTAAAATCCAGGTCTCACATCAATTACAACCCTCAGGATAGCCCTGTTCTCTTTGGGAAGAGACTGTCACTATTTTCTGTAGACAAAATAGCTGCAGAGATGGTCAAATCTTACTGCAGCTGATAACATCAGCTGGAAGGAGATATTTTGCATAAGACAGTATTAAATCAGCTTAATAATCTCATCCCAGACAAATGCCTTCAATTTTAGAGTTGGTTATTAGTTCTCCAAGTAATAGGAGCATACTGCATTCTCTGCTCAATCCCAGGAGCTGCTGTTTCTCTTGGGCAGTTTGCAATATAAGTAAGTAACAAGAACCTTGGGCACTGTTCCTCTGAGATTTCAGAGCTCCTCTTGCAAGCAATCTCTAGTCACAGCAAAACAATCAACATGTGAAGAACCAATCAGGTCTAAGCTGGGTTCCTGGCAGGATGGCAAGGGAAGCAGTATGCTAACAAAACAGTGATGGGGGGTGCATTGAAACCCAGGATGTGCAGAAAATAAGGGTATATCCTATGCAGCTGGAGGCTGGAGTCATTGCAACACTGCCAACTCCTATTACTGTCACAGAGGTGATTGCATTTGGCAGTGGTGGAAGGGCTAACACCTCCCAGGATTTCAGGGTTATGACACCATATTTATAAATACTCCTTTCTCCAGAAAGGCCACTATTTCCCATGACCACCAATAATGCTGTTTGACAGTACAGAAGATGAGGTCGAGCACTTGCAGATTGAGAGCAAGAGTTTGCGCTACTAACTTGGAGCTCAACAGCTACACATGATGGATGAGCTGGTATGCAACCTTTAAAATAAAGCTGGAAAATGGCAAATATTTTAGTGAACTGGGGAAAGTATTATAAGTAGGAATAGGAAAGTGCTGGTATCTGAGGCCCTAATGAGATCTCATTTAGAAAACAATGTATGAATCTGGTTACCAGCTTCAAATTCATCTTAGCAGAGTACAGAAGCCATGCAAGGAATAACAATACAGTGAAGGAGAGAGGAAGTCTGAGAAACAAGAGAACATGAAGAAGAAGCTGGCACAGTTAAACAGCAAAGCTCTGTGCTAGGAAGGCCTGGCCATAGCTCACTGAGTGGGAGAAGCACTGCGGAAGCAAAGGGACAACACAAATAGATCAAACGGACAGAAACCATCCACCAGCAAGCTCATGCCACAGAACAGGAGCTACTTGATAAGTCTCAGACACAATATGAGAGTAATGTAGGAAAGGTATCTTGCAATAAAAGCAAGGCTGACTTACAAAGCAGTTGATAAGAATATCTGAAGCCTAGAATAATGAGAACTAGACTGTGGCTTTATCTACACTGATTTTTTACAACTGTGCTTACATTCAAGCCCATATGACTAAACAGAGAAGCAAATCCTGCCCACTCTGCTTGCAGTGGCAGTGCATGAAGCCCTCTTCCCTCTGCCTGACCACCCTGAATGGAGATCTGGTGAGTTTGTTCCAGACTAAAGCAGCGTGAAAGCCAGGTATTAAAATGCTGCAAATAATATTGAAAATGAAGGAGCTTGAATGAGTGTGTTAGCTGAGTTCTGGTGTCATGTTATGTCCATGGAGATTGCTTCATACCTATTAGCGAGCTGCATACTTGCACAGAAAAATCTGTTCAGCCATTTAGGTGAATGGTGTGGAATGTGTCCCAGTGGACACCTGCCTTTTACTTCAGATGAACAAGCTCTTTGAAGAGATCAGCTCATCAGAGCTCACACTGACAGGCTGGGTAAAATCCAATGCAAAGAAAACAAATTGAGAACTTGCCAGGTTCTTTAGAGTGGCCAATCAGCAATACTCAGCCAGCTATTGTTCACAGGCTGACTGTGTATTTTCTGAGGCTATGCCCCATTACAGATTTATTTATATCTTTAAGGACTCTTCTTTAAGAGACTTTAAGGTCTCTTCTTGCCTTTCCTTATGTGTACTTCCTTCTCCCACTACATGGATTTTGAGAAGGCTGTGCTTTGCTTGGTTTTAATAATAAAGCAATATTTATGAGAGTTTTCTCCCCAGATTTAGGAAAAAGCTGCCAAACCAGCCACTCTCTAGACTGCATTTCAGATCACATTCAGATTTGCATACACCCCTTCAAACAGGATCTCCTTTCCAACTATCAGAATTTGGCACTGGAATTTGGCAACAGCCCAAAATAGCACAGGATGTGTGTGACACAAGTAGAAAGCAAACAGATATTATGAGGAATGAAATGAACACCTGCTGACAGTCCACATACATTCATGGCTATTAATCCTGGCAATTTGATGGCCTACAACATACTTTCTCCCAACAATGTTATCAGAGCTATCATGCTCCATTTAAAGCATTTCACTAACCTGTTCCTGTTGGCAAAGCTGGTGCTTGGCTGGGATCTGGAGAAGGGCACATGATTCCTGACTCTGTCAGAACTGCTGGGCTTTCGTAATCTTCGAAATAACAGGAGTAAAATTCTTCCTCACGCAGAGAAGGTAAGTCCGAGATGGCCAAGAATATCTGTCAGTTCAATAATAACCAGTAAATAATTTGCCTTAATTTAATATAATTTTCTTGTTCTGTTTTTTTCAAGAATCTCATAAAGTAGTTACCTACAGAAATGCTCATTTTCCTATAATGTCTCCTAGGACTGACTGTTCCATTCATCATCTCTTGCTATTCCCAAACTGAACTTGGCATCCCTCCAGCAACCGACAACTTCCCCCATTGCCCAAGCCTCTAGCAAAAGACAGGTTTTTGCCACCTCCTGACACAATGACAGACTTCAAATCACTCCAGCACCTTCTTAGCTTTTCTGTCAGCTATCACATGCCAGACAGGAGCTGTAATTTTGGGCCACTCCTTTCAGGGCTTCCTGACAGCAAGTGACAGAAACACTGGAAGCACAGGCACAGGCACCTTACAGATACTACAACAAGGAGGATCCCCATCCAAGCAGGCATCACATACTCCAGAATACCCAGTAACTCTAAGCAAACAAGGACATTTAGTTTCAGAGAAAACAAAGAAACAACCAAACAACTGAATGAACAGCTTGGCTGCCCCAGGAGATAAGTCCCTCATGTGAGGCAGACAATGTGCCTGAAGGTTCAGTGTTTCAGCACTCCAGTGAAAGCAAGAGAAAGACTTGTGACTCGTCAGTTTGCAGAATACTTTCTATAAGCTTGAGCATCATCAGATGATCACCCCCACTCACATTTCTCTTTTCCTCTCTGCTGATATTGGCTGGAGTTAGTGACTGGACAGACAGACACTGCTGTGTAGAGTTAAAGCTCCAGAGCCACTGCTCACTCAGCCTGGACCGCAAGCACTCGGAGCGACGGCTGCACCTGCAGGGAAACAGCAAGAAGCCCTGTGAGAGACCTGAGCAGCAACTTGTGCTTGGCTTCCAAGCAGACACTGCCTGTCTCAAGCCTTCAAGCCTCACTAGAGTCTTGGGGAAGCTGCTGCACAAGCCACTGAAGTCCCAGCCTCCCACCACCTTCAATAACAGGATGAACTGTTGTGAAATTATGGATAGGTAAGCACTTCTTGGGCTTCAGGGGTCATGAACTAATTCCTGTGACTTTCTACAGAGAAGCAGAGCCAGCAGGCAGACACAGACACTGGAATAAACCATGTCTCATTAAGCAACATCAGTAGGGGAACAAGTAGTGAAAGAGTGCTAAATAAGGCACCAGAAGAAGAGACAAGACAGTTTCTCTAAATGTGCAATGTGGTAGTTTGAGCTGAAGTCAGACTAAAACCAGGCTGAAATCTAATGAACAGTAGAATCATGAGTGGTGCCAAAGACCCAAAAAGCAATGGAAAGATGCCCCCGTGTGCAACTGCTATTGCTGCTGGCAGTGTTTTAGGGAAGCAGAGAGAGGAATGGTAAGTTAGAGCAAATATCCCATAAAGAAACTAAAAATAATCAAAACCTAGACAGAGATATAAGGAAGAGAGTAAGCAGAGATAATCCCTAGTCACTCTCCCTCCACAATCCTTACAGGTGAAGAGGGATCTATCTTACCTTCCCTGAAGGACACACCAGCCACAGTAGGGATCTTTCACTGCCAGACAGGATTCACAGTCCAAGTACAGGGAACATTCCATTATGGGAACCTTTACCACCTGTCAGAGAAAGAAATGAAAAGTGGAAAACACAGCACACACAACACAGCTCCCAGGTCATTAGCTTCTTATGCCTAACTAGCAAGTCTCATCATCCACATGCTCATCAAAACAACTTTTTGATCCTCAATTTATCCTCCCTTAAAGACAAACAAAATAGGAACAAGTCTCCAGAGCCCATTTGAATGGCCATTTCACATATTGGTGAAGGACATCTAAGCATCAGGCTATAGAGAGACACTGAGGAAAGCAAACTGTATTACTATTCATTGATTATTCTGCAACACATTTGGCAAGGAGGAAATTGTATTTAGTCATAAAACTGCATTTTAACAAAGTGAATTATAGAATAGCTGACTGAATATCATCCACTCTTTTCCTTTTCTGGACTCTGTCATGCGAGATGATCTCTCCTGACACAGAGGTGACTGAAGCTGGAGACAGCAGCTACAGCTGAGTCCTCTGAACCCATTTGCACTATTGCCCAGCTCTACCTGGCAATTGACTGAAAATAGACCCTGAAGCTTTGATCAATGTGGAACAAAAACTTTATGCCATCTTGGGGTAAATTTTACTTGCAAAATTCTTCTGCTTTAACTTACCATCCTTGCTGATTTCAGCCTCTTGCCCTCTTTAATCTGCTACTACACTTCAGCTACTACTGTCAGCTACTTTGAAATACCAACTTCTAATCCCAGACCTATTACTTTTGCTAAGTACATGATTTAATTTGCATACTTTAATTGGCAGAATAACTACTGTTAAGGATATATTTCAGATTTCCCTAATCTTCTTCCACTCACAGATTTCAACTCCTGCTTTGAAGTGTCACAAATTTTACAAGTATCTCAAAGTGCACTGGGGGAGTAAAGGGAAGCAGTGGCTCTCGTTTGTTGTTTGTTCTTTCCTTCAGAGTAATTCAAGGACTGCTTTTCCTTTGCTAGGAGGATCCTTTTCTTTCCAGTTCAAGGAGTTGATACAAGTGGTGGTAAAAATCCTCTCAAATAAAGTATCCATAGCTGGATTTCCTACTCAGCAGACACCAACATCCCAAAAGCCTAAGGCATTGCAATGCCTCTTCTCCTCCAACTGCCTCTAGGCACAAATAAAATTACAGAAAGCAGGGGTAAAGAGAAAGGTGCCTCATATGGGTCCTTCCACAGACTGATTTCATCTGCAAGACTGTTATTATATCCCTGGTCAGAGAACACCTCTGCTATCTGAAGACATTTCCCACACATTTCTGCTTTTTGTAGGTTACAGAAGAACAGCTTGATCTTTTAACTGATTAAAAACAGAAGTGACACAAAATCTCTTTTCTCTTTTTAAACTCCTGCAAAACCAAGATGGGTCACATGTGAACCCAGAGGCTTTCTTCTGCTCAAATGGAGATGCAAACTGTTGTCCAAACAGTTCCTGCTCAACAAAGGAATCCAGGAATTGGTGGTCCCTTGTATTCATGCCAGCAGAGCAGCTTTTTACAGCCTGCAGTTCACATTCCTCCATCACTGCTGATACAGCCTGACAGACTTCAGAAAATGCACACACAAACAAGCCATGGATTAGGCTAACAAGGCTTTCTCCAGCTTTTGGGAAAGGTCAGTCCCCACTCCTGTAAGAAGAGTGGCAGGCAGCTGCTGCCCAGCACAGGCTTAGCCAGGTGCAGTTCCCCTTCCTCCCCTGCTCCTGTCAGCAGTTTGTCTGGACATGTAGTGTTTTCAGCTCCTCTGTGGAAAGGATTGTATTGCTCTTACCATTGACTGGGTCATGACAAAGAGGTGCTCCTGCAACTGGTCGAACAGCAGGTCTCCACTCACCATGCTGTTCACCTGGATAGATACTGAAGCATAGGTGTGTGCCTCTCCCTGGGCTCCCAAGTACACCTGAAAGAGAGCCACAGTTGTGAGCAGGCAAAGCACTACCACAGGAGCTGGGGGCACCTGTTCTACAACAGGAACAAACTGGAACTGCTGCTGTGTGCAAGGGTTTTAACCTCCCATGAGAACCTCTGTGCAGTGACTTCAGTCACATGAAGCACATGGCCAGAAATACCTGTGCAAACCATGCAGGATGCCCCAGCCTTGCTGCTGGCTCCGTGCAGATGTAACCAAAAGCAATGTGACCACGTTTGGGGCATTCACGTTTTCCACAGGCAGTACAGGGTGAGAAGAGACCATCTGATAGTAACAATCTTTAGTAGGAACCCAACTTCCCAAAGAAAAAGAAAAACTGTCCTTTTCCCCTTTTACCCGAGCACTACCCTTGGTTAGTTTTATCCTTTTTGCTGCATGTAGATCATACCTTGTGCAGCCTTCCTCTGCTGTCTCCAAGAAAAGCAATGGTGTGGCCATCTTCCACATTCACTGCCACAGCTGTCAGACGGGCCTCAGTTTTCTCCAGGAGAGGGGCAGCTTCCAAGGGCACCCGGCTGGCCATAGGGCTGGGAGTGTGGTCAGAGCCACAGGGGTAGGCATACAGGGTGTCCTTTTGGGAGGAGTGAAAAGAACAGGGAAATCAGTACCAAAAAAAAAAGAGGTACAAATAACGTTAGCTCATTTAACACTTCCCATCATCCCCCTTCCACCTGAATTCTCCAGCAGTGAATTCAGCTTTAGCCCCTCGTAAGCTTTTTTTACTGAGGGCAAAACGACCAATATTTTAATAATTAGTTTAGGTACGATAACTGTCTGTACCCTCACAGAATCCTGCAGACATTTCAGCCAGTTCATTCAGCATCAGTAATGAAGTGCATTGAAATTCCTGCAAGTTCTCCAAAAAACATTGCTGTTACACACTGACATGACTCTACTTTGGGGAAGATTAATTGTGTTTTTCTGAGCAAAGGAAAAAGAAGAGAATTTCTGTTTCCAGTGCAAAGCCACCTTGAGACAAGTTCCACCTCAAGCAATTTGCATGGTTTTGCTGTAACACCTGCAAGTTAAATTCTAAGCCTGAAGTAGAATCCCAGTGCATCAGGACATACATAAACACAGGGTGGGACACAACCTGCTCCAAAGAGCTTACTAACTGCACTTAGGAATCAGAGAGCAGTGCAAGCGACATCACTGCACACTGCTTCAATCCTTCCAAGTCTTGTGAGAGTTCTGAACATTAACTCCACTGCTCTGTGCAGAAACAATCAATCATTCTTCTGTTCCAGTTGGTTCCCTCCCAGTGCCACCAAACCTTCACTTACTGTATTCTAAAGAAGGACAACGAAAGCTGCAAACTTATTTACTATTTGTTGTGTGCAGAGAAAAGATATCCTATTATGATTCATCTTTTTCCTAAGTAACAAACTCAGTCTTGTCTAGGATAGTTCCTGTGTTGCTTTGCATCTTTCTTGGTGCCTTGTTCCATGTCCATGTTAATTTTACAGTATCCTTTTGGAGACTGAATGCAGGATTGTTCACTCAACAATTAGTATCTAAAACACCATTTTTTAATTGATCAGTGTCTTGTCTTCAAACAATGTGGCTTGTGTAAATTCAAGATTTTTTTCATCATGAAATCCCTTATAATGTTTTCACTGTCCTCTCCAGCCCCTTTACTAATTACTCTGACAAAGCTAAGCGTGGAGCAGCACATTAACTGTGCAGTCCATACTGACTCCAGCTCTCTCTCTTGCCTCAGGCTATGTGGTTCAATTTAGACTCCTTGTAAGCAGGGTTACATTTTCCTTCTGCCTGATGTCTGTGGCTTTGCATTTGGCAGCTCAGGCTGCATGGTACCAACCGGCACCAGGCAATGGAGCTGCCCCCATCAGAGACCCATGATAACAGCACCTCATGGCGTTCCTGAGGTGTCTGCTTATCTCCACTCACTGACCCCACGGAAAACCTGGCCCTCTCTCCCCTCTCCTCCCATTTCTCTTTTTTAAAAAATTTTAAAATCTTTTTTTTGTGTGGTTTGTGTTGTCGTTGGCTTTGTTTGTTTTTTAAATACTTGACTACTTCATGGAGAAACTAGAAGCAATCGGCAGCTTTTAGGAAGGTCTATGGAAATCCCACATTAAAACATATTTAACCTGCTCAGCTCTGTTCCCGTCTCAAATGCATTGTTATCTTAGCAGGGAAGCAAGGCTTGACACAGCAGTCCTATTAACAAACCATGCCAGTTAGACTAGCACTGCTTTCAGTCCAGTGCTTCATTGTTTTCCTTTCAAATACTACTTCAATTATTTTTCTTCACACTTGGTGTAAGGTTCTGACAAAGTCTGAGGAGGTTATAGCTTTTAATGATTGCTAGTTCTTACCATCCTCTAAACTAGCATTCATTTTTAGTAATATACATTTTTCTTTCCACCTGCCATTTGATTTTTAAGCTTCTTCCAATCATCTTCTTGTAGCTTAAAGACTTCTATTTCTCCAGCTATCCAATTCCTATAATATTTATTAGAAAGCAGGCCACTGCCAAAATTCCATGCTCCAAAGCATTAAGTCCTTATTTTGAATGGGATTCTAGATAACTTTTGCAACCTTTGTACAAATTCTGGAGCCTAATGACCCCACTACTGGCTGATTTTTCAAAGACTGCTTAAAAAATGTCCACATACAAGTCAGAAATATTTGTAACCCAGTCGTGCTCAGTGCTGCTGGTGCCTTTATGTGATGCCAAGGGCAAGTCACCTCACACACAACATTTATCTACCATAAACCAACGTGACCTGTGCAAGCTCTCCCAGCACTGGCACAGCCCAGCCATGGCCTCACAGGGGCTGTCTGTATAAAGCACTTATATAAATTTACATAGAAGCTCTTTGAATTGCTTGCAATGAATAACAACTTGGCAACGTTGCAGAAAATGCACTTGAGGAATCATCCAGTGTCTTAATGAAATGCAGCAGCTGCTCCTGTGAATTCTGCTGTGTGTATCCTATCTGCACAGGTAGGAAACAACAATGGACAAGCTATATCTATGCATGAAGAGGACTAAAAACAAAAGGACAAGATACATGCCTTGAAAACTACACCCACAGAAGACATGCAGCCTTCCCAAGCCTTGTAGAAATGTTTCACACTTCCAATTTATCAAGTCACTAAACAGCATCTACACAGCCTCCTGCATCTCATAACTAATGAATCTCCAGCAAACTGAACAAATGAACTGGGTCCGAAATCCTTATAAAAACAAGCTGTTTTTTTTTTTTTCCCAGTTCAAGGGATTGTATTGAACTGTAAAACTCAATTTTAGCCTCTTTTTTTGGACTGAAACTCAGAGGCAGAGCTAACTAAGGAAAAGGGCATACCTTACGCATTAGTTGGCTGGGAGGCAGAAAAATATGAAATTAATTAGCATTATCCTTACATTCAGCATAAGCTGCCACCATTGAAAACAATTCTTCCTGCATAAAATGCCCGTTGACAGCCACTTCCACTCAGCCCTGACTGGAGCAGGCTGGAGCTGGCACAGACCTTTCTTTACATGATGTTGGATACAATGTGAACAAGCACTACCCCATGTGCTGAATGGTGCAGGATCAGGTTTGTTAGGACATTTACATTTCATTGGACACACTTGTTAATAAGACATCACATTATGGTCAGCCCACTCAAGCCAAACCATCCAGCTGGGACCCTGGGATCGTGCACCAGGAATCACAGTCAGACTGCCTTTTTCTCCCACCCTGTGCATCCACTTCTCCATTGGATCAAATGGTATAAGGGTAGTCTACATCATTTTGAATGAAGGATTCATGTGCTCATACCTGTTCAACATTTAACTCCCCTTAAGCTCCCCTAAAAATCACTTGTGACAAGTCATTTCATGTGGCCTTTCAAAGGACTCGGGGGGAATGCCTAAGAAATACAGTGAAAGCAGGACATCAAGCTGGTCAGTCTCCTCCTTCCCAACTCTTACATACTCCTCCCACCCTCACACTCATCCTGCTCCAAGCCTGCTCTTTACCCTTCCCTTGTCCCACAAGTACTCTACAATCAGCTTTAGCTACTGAAAGGAAAACCATAATTTTAAGACTGGTTTTGAACCACACACCCAACCCCAGAAACTTCTAAAGCTCTGTGGTAACACTTTGCTCTTTGCAGCACCAGGCTGGGAAGAGGCAATTCTCTGGACAGCCTGTTCTGTGGAGGGAAGACACAAGATAACACAGTGCTCTGCTAAGGACCTGAAATGCCCTTGGTGCAAACAGGCTGCTCATAGTCACAGAGCCTCGTGCCAGGACACTGCATCCAGGAGAGCACTGCTGCCATGTTTGAATCACTGTCCCTGATTTTGCAGCTAGTGTGGCTGCCAGATGGTGAGAATTCAGGGTCACAGCCACTTTAGGTTAAATTTTTATCCTGCAACATCCCATCATGCTTTTGTCACTGAATGTAAAGGATTATCACCTCTTACAGCTCTGGAGAAAAAGAGCCAGCTCAGGAGAAGGTCCTTCTTGTGCCCAAAAGTCTGCAGGATTAAAGGAGTCTATAGGAAACTGGGATTTGCACAGAATCACAGAATTATTAAGGTTGGAAGGGACCTCTGGAGACCATCTAGTCCAAACCCTCTGCCAAAGCAGGGTCACTTAAAACCTGTTACACAGGAGCGCATCCAGGAGGGTTTTGAACATGTCTTTGTTGACACTTGGTTTTGCTAAGGTTTCTTTTTGTTCCTGAGTGCCCTTGAAGGAAGCTGTTGTGAGGTGCACTTCACCATAAGCAACAGGGACCCAGCACACCCCTTAAATTCCCTTCCCAACACACAGGACCACATACACATGCTCCTCTCCGTCCCTGCAGTGCAGACCAGGACATGACACAGATAAAGAACGACTTGAACAGGAGCTTCAGTGCCCTTGGCCTGGTATTGCCACAAGACAGGCCTCAGGGCCAGGTCACACCAGATGCTCTTCCCACTGTCACATACAGTTCCTCTCGCTCTGCAAGGAATCCTGCGCATGTGGGGCACAACAGACTGAGCCCAAAGGCTTTTAACCCAGATTTCAACATCCATCTGTATAAGCAAGATAACCTCAGGAACACAGAGCAACACAAGGACACGCTGCAGACTGCTCAAAAATACAAAGCCACTTACCGCTGGCAGCTGGACACAGTTGGAACTGACATCATACTCAATATATGCCACTTCTGTCCCTTCTTCTGACTTCCCATCTCTCATGTAGCAAACATCCCTAGTCCAGTTGGTCAGGCGATCCACCTCCTCCATTGTGTAGACACAGAGCGCAGATTCCTCGCTCAGTTTCCCAGAGGAAGCCTGCCAGGCAGAGAAAGCTGCAAACAGCACCTCGCCCTCGGTGTCCAGCTGTCCCTGGGCCAGCTCCTTTCCCGGCCGGGTGACATAGGCTGCCTGCAGCAGGCTGTATGTATTGGCTTTGCTCTGGCACAGCAGAGGTAACTCCACGTATGAGTAATAGTGGGAGTCATCCAGGCAGATGCGTGAGATGTAGGTCTTGTACTCACGTGACTGCGATTTGAGGTCCCGCCGGTAGAAGAGGAAATAGACACTGGAGTGGTAAGTGAAGGATTTAATGAAATGGTGGTTGTACTCTGAGAGCCGGCCCACAGCCAGTTTTGCTGTTTCTTCATAGGAGAAAATGGAGTGAGAATCTGTAGCTTGAACATCCCCTCCATGGGCCCTGAGATTCCGGGTTGTGATGGGAGGAATTCCTCCTCCCACTCCTCGGCTGGTGTACCCTCGTCCCACAAACAGCAAGGGCACCTCATCCTTTGAGTAGGCGATGAGTCCCACAGTGGTGATGTTGGGATCATTGGCAGCCACGTACTGAGTGTCACCAGGGCTCTCCGGACGGAAGAGGACGTGGTCGATGGACTCCAGGCTCCTCTTCTCACAGATCCCCTGGTGGACGCTGCCACACACAATGAGCTCCTTCTGCACAGTGTTCACCAGCAGCAGCTTGTTGTGATTGTCAGTGTGGTGTGCCTGAGGGCACTCCAGCTTTGAGACCGGTGGGAGGCAATCCTTACTGTCCAGAACTGGCCCAGTCTGAACCATGTTCTCCAACAGCAGGTCAGATGTCAGCTGAAAGAGAAAGTTGGTGGCCCCCAAGTAAACGGTCCCAGATTCCAAGTCCATGGACAGGTGGAGGAATTTTGTAGCATTGTGTGAGAATGTGACATACTGCAGTCCCCGTGGAATTGATGCTCCCAAGAAACAGAGAACAGGAAGGAGGAACGTTCCCAGAGGCATGGTAAACACTCTGCAAGAGAGGAAAGGCTGTTATAACTCCTTGGAACCAGAAGTAAAGATTTATACTCAAAATCCTTCAATAACACCCACAGCAAGAGGCCTTCAGGAGTATCAGAGATTTAATTCACTCAGCTCCACACCAAGATGACAGGCACAGCATCCTCAGGAGAAGCTGCAATGCTGCAAGTAAATGCAATATTGAAGCTGATCACTACTCTTGTAACATCAGAAAAATCCACATTTAACTCTACTCCTGCACAGCTGAGCTATGATGCTGTATTGAAAGTTCTCTAGGACAGGGCCAAATTTCCATAGGAGCCAGCACATTGCATATGGTATTAATGAGCAACACCACAGTAAAACAAACCACTGTCTAAGACAAACACAACCTGCAGGACCATTGCTTAAATAAACTGCAGCTGAGATCCAATTTGGAGCAAACTTACAAGCCCTTCACTCTGTATCTGATCTAGATATCATAATTAAACCCTCTCTTTGTTATCACTTACAGCTATCAACAGCCTCCTGTGGGTCTAAGGCTGTTCCACCCATGCTTCAGAAGAAACCTTCCCATGCCATCTCTGCCACTGAGCATCACCCACCCAAGCAGAGCCTGGGTGCCAGGATTAAGCTTCTGGAGTATCAGTCACATCAGCTCCTAGCCTCCCCTCTGGGGCTACCAGTCTGCCCTCAGTCCTGCCAAGCCACACTCTGTGGGACCCCATCTTCCTGGGAAGTTACACAGCACATCCAGGTGAGGGGGAGATCACCTTTACCTGTTCACCTGTTACTGCACTCTCTGGGGTAGAACTCTCTTACTGACACTCATTTCTCCACAGCACTTCTCCCAGTACTGTGAAAGGTGATTTAAACGTGCCTGCTTTGTGGACAACGCTCCATTCCTTCCCATGTCTCAAAGTGCAAGCAAGTCCAGGGTAGATGTTGGACAGACCCAGGGAATCACCAGACCTGTTCAGCTCCTCTCCACAGAATATTTAGACCAACTCCTTTTGAAACCTACTGTGATCCACTCAAGTCATGCCATGGATGGGAACAACTGCTCTAGACAAGATGGGGAACCCCACAGCCTGGTGGAAATGTGGTAATAAGTACCTGCAACATTTAGATTAACACTTTCCCCATTGAGAGAGAGGGAAACAGCTGCAAGTACTCAATAATTTACTATGAGTACCACCTCATTTAAATTGAGAAGTAGGTGGTGATGCAGCTGTGAATCTATTTCCTTCCAGCCCTCCCTCCCTCTTGCAGGCAGGGTATCAAAGCTGCACAGAGCTGCACAGCTGCCAAGCTGGGTCAGAGGCTCTGTGGAGCTGATGAGTACAGTATCTCCTCCAGAACTGCCCTGTAATCTGCTGTGCTCATTTTGGCAACTCAGCTCCTCAGGGGTGATACTAATTTTGTAGTTAAAGTTAAGAAAACTATCATCACTTCCCTCTTAGGGCATCAGCCCTCTTGGGTCTTCCTCATAAGCTCAAAGTGATTTAGCTCAGAAGTGCTTAAAGCACAGAGGCAGAAAAAGATCTGCAGCATTTCAAGTGTAAACTACTCCAGCATTTACTGCAGGACTTAACCAATTTAGGCCACAAACTTCTCAACCTATAAACTGTGTCTTACACCCATTCTATACAATGCCCAGCACACAATGTGCAGAAAACACAGTAGCAATGCTGAGAACAATAGCTGTAAGACTCTAGATCCATCTTCTACTCCCCTGCTATTGCAAAAAAACCCCGCAGAAGTCTGCTCTCTGGCTCCTTTGTCAGTAAAACTGGCATCTTTGCTCTACCTAAAGACCAGTTGAGAGGATTAGTTTACTTGTGAAATCCAGCGGATGGAAGGTATTATAAAAACAACACTTTATTAAATATAGGCTTTGTGAAGCTCTGGAAAAGCTCCACTTCACACGGTTCTTGTAGGTAAGTAGGCAGCACTGTCAGGATATGCCCAGGCACAGGAATGCTGGCTCTGGGCTGGCAGCTTTCTCCCAGAGCACACAGCCGCTGATTCACACCGCACCAGCACCGTGTTTAGGCTACGTGCACACTGGGGCTTTTGTTTGCCCTGATAATGGACACTTAGTGCTTTCTGCTTCAGAGCTATGAACACACTCTGCTTCACCCAGACTGGCAAACAGCCCTGAACTACCCTAGGAGTCTTTTCCAGAGTGGTAAGCGAGTGCATTGTAGCACCTGAGAGAAACCCTCACTGAAGGAAGGAGATCTAATTTGACTCTATCCCCTCAGGTTTAGATCAGCAGAAAAGATCTTGCTCCAACTCCAACACGACAGTTATTTTTAACACTTTTTCATCATTTCTGTTGGAGAGAACTTGATTTAAGGAACCCCCTAACCACACAATTGTCTCTATACCTCTGCACTGCCATCATGCAGATGTCGCGACGGCTTGTTGTGCGACTGTCTGGAGTCTCCTCAGTTTCAAAGCTGAAAATGCCTGCAAACAAAAGAATAGGCTGATGGCCACCCAACAGCAGGAGCTTGACTATGTTGTGAACGGCAACAATGACATGGAGAAGAGAATCTTTGATCTGGAAGCAGCTGAGAATCACAAGACACCATTATAACTACACCACTCTGAGGAATCTGTAATCTTCTTTTGAGCTAATGCAACCTTCCTCTGCCAGTACTTACAAAGTAAAATGGGCATGTGTCTCCAGGATTTATGGATTCTGAAACAGTGGCTTTCTGGCTAGAGGTTATGCCTACAAGCTGTACGACTCTGCTCTGTGTCCCACACAGCCCCACTGGCAACTACCAAGGCAGAACTAACCATTACTTCAACTCACATGACACAACTCCAGCAACATGGATCTTGTTACAAGCTCATCGATCTGTATTTGAACCTACCCCAAATGTTTCACTGAAAGCATCTTACCTATTGGAGCACCTCTACTGGAAAAAGGTTGGAAAATCAACTAGTCCTTCATTCCAGCAAGCCATAATCAGATCTTGCTGTGGTCAAGGCTCTAACATATAGCTACTCTTTTTTCAGGCACCAATATTCCCCTGGAAGTCACTTTGTGAAGAGCGAGTCCTTAAAAGTGATTCAGATAAGAAACTACTGTCTAGTCCTCATGACTCTGTGAGAACAGAGAAAACAAAACAGAATGGTAGTACAGCATGTTCTGCAGGCTGGTTCTAATCACCCTGCACAATGGATAAACACTGAATATAGTGCTCTTTGTTGCTCTTTGCTACAAAGACCCATTAGCAAATGAACTTGTATTTATTGCTAGGTGAGCAAACATACATTAGAAATGAGCATGACTGTGTAGCTATCACTAGCTAGAAGCACTTGCACCCTACTTGAGAACAGAGAGGGGAAAAAAAGCCAGCAATGTGTTTTGATTCCATTTTCCAAGTTGTTTCTCAAGCACAGCCATCACTGTCTTTTTTTATGCTTGCCTTTCAGTTAAGCCCATGACAACCTCTCTGGGAGGACAGGAAGGAGGAGGATAACCTACATTTAAATCTGATGGTTTCATGACAGGCTACACTACAGAGCTCTTTATGGATTTACTGAACCGTTCTGCTTCCTGTGCTCACTGCTAGTGTATAACACAGCTGTTGCAGACAGATTGCACTAAAAGTGTGTAGCCTTTAATTAATTCTGAATGCAATTGCCAAGGTTTAAGGATTCATTTTAAATATTCCATTTTTTTGATGAATTCCCGTTAAACAGGAAAATGTTCCAGACAATACTCTGAACATTGCCTCTAACTCACCGTAAAATATTAATATCCAAATAATACTGCTGAGTTTCATTTATTTAATCTGGATCACAACAGAAGGGCTGGAGGATTAGTCAGTTCTGCCACAGAATATTTATATCACAACCACGTAATGACAACCAGTAACATTAAAGCAATGGCACTATTGTGTTACTTAAAATTTGAAGTAAGATCATGTTTTCTGTAGCACTATTTTTATCTCTCTGACCTCACGTATCCCTCTGAGAAACTTTGCTTATTTAATAAAGAAACAAACCCAGAACTCATTTGGGCACATTTTAACAGCGTATCAACACATAGAGATTATTCCAATCCTCCCAGATTATTTCCCTAATACCACATTCTATCCTCCAAACATAGAGAGGTCAGTTAATGCTCCAACTTCTAGGCTAGATTTCATACTCACCACCAAACCCAGCAAAATTAGCCTTGGGAAAAAAATAGGTCTCTGAAATCTGCACCTGCAATTTCCACCTTATCATTTGCAGAGCCAACCCACAGTGTGAGCACTAAAAGATTTAAAAATTAAAAGCACCTTTCTTCCAGCTGCACGACGACCCTTGTGCTCCAGCACATTCAAATGGCCCAGCAGCAGGAAGCGGACCACTGCTATGTTTTCTGCACAAAAGCCCTGAATTATAGCCCCCTTCTAAGCTTCATATGCTCAACAGAGACTTGCTGTTTTCTGCTGTGAAAGATGGCATTCCCACTAAATAAATAAATCTTCTTTGAGTCTTATTTACTACTACCAGGCCAGTTCCCTGCTCTGTTGTTTAAGAAGACTTGCAGCAAACAGCTTCAGCAGAGATGAACACAAACCACTGTTTTCCAAATAAAATTGACCCCAAGGAGAATCCCAAGTTCAAGCAATCCTGTCAGAGCAGGACTGGCAGAGATAAGGGAGCTCTGTTATACCAGATGTGAATAACACTAAAGCTGAGGTCAAAATAATTTATTAAAAAACCTCAAACCCTTAAAGACAGTATCAAATATGAAATGGCAAGGTGGCAGAAATTCTGTACTACAGAATTAATAGCATTCTTGGATAAATACTTGGGAAAATTATGTTTTCTAAATCCTTGATAGTTATTGCTGAACATTACAACGTACCTTTATGGGTGGTGATTGAAGTTATACTGAAAGAATGTTTCACAAAATATTGTCAACTATGTGATACTTCAATAATGCTCATGCATTGCTCTTTGGAAAAACTGCAGAAAGTGCTTTTAGCTCTCTGGGGCTACTTAAATATTAATTTCAGACGTTCTGGAATTAACTGATGATAGTGAATAGGTATTTTCTCTAAACAGCTCTACCACAACCAAACTTTATCCTTGCATTGATGAAAATATAACACTAAGCTTATAAACACTAAGCTTCCAGTACAACTAGCTCATGAAGTGTTAATGATTAATACAATGTTAAATAGTGAAATTTTTACAAACCAAGACCAACTACACAAACGTACAAGGAATATAAAGTAACCACAAGACGCTTACTGTTGAAGAAGCTTTCTTCATATATACACTATTGTTGCAAATCAAGGGTTGACTTTTTCACTTCACTAACCTCTAAAACACTAACTCAATGTGAACTCAAGACCATGTTGCATGTGCATTTTTGAAAGGGAAAAATCAAGCCAGCTGGTAGTTTCACAGCATCTTAACCAAAAGATAACGTTCTGCTGGTGTTACACATTTGAAGATTAAAGTCCTTTAGGATCTGCTCCACCTTTCTGTGTAATCAAAAGAAAATCACTGAACATCCCTTCTAGCCCAAGAGCTCCTGACTGAAGTCTCCTTATGATACCACGATTTTTTCTTAGGGCTCCTAAGTTATAGAAACTACCACCTTAACCCAGCAAGCTGATGCCTGAGGGTTCTCTACCCCAAGTAAAATGCCTTCTCATATTGTCTAACTTGTCACAAAATCTTCCAACTCAAAGAAGCCTCTAGTCACTTTTTGCATGAACAGTTTGAAAACTAATCCTCCTTCTTAATCCTCCTTGGGCAAGAAGATAAAGACAGCTATTCTAAGTCTGACAGAGGTCCACCTACACAGAAACCCTAGCTGCAGCAGCAGACAATAATAGATGCCTAAGAAGACGAAGGGCAGACAAGCATAATGCAATCCTTCCCTTACACATCCTGCCAGCTTCGAGCTTTCCCAAATCACAGATTGCAGCCACGTGTAATCCTTTGGATGGATACATTAAGTGGTCTGAGCTCCTTCAGTCAGAAAGACTTAATTTTCCTAGTAGCTCTCTGATCTCATCCCAATTTGTCAACACCCAACTTTTTTAGCTACCTGACCTGGATAAGCATTCTCTTTTGACAGGACCTGACCTGGACAGGCCACTCCTTCGGCTGACACTGCACTCAAAAGTTATTTTACCCAGTTTGAACCCACCAGTTCTCCATTTACCCACACAAGAACCCCTTGATCTTCTAGCTGCCACATCACATGTTTCATTTGCATCAGTGACTTAACCTTCAATTAGGGGAAAAAAAACCCTAGTTAGGAAAAAAATATCCCATTCTCTTAGAGTATATCCAAAGAGCCTAGACAGGTTTACAGCTGTAATAAAACCCTGCTAGGAAAGCAGGGCTCACTGAAATCAGCCATCAAATTGGCTCTGCTGAGCAAATTCTCCGTTTCTATGATAATCTACATAAATCTAAGCCCATCACTCCACATAAAAACAAATTTGCTTGCATGAGTTCAGGAAGCCAGTTAGCCAGTTGTTGCCCAAAATCTAGATGAATATGTGGAACACAGAGAAACCTCTTCAGCACCTAGGAAATTCCAAGTGCAAACTTCTCATTTCTGTTTAACTGAGATCCAAGAAACAATTTTTAATCTGGTTAATATTAACTAAACTGATTTTAAAAGAACTGTCAGCCAAGACTCTTGAAAAAAAAAAGTTAACCTATTGTGGAAATAAAGTCACAGTCCCTATCATGATTTAGTAAGTAGTTAAAAGACAGGTGTTTCCCTGTCAGACATGGGTTATCAGCGAGATCTGCCAAGAACTTATTCTGCAATCTGCACTGTTCAGTATGTTCACATAAGATCTGAGAAGAAGAATATGTCTAAAAGTGGCATATTTTATTATTAAAAAAAAAAGTAACCACAATCAAATTCAGAGAAGACTGTAAAAAATAAAACTCATGCACTTTAAAGCAATTACACAATATCTTAGAATATCAATATGAAAACCAACAAAAAATATTCTAAGTACATAAACACAACAGGATCAAAACTAGCTGTTATCACTCAGAAAAACTTTGAAAACTTCATAGGTCAGTTCAGTATTGAGTATCAAGCAAAAAGACAAATACAGCCTGTGGGGTAATTAGGAAAGAAAACACGTATCCCCATTATGCTGTCAAATGCTGAAGGCAGTTCTGATTCCCACATCTGAAAAAGGAGACAATAACAAAAGGGACAACAAAGATGACCAAAAGCATGGAGCAGCTTCCATATAAGGAGTGACTGAGCAGAGCAGGACTTTGGACAGACAAAGAAACTACCAGGGGGAAGATAAGGAAAAGTCAAGAGGTCTGAAACATGACAGTGTCAAGATGAAAAACATGGAGTTATCGATGGAGTTACATGGTTATACTGCCATATTTTACAATGCAGAAACAAGAGAGCACGCACCAAAGTTACAGACAACTTTCCTAAGTCAGCTCAAGGACATTGTTGCTGGATGTAGAATATTTCAAATAACATTTAAAATGCATAATTAAGTTGTAGAGCTCACTGCTGTAGGATGTCATGGAGACCAGAAAAATAAACAAGTGAGACATTATATAAATTCATGGAGAATAGATATAGTCAAGATCAGATGATGAGATACAACTCCTCATGCCAAGCAGGGCCCTAAACTGATGATGGTCATAAGCTGGGAGGCAAATGGAGGTGGGGAAAAATGAAAAAAACCGAAACCCTAAAACAAACCCACCACATTATACATGCCCTGTTTCTTACAATCCTGATTAAGCATCTGCCTCTGGATCTTGTCAAAGGCAGGACACTGAGCTACACAGAGCTTTGCAATTTGCCCCAGGATGATATTCTATTTAAACTTCTATTTTATGGTACATTTATAGACTTTATTTATTTTTAAATATTAAGAATGTACTCCAGCCCTGCCTAATCACATATTTAGAAGGCTGGAAGCCTAACCTCCCAGGCTGTTTCTGAATGCAGTATCTCTCATGTTAACATTCAGATACCATCTAACTGAATCCTGACAGTGCAACACAAAAGTTAATGCACACCATGGGAAAGCAAACCCAGGGCCAGAGCCACAGAGCAGAGAAGTGGCAGATTCAAGTTAAGTGCACCCACAGTCCCTCTTTCAGGAACAGCTCTTCCCTGTCTGCCAGCATTTGATGGAAACTCCTCATCAGAGGGAACACAGCAGATCCGTGTGTCGGAACAGCCAAGCCTTGGGCAGAACCACAACTGCTAAAAGTAGGTCAGGACCATCCGTTCTAAGCAGGGAGAAAGGAAAGCTGGAGCACACCAGACTGTTTGGCCAGGTATTACAGAAAACCTTCATCTGGGATTTCATCACTACTTCAAACAGATGTGATTCATATTTTACCAGCCTCCACCTCAAACAAGGCACACCTTCCCAACCACACTGCCCTCCCTGTCATTAGGGGCACCTCTCCCAGCCTCAGCCAGGATCCTCCTGTTCTCAGCTTTGGCTCCACCAGCTACAAAAGCCAGAATCCTGCTCTGCCATAGCTGTTTTGTGCCAATTTCTATAAAGCAGAAATGTCCAGCTGCTTCATCCACAAACAGCCAGGACAGCACATGATCTCCACATAATCTCTTCTGCCTTAGAGTCTATTTTCCTTGGCAGGATGCCCTGCAGAAGGGAGAGAGATCGCTGCAACCAGCACGCGCTTCCCAGAGGACAGGACCGTGACCCCGAACCAAGCTCTCACAGAGGCAAAGGCCACACCCCCAAGGCAAGCTCTTTTTGCATCCAGCCTGGCCTTGGAGCAACCCAGCAAGAGAGGAGAGAAGCTTCAAACATCCTATGAAACTCCTGTGAAAAAGCACCAGTCCTACACTTTCACTCCAAGAGGAAACCCCATGGTCTCCATGCCAGCATCAGCCCTGCAGGTTTGCACAGGGGAAGGGAGAACAGAGGCTGGCCACAGGAGGAGCTCATGCCAGCAGTGGTACAGACCACAGGCAGACACACAAGGACCACATCCCGAGCTCCACCATCCAGGTGTCAAGATGCAAATGAGAAATGTTAAGCACAGTAGCCTGTCTTGAATAAATCATTTTGCTCTGAAGACATTGAGCAGAGCATGGTGCTCTGTTAAAAAAAATTTCTTGACACCCTTAAGTCTCAGACTTAGTACCACATTAGATCTATAAAGAACTAATGTGTCCTGGGTGGACAGGAAGAATTCTTCTTGGTGTTTTCCTTAATTTCAAATAAAATTCACTTTTCTGCCCTCATCTTCTGGAGAACCATACATCCTGACAGCAATTTGACAGTCTTCCCCTCTCACTCCACGAGCGTCAGCAGTTCTGGCTGTAGCCATGCATACAGGCAGTAACATGCAAATACATTTAATGCAATGCAGCCACATGAGTAGTACCTAACCCCTCCCACCCAGAAGAGACAGCAGAATAAACAGAACTCCACATCACTACCACAATCTGCTTGTGGTTTGCCTTCAAACCAAGATGAGGTATATTCTACCTTGTATTACTCAAGTTATGCTAAAGCATTATCAGAAATGACGCTTTGATCAATTATCTGCCATGAATTAGTGCTTCAGCCTGCAAGGTTCTCAGTCATCAGCTGTGAACTACTAGGCTCAATAGTCTAGCAATTAGGTTACACAGGTCTGTTAGATAATGATCCAAACTGAGGTGACCAGACATTTTCTTCCACCTCAGGAAGCCAATGCCAAGGCTTTCATAAAGCCAGTAACAGATAACAAAACACCATGCTGTTCAAAAAGCCTGGGGACCTTCCCAAGCTTGGGAAGCTTCACACCTACATAACACATCTAAGGAACAACAGCTCTCACCACACAAGTGCAGAAGCCTGAACAGGTTGAGTGCAGACCTGAGGGCCAGGATCAACTTCACCCCAGTCTCAACATCTCTGAACAAAGACTGTCCCATGCAGGCTGGATATTTAGTGCTTTCAAATGGAGTCCAACATGGAATGGTGGCCCAGGAACCATCCATGAAGGGCATTCAAGGTGCACATGGTTGAGGAGTCACAGGCTGGCAGCAGCCACGCAGCCTTATTCTTCTACTGCACAGTCACAGCCCTCCATGCCACACACTGCCCACACTTGGAAGTTCTTGTCTCAAGAATAAAATTCAGAGCAGCAGACTGCATATAGAGAGGGGTGAGAGAACTATTGCTGGGCACAGGCCATCAGGCAATGCTCTCCCTTCATACCACAGTGGGTCCACAGCCTGGAGGAGTGAAAATAAGCAACAGCAGAATTAAGTGGCAAAGGAAGCAGAAGCTGGGACCCTGCAAGATTTGGTACTTGGAGAAATAAACCATGCAGAACAAGAGTTCTCCAGTTATTTTGTTAACATGCAGACATCTAGTCATGTCTTATGTAGAACAAGGAACTGTATAACAAGAAAAAATTCCCAATAAGAAATTTTATACCTTCAAGTGGCTATACAAACATGAGTTTCTGTTCACTCAGATTAAGGAGATCCTAACTTTTTCTGGCAAAATATTTGAGCTCCTGGTTCAGGGCTGAGAAAACTTCTTTGGTGCTGTCCTAGAGGCACAAAGGTTCAGAACCAGCTACCTGCTCATGAGAGCCATGAATTTTAAAGACTTTTTGGTTGAGACTGTTCTTCATCTAGTTTGCTACCCTCCCACCTGTTCAGTCTGACAGCCACTGGCTGAGCAGGACTGACTGGCTCATCCTTTCCCCTTTCAGAGAAGCCCAGACCTTCACCCTAGGGCTGCAGAGATGCACTAAACAGGTCTGCAGTGCCAATCTGAAATGCAAACTGCTATGAGCAGGAATTTCAGCCAGTATAACTGGCTGACTGTTGGCATTTCAAGACCATGCTGCCTGCCAGGGTCACCCTTGGGCAAAAAAGTGCCCAGGAGACAGGAAAACCAGATTTACAGTAGTTAGGAACAGCACTGAGTTCTACAGCTGAGTGGCTGCTCCTCTGCTAGAAGGAACAGCTAGACAGAACAGAGAGGAAGAAAACAAGGGAGAAGTATGCACATCTGTGCTAGAAGGATAAACCATAGCCTGTGGTCATCACAGTTCTGTTTGCAGACTGTCCCAGTTCCAGGCAGCCCTCCTCTATCATTTTAAGCTGCGTACTCCACACACATGGCAGGGACTGTGCCTTCCTGTGGGAAAGGAAACAGTTTACTCTGCCACACATAGATAACTAATCAAAACCCCCAAAAGTGTGGCTCAGACAGCACTTTTCAGACTTACACATGGACCAAACTGAGTAATCAGCCACCCAGTGTCAACCCAGGAGTCCACAGTGGGGCTGACACAAATTTAGCCTCGTGAAAAAGTTTTAGTTTAAATCTTCTCAGGGCTTAGTGGGAAATACACTAGATAAAATCATGGATCAGCTAGGAATAGAAAAGATCATACTGGCTAAAGATGGGTTCAAACTAAAACTAATCTGGACAGACTATCTGGAGAATGGCAGACAAGTACAGCACACACAGAAGCAAGCTGAGAGAGAATCACTGCTTGCACCAAGCTACTGATGAAAATAATTGAGAAACTGAGAACAAACCTGGAAAGATACTCTGTAAGCGGGGTAATAACTGAGCACATTGCTTCTCTGCAATGATGAGGCTTGGGTTTGGGATAGAAACTTCTTCCTACATTAGAGTTGACTAAATCAAGATAAAGGGGGAGCAAACAACAGGAAAGGAACTTCAGTCCCCTCCACCTGGATTCTCCCTCAGCCCCAGGTCTGTTTGTAATCTGAGCACCCAACTTCTCAGCCACTCCATGGAGTAATGTTCACTACAGAATACGATATGCACAGAGACTGTTTCTGTATCCTTGGAGAGGGGCTGTAGCTTCCCAAAACACACCAACTCAGTTTTCAGTCATAAGAGCTGCCTCCAAGAATACACAGCACCGTAGTTCCGCTGCCGGTCAGCTCTGCATAGCTGCTCCCCAGGGATCACAGCAGCAAAGTCAGTCAACAAAAAGTTTTAAACCCCCCACTCCCAAAACTCAAAACAGCAGAGACCGCGTCTCTAGAGACAAAATAATAGATAGCCTGATGTTGTTATCTTCCTTCTGAAACTAAAAGTTCAAAGGAACAACCAGGCCTGTTCTGTACTGTGCCCTCTGAACATTTGGGTAAGCATCTAAAACCAACTGCAAGAGCTGGCTTTCAAGGGTGAAGCATCTAGAAGTGAGCCCTGTTTCTGAGTTATTTTTAAATGTTTAGACAGGACTTAAAATAGGACCAGTGTTTTGAGTACTTCTGAAGAGTATGAACCTCACGTAGGCCACGACATTTTTAGTTTGAAAAGGCTTTGGAACAGAGGTTTTACTGTTCATGCATCAGCTTATCACCCATTTTAGCTCAAATTAAGTTAGAGTCCATTACAAAGCAAGAAACATCCTTTCAAAGGAGGAAAATTAACACAAATAAGATGTAGGCTAACAGCAGTAAGGCAGCCTCTGTATCTCAATAAAACCTACCATCCCATAATAGCAGGAACAGCATTTGCCACAGAGAAAAGGGGAAAGTCAGCTTCTCTGCTTACAATATTCATCTTCACACCACTTCTCCTACCTGTGTAGTTTCTAGACATACACTCTCTGCCTCTCTTCAAATTCAAGTCAACAGCCTGCAGCCTAAGGCAGTGCCTTCAGCAAGCAAGAGGTGCATGCTGTACATCACAAGCAGCACAGAACCAACCTAGAACACAAGCTGGGCCAGTCTCTTTTTTTACAAGTTTTATTAGCATCCCCCCTCCCACCCCAGGCTGACAAACCAGGCTGCACTTGTCTGGCTCTGGCCTGAAACATCAGACTGAAGCAAACCCATAGTAGCACTTCACCTCCCTGAATACTCTCCCAGGCTTCAACAATGAGCAGCTCAGGGACTTCTTGGGATAAAGGTGGTTTCTATGCATTTAGTAACCTTCAATAGCTCCTTCTTCTAGAGACCTGCCCCATGTCCTCACATACACACAGATATTTGGCATTCACAACATCCTGTGGTAAGAAGCTTCCCAGGTTAACTGCACACATCAAGGACTAAGTTGTTACTTGGTTTCAAGCTTACTCCATGCAGCCTGTTCATACTTCTAATACAAAAGGGAAAAAAAAAAAAGCTGCTCCCCCTCTAAACTTTCTAGGTGATTCAGGAATTGAAGATAACTCTCATTTATTGTTTTTCAGGTGGAAAAATCCCAACTTATTCTGTCATGCTTTATATGGAAGGTAACACCCACCTCCGTTCACTGTTGCTGCTGTTCTACTTCTAAAAACTGAAGGTACCTCTATTAAATGGCAGTGGTTTTCCTAAAGCTGTAGAAAACTCAACTTCCATAAGAGCTGGAGGAACTAATGTGATGGTTATCAAATACAGCAGGGATTCCCCACTTCTATAGTGAATTGCCCATCGGGTAGCTCTCCGTTAAAACATTCAGCCTAACTCCTTAAACTGAGTTTGTTCAAAAGTAAGTTTACTTTCAAGCCACAGCATTCAGTTCCATCCTTCTTCCACCAGAATAGGGGGTATTTTTAAAAAAACAACTTTCTCTCCCTGTTAGTTCTTCGAAAATACAAATTATCTTATACATTAATCAGCCTGCCCTGATGAAGGGTAGATCCCTCACAAGATTGTGTGCCAGAGCTTTATTCTGTTCTTCATGAACATTTAAATCCAGCAGTTTTTCCTCAAGTAGGGGCACAGTGTTTATAGATTTCCTGATGCTACACAGAACAATATTCTTACCAGACCTTGTTCTCCTGCAGAGTCATATAAGAATATCTGGGTTTGGAGACTGTGTGTATTGTGACTCCTAAAAATCCTGAGTGATTTCTTTCACAAATGCACTAATTGTTTCCCACATTGTTTATGAGATATAGAAGTTTGTTAATAATACATGCTTAGCTGACTAAGCAACCTAAACCTTCCTGTCAGGCTGAAATAACTTTCCTGGCTTTACTCTTTCCTTTGCCAGTTTTACTATTAAGAGTCAAATAAGTGTTTTTCAAAGATGCAGATATGCAGAAGTATAACTGGAATTAAAAAAATATAAAGAAGGCCATTAAAACCCAACAGAACAATATATTACCTACCGTTGCGATACTCAGCGCTAACAGTTTCTTAAAAATATAAACCTACCCCACAATTTAGGGTTTTGAACCACACTCTAAGGGTTTGGAACGAACACCTCACCCCACAAATGGCCCATAACTGGTCCTGATAAAAACAAAGAACCCTTCTCCCAAGGTTCTATGAGCACCTGAGGTGTTTTCGGAGGCAAAGGTGAATGTTTCTCCTGAAGAACTCTTGCCTTGCACACAGCACTACAGTTGTGTGCTTATTCTTAAAAACTGGTGGTGCACAGAAAATAGGGCAGAAAAGCAGTCCCTGAACTGCTAAAAAGGGAGGGGAGGGAAGAGGAGTGAACAAGTAACACTCTCCTAGGTAACACCAAGTCACTACTCCGGCTGCACAGGAATGAAGCTGAGCGCGACTCAGATAATAACCGTAACTCACATTTCAGAAGTTGCTTTGTTCAGACATGATCTTTCACACTTCAAGGTACTAAAAAGCATGTCTTATAGTGCACTTCTGCTGGAGCATTTTTTCAATAGGATCTGGACAGAATCACCTCAGTATCTCAAAGAATACAACAACATACAGTCCTCTGGCCTCCTTATGATCTTGTATTTTTTTATGTACCCTGAAAGCATGGATCCAGAACAGACTGGACTGAATTCAAGTCATCTCAAGTACTTACTCATTCCCTATTTCATACTGCTTTGATTTAATGGCTTTACTGGAACCACCCAGAGCAATGCAAAGCTGAGGCAACCAGACTCTCCAATCTTTGTACATTTTGTTACACGTATTCAGCATTTATTCTTGGATGCCCCAGATTGAAAGAGATTTTCTGCAAACTTGCTTTTTATTACTTAAGAGTTCCATCCAGGTCTACTGTCAAATTTTCAGGTTGCACCCCAGAGAGGAGTGGGCTGGGGGTTGCTGTCTCATTTTGTTCATTGTTTTTATTTCTGCAGATTTCATTTCTCCTGATGTTAGAGCTGCAAATCCAACAAGCAGACATCCTTCATATGAAGGGCTCTTGTACTCCTAGCGCTCTAACATGATACTCATCTCTCCAGTGCAAAAGTCAGTGACTCATCTGCATCAGCTCCTAGCATCCAGGTGCCAGGGTTTCACTTCCCAGACAGAGGTTCATGCAGATTTGCAGATCTCCAGCATCTCCTTCAGTCTGGGATCTCTGGTGTACCACCCTACATTTGATATTCAAATTCCCATATTCAAATTGCATGTATTCACCTACAGAGTGCTTCACCAGGCAAACTGACAGCAGAGTTGTAACTATCCTGTTTAATAGGAAGCAGCCTGAAAGAATTCAGTTTCAGGGAGACATTTCTCCAAGGGTCTATAGCTGTCAACTCCACAAAGCTCAGCCAGCACAAAGCAGTTCATCACACTCCATGGTGATTGACAGACAGAGATGAACATCACTCCTGCTCCAGGAGTCTGTCTTCAGATTTGGCAACACTCGCTGGCCCACTTCTACTTATAGATCACCATCAGAAACTCATGGTTTTGCTTTGGTTTTTTTGGTTTGTTTCTGTCTATAGGTTAAATTAACTCACTTCTACAGAAAATTCAAAGTGTAAAGGTTAGTTTTTATATTTCAAGTGCAGCACCAGAGTGCCAAGAAGACTTGCAAAAGGTGTACAGTGGCCTGACTCTGGTAGCATTGCAACCCACAATTCCCAATCACTCTCTCAAGAAAGTTGGGGTGAAAAAGGAAAAAATGACAAGCAAATAGGCAACCTCTGGAGTAAATACATGTGTTTACAGCAGAACTCTAAAGAACAGAGCTTCTGTTGAAGAGATGTCCTTCATCCTTCATGGGATTTATGCAGGATTTCCCTGCATAAAGAGAATGTTCCCTTTGCAAAGGGAACAAGTGAACACTCCCACATACAGCCACTCACTCTTT